>NW_012105353.1:0-84545 GCF_000951045.1 Mandrillus leucophaeus | reverse complement strand
AAAAGTTTGAGTAGAATTGGTATTAGTTCTTCTTTAAATGTTTGGTAGAATTCAGCAGTGAAGCTATTGGATACTGGGCTTTTTTTTTTTTTTTTTTTTACTAGAAGACTTTTATGGCTTTGATCTCATTACTTGCTATTCAGGGTTTCTTCATGATTCAATTGTGGTAGGTTGTATGTGTCTAGGAATTTATGCATTTCTTCTAGATTTTCTAATTTATTGGCATATAGTTGCTCATATGGCATTAATTATCCTTTGAATTTCTGCAGTGTCAGTTGCAATGTCTCCTTTTACATCTCTGATTTTATTTATTTGGGTCTTCTCTCTTAGTCTGGCTAATGATTTGTCAATTTTGTTTATCTTTTCAAAAAACCAACTTTTTCTTTCATTGATCTTTTGTGTATTGTTTTCTTCATTTCAAATTAATAGTTTCTGCTCTGATCTTTATTATTTATTTTCTTCTACTAATTTTGGGTTTGGTTTGCTCTTGTTTTTCTAGTTTTTTAAAGATGAATCATTAGATTGTTCATTTGAAGTTTACCTCCTTTGTTGTCTTGGATAAGATCCAGAATTGTCTGGATTACCAGGCAGGGACTTTTGTTCTTTTCCATTACTTTCTCCCAAATAATGGAGTCTCTCTGTCCATGCTGAGCCACCTCAAACTGGGGGTGAAATGATGCAAACACTCCTTTGGCCATCACCACTGGGACTTTGCTGGGTCAGATTCGAAGCCAGCACAGCACTGGACCTTGCCCAAGGCCCTTCCCTTCAAGGTGGCAAGTTGCCCCCAGGCTCTAGGCATGTCCAGATATGCTGTCTGGGAGTCAGGGATTAGTGTCAGAAACCTTAGCAATTTACCTGATATTCTGTTCTACTGTGGCTAAGCTGGCAGTCAAACCACAGAACAAAGTCCTTCCTGTTCTTCCCTCTTCTTTCCACTGGCAGAGGAGCTTCTCCGTGTGGCCACTACCAGCACTGGTCCACTGAGGGTTCTGCCAGCTGCCTGCCGATCTTCACTTAAAGCCCAAGGGCTTGTGATGAATGCTGCCAGGTCTGGAACTCACCCTGTCCAAGGAAGTGGGCTTCTCTTTGGCCCAGGGCAGGTCCAGAAATGCTCTCCAAGAGCCCAGGCCTGAATTTGGGGTCTTCGAGAGCCTACTTAGTGCTCTACCTCACTGTGGCCGAGCTGGCACCTAGTGTAGAAGAAAAAGTCCCCTTTAGTTTTCCCTTTGCTTTTCTCAAATAGAAGGAGTCTTTCACTGTAACCATCACAGCTGGGAGTGTGCTGGGTCATCCCTGAAGCCAGCACTTCTCAGAGCCCCAGGCCCATGGTGTACTCCCTGGGTATCACTGCTGGTTATTCAGGGCCCAAGGCTTCTTTAGTCAGCAGGTGATGAATCTTGCCAGGACTGTGCCCTTCCCTTTAAGGCAGTGGGCTCCCTTTTGGCTCAGGATGTGTCTAGAAATGTCATCCATGAGTGAAGGCCTGGAATGGGGGCCTCATGACTCTGCCCAGTACCCTATTCTACTATAGCTGAGGTAGTATCAAAGATGCAAGAAAAAGTTCTCTTTACTCTTCACTCTCCTTAAGTAGAAAGGAGTCACTTTTACTGCTGTGAGCTGTGCTGGCTGGAGTTGAGGGAGGGATAGCACAAGCACTTCCTTAGCTGCACTGGCTGGTGTCTCCCCAGGTCATATGCCACCCTAGTCCACTAGCTGGCCTAGCCTAGCACTAGGAGTTGTATAGGAATTGCAGTCCTTATGTCCTACACTGCCTTTCAAGTTTACCTAGGTCCCCAGAGCACTTTAGCCTGCCATGGCGAAGCTTGCTGAGAAACTCAAGTTTTGACTACTGGGATGTATGAGTCTTTTCTGGCTAGGGCTTCTCCAAATGCTCCATCTGTGTGTGAACACTGGCTGAGCCCAGCATGGCTTTATGCTCCACTGTGACAGGGCAGCACTGAGTTCAATGTAAAGTCCCCCAGTCACTGTGCTCTTCCTCCCCAGCATGTACAGATTCTCTCTCTGTGCAGCAAGGCCACTGCCAGGGAATGGGGGAGGGGTGGTATCAGTAATTGAAGACAGTCTCTGTCCTCCTCAGTGCCCCTTTTGGTGATAAAAAGTTAAACCTAGGTAGTATGATTGTTCACCTGATTTTTTTTTTTGTTTTTTGTGACAGGCTTTTCTGTGTACAGACAGTTGTTAAAATTTGGTGTTCCAGGCTGGGCATGGTGGCTCATACTTGTAATCCCAGCACTTTGGGAGGCTGAGGTGGGTGGATCACGAGGTCAAGAGATCGAGACCATCTTGGCCAACATGGTGAAAACCCATCTCTACTAAAAATACAAAAATTAGCCAAGTGTCGTGGTGCACGCCTCTAGTCCCAGCTACTCAGGAGGCTAAAGCAGGATAATCACTTGAACCCAGGAGGCAGAGGTTACAGTGAGCTGAGATTGCACCACTGTACTCCAGCCTGGTGATTGAGTGAGACTCTGTCTCAAAAAAAAAAAAAAAAAAAAAAAAAAAAAATTTTGGTGTTCCAACAGGGGAACAAAGGGTACAGGGGTACAGGCTTCTACTCTACCATCTTGCTCCACCCTCCCCACCCACCTGCCAGGATTTTATATCTTTTAAAACCTGGCATTTGCTTTCTAGGCTGGATGTGATTCTGCAAAACTAGCATGGCTAGTCAGATTTCTACAAGACTCCCAAACACAGTTTCATTTTTTTCAGAGGGAATCTCCAGGTTAAGGAGCAACTGATAGAGTCTCCACTTCACTCTTTGGATTTCAGATTGGCTTGGCCATTTGGATCTTTCTTTAGCAAGAACTGCCTTGGGGACCTTACATTAGTAAAACCCTCTGGGTATGTCTTAGTGATTCACATTGGTTACTCCTAGTGTTACCAGTCAATCATCTTATTTTGTCCATGACTGAGAGATGTTCAAGGATATGGGACTTTGAGGGCTAAAACTGGACAGTCAGCCACCTGTTGTGCTAAACCCCTATCAACACCAATGGGGATGGCACCAGGTTCAAAAGGCCAAAGAAGAGACAGAGAGCCAGCAAATGAAACACGGAATTTTATTTACTTACAGGAAGAAAGTCTTGCTGTGGCAGCCTGGACAGGAAAACCACATGGCCCAGTGGCAGTGGGCTGGGCAGGATAATTGCAACCTTCATTCAACCCAAAGCTCTGGACCTCAATCCCCTGTATAGCCGGTGTTCCATGGGGCAGGCCGAGGGCTCAGATGTTCCTCATAGACATGGAATGAATCTCCAGATTAGCCACTCCTGGGTTCCCTAGCTCAGAACATACATTCAGGTGCATCTGCCATACAGGGTCATTCTCAGGGTATGCTTAAGTTATTGCTATCAGGTGCGTTTAACCTATACCACCTTTCTTCCTTTGATCATATAATCACCTTGAAAGGCAAAAGTGGTATATAAGATGATGTTTATTTGAGAGAAGACAAAACCAAGGCTCAGAGAGGTCACACAGAGCATTCTGGGTAGAGACAATAGGACATAGTTTTTTTTGACTATCTATTGAGGAGGCATGAAAAGAATATTCAGGGATACAGGTCCGTGTCACACCCAGGTGGCTGCTTAAGGAAAAGCACTTCGATTTTTTTTTTTTTTTTGATATGAATCCCTGCCGTGTTGCCCAGGCTGGAGTGCAGTGGCGTGATCTCAGCTCACTGCAACCTGTCTCCTGGGTTCAAGCGATTCTCCTGCCTCAACCTCCCGAGTAGTTGGGATTACAGGCATGCACCCCAAGGCCCAGCTAATTTTTAGTAGAGATGGGGTTTTGCTATGTTGGCCAGGCTGGTCTTGAAGTCCTGGCCTCAAGTTATCTGCCCACTTCGGCCTCCCAAAGTGCTAGGATTACAAGCATGAGCCACCGCGCCCAGCCTAGCACTTCGATTTTTAACTGTGAATTTAATTAACATACTTATGATGCCCATATTTCATGGAGAGAGAGAGAGAGAGAGAAAATGATAACCTGAGAAACAACCCTTCCACTCTTACATACCCTAGGTCATAGCTTTCAAAACTGACTCCGTCAGAAACACCTGGGAGGTTTGACAACCCAGTGATAATTAAGTCCCACCCACAAACACTGATTTAATTACTTTGGGGGCGGGACCTAAATATTCACAAGATTAAAAACTTCAAGTAATTCAGATATGCAGCTAGGACTAATAATTACTGTTCTACATCAGTGTTTTTAAAACTTCCACGAGCATATGAATCAACTAGGAATTTTGTTAAAATGCATATTCTGACTCAGCAGGTCTAGGGAAGGACCTAGCGTTTGTATTGCTAAGAAGTTCCCCAGAGATGCCGATGCCCATAATGGTTGCATTATTGTCGTTCCTTAAATATAGTCTGAATTCATAGTAATTGCTGAGTTCCTGGGCATTGAGTCTAGTCAGAAGTAGTGCCTTCCCATATATATTTAAATGGATGGGTTCAAATCCCCTCTTTGTAGCCTTTAAATTGAATTTTTAAAGCATTCTGTCTTTAAGTTACTGGTAGTTCCAACATGGTGTCCATTGTTCTTTGGATTCTTGTGTATGTAGAGTCGATTCTGCTTTTGCTACTACTGAAAAGCATGTGGAATTGCACACGTTGCTGAGATTCAGAACTCCTGCTTCTCATTTGGCTAATTGTCTCAGAGTTGGCCTTTTCCCCTGGATACCACAGAGATGCTGAAGATCCTGGAATGAATTGTGTTAACTCTTCTGAGACTAAAATCTAGGGCGCAAAATTTGATCACTTGACCCAGATGCCTTCTCCCAAAGACAGAATTTGTTGGCATTCTCAGTACTGTAGACATCCTTTCCCTGTTCTTGGTTCCATAGGGAACTTCAGGGGCCTCTCACTCCTCCACTGGGTCTTTTAGAATAAAGCTATTGGGGGGTGATTCAGAGTGGTGCTTTTCATTTTCACACCTCACCAGTATATTTGCATAATGGGTGTAATTCTGAATATGTCTAAAAAGAGAAGGAAAAAGTGAATGGCACTGCATTATAATGGAGGTGCAGCTCAGCCATTTGGGAATCCTTCGACTCTGTTATGTATAAAATAAGAATTGAACTCAATAATGTTTACTTATTAGTAAGCTAACTAAAGTTAATCACTATTTTCCGCTTAGGCTTTCATTTTAGTATCTTCTGGAATATTCAGTATGTTTGACATAGAAGCATTTGCTAGTTTGCCCGGTGATATACATAACAATTTCTAATTTGGGTTAATTTAAATCTCTATAATGCTATTCCTTTGTGTCATCCTCCCCCACCTCCCACACTCTTTGCTTTCTATGTGGGACAGGGCTCATTTTGCTCAAATCTTGCTTTTTAAAAATAATATTGCTCCCGAGTATGTTGGTTGATACCAGTTTCAGGGCTTGACCTCTGCCAGCCATTTCCAGGAAGCACAAACACCAGCAACAACTCTCCGCAGTGTCTATTTTCCTCTTGGCTGAATCATAGCCAGATGTATATCTTCAGCTGACATTTAATAACAGCAGAATGTTCTTATGAGTAGGAGTAGGTGACTGCTTCTGGGGACATGACTCAGAGGACTGGGAAAACCCTCCTTTTACCAAAATGCTTCCTACATTCTGTCTGATGCCTATAATTCTCACAAGAGAACACTCTTATTGTGGTTAAGGTTCTAGTTCTTGTTAAATGCTCTAGGAGGGGGTAATGCTCCAAACCAGAGCTTTCCAAACTTTAACATGCATATGACTTACCTGGGGATCTTGAGAAACTGCAGGTCTGGTTTCAGTGGGTCTATGGCAAGGCCCCCGAGTCTGCAGTTCTGAGAAGCTTGCAGGCACTGCTGAAGTTGCTGGTGGGTGGAGTGCATTTTGGGTAGCAAGGCCAGATCAGCATTCTGAAACTTGGCTGCACATCAGAATCTTCCGGGGAGTTTTACTAATCCCGAAATCCAGGCTGTACCCCGGACCAATTACATGAGACTCTGGGGGTGGGACCCAGACATAAGTAGTTGTTGAAGCTTCCCAGGTGATTCCACTGTGAGGCCACATTTGAGGAGAAGTGCTCCAAAGCAGTGGCTCTCGACCCTAGCTGCTGATTAGAATAATCAAGGGAGCCTTTAAACATACCAATGCCTGGCTCTACCCGAGATCAATTAAATCTGAATCTCAGCTGGTAAGGTTTAGGCATTTGGATTTTTAAAAAAGCAGCCTGAATGTTTCTGGCATGCAGCCAGGTTTCAGAACCACTGCTCTGCTAATCAGTGTTTGTAACTTCATGTGGATGAAGTTTCCTCTGTGTGAAGTTTGGTGAGAGGAGAGAGACAAGAAGTGGAAGGTTCAGAGAATTGGGAGCCCCAGGAAGAGCAGAGATGTGAAGAAAGCTGTGAAACGGAGGAAGATGGGGAAGCTGACCATTTTGCACACTATGCAGTTTTGCCCAGGGCTATCCTGGAGAGTGTCCACATCAGAGGATTTGGGAAGGTCTGATCATGACACTGTCTCAATGACTGATTGGCCTGAGTAGTGGGCAGGGTGCAATGTGAAAGCCGAGCCTGCTAACTCTTTTCATTGTTCTCTGAATTAGATGCCTCAGTGAAGGTGACCAACTGCTCCAGTTTACCCAGGACTGTCTTGGTTTTAGCACTGGAAATCTAGCATTCTGAGGAACTCCTCGGTCCTAGTTAAACTGAGATGGTTGTTCATCCTAGTCTTGCCTCTCCTCTGAAGTGGTGACCCAGATCTCAGTGTGTGGCCACCACAGAGGAGCAGGTTTGTTCTTCTGGCTGGTCAGTTGGAAGAAAATGGGCCTCACTGAGTTTTTAAGTGTATTTCATTCATTGTTGGTGAATAGGGTCAGGTATTGTGAAGATGGCAGAGAATTTGGATAAACCTGATCCTGGATGCATGGCTTAAGGACAGTTTGAATGGCTTCTCTTAATTTGTTTTTTAAACATGTGGTCCCAATATACCCCCTCCCTCCACACACTCATGCATGCACACATATATGTATATCTCTGTTTGGTTGGCAGAGCACTGACCTACATAGGTGCAGAGGCCAAATAGATTCCAAGGAAATGAGAAAAATCGTGGTCTGTGCTGAGCTCCAATCTGACAGATGGATGTAACCTACTCAGAGAGTATTTTCAAAGCATGTGGCTTGAATGCAGATTAATGTCATGCAAAATGAATATGAAAATGTTAAGGCACCAAGTCACTGAGTAAAATGCCACATCAGAGGAAGATAGGGTTAATCAGGAAAGACCCTTTTGAAGATGTGAATGTCTTTTTATAAAATGAGGATAATGTCACCTTTCTATGGGAGAAAAGAAAAGGCCAGAAACACCAAAACCCAAAACCACTCAAAGTGCTCATTTAAAGGGAGGAGTGAAAACTGGATGATTCAGTGGTCCATGTTCTAGTTCACAGACTTTAGAATATAATCTCTGAGGTAATCCACTGTCAGCACAATTGAAATCTGCTTTTGAAGCTATTTCAATTTGTATTATCAAGCCACTGGTAGCTGGTTTCTTTGACTTAGAAGCCATCAGGAGTTCTTTGCCTGAATCAAGACTTTGGATTAGACTCTTGAGCAGTGGTTCTCACATTTAAGCATGTGTCAGAATCATCTGGAAGACTTCTTAAAGAGAGGCTGATCCCCCGCCCCCCAAGTTTCTGATTAAGGTCTGGGGTGGAACCTGAGAATCTCCCCTTTTAATAAATTCTCAGGTGATGCTGATGTAGCTGGACCAGAGATCACACTCTGAGAAAGAATGGACTAGAGTGTTGTCCTTGAGCAGGTTTATAGACATAGTAACATGGCTCTTTCTAGAACAGACCTTGCCATTGAGAACATCATGACCAAAACCAAAGAGGTCAAAGGGATGAAAATTGGAAGCCAAGAAAGCTAGATGCCATCTGGGGAAGCAAACAGAAAACATTCCAGTTTTTCTTTGTGGCTAGCACTACAGCTATCCACTAAAAACATGGTGTTTCTGGATTTTATACATGTGCAATTAAAATGGATCCTCACCATCGTGACTTAGAGAGAATGCTAGTCTTTGAAATGAGAAAATACTGTTTTCTCATGAGTGATAACAGTCACCAAATTCTATTCTGAACATAGCTGTTAGAATATGTCATGAAGTCTATTTTCTTCTGTGACAGGGTCATCTTATTGAGTAACCACTGGGACCAATGAATTTCTTAGCAGTTTAGCTATGTCAATGGTGTAATTCAATCAGTGGCTTTAGGAAACACTGCCAGATGTGTTTTAGTTAAAACTGTGTATTTTGAGTTAATGCAAGATAGATAGCTCTACTTACTTTCAAAGGCTAGCTGAACTACAATGCCTAAAGCAAATGCTTCAAACTTCTGCAGGAGAAATGCAAATAAGTTGTAGTGGACTCTGTTTATGACTGATCCATCAACCATTTTCTCTTTTCTTTTATTCCCAATAGCATCCCAATTTTGTTCGGGTATCTGCAAGTCATTTATTTACCAGGTAATCTTAGCAAAAAACTGTTAGGCAGTGGAGAGAAGAGGCAGGGAAGCGAAATAAGCCAATGAAAGGTATGTTATGTGAGTTACCACTGTGGGCTACGGGAGCTCAGGCCTGCTGGGGAAGTGTGGTGATATTAGGTATGCTGCTGGGAGACAATTCTTCATGTCTTTATACCTCTTGTGACAGCTGTTGTCCTCATCTATGTTTTCAAGGATGTTTGCATAGCAAACAGCCTTGGAATATAGACATAGTATCTCCATTCAAGGGCAAAGTGCTGATTTGTTTCCTGACCAAGATGATAAATATAATGTCTTTCTTGGGAACAAAGGTTGGGTAGGTTTGCTACTAGCCCTTATAAGATTGAACGTTTCTAAGCTTGGAGTCTTTCAGCTATGACACAGATCTACTGTGTGCATAACATCCACTGAGACTCCTCAACATCACCCTGTGAAAATTGGGTGTCAAGGGGAACAAATAAGGACATGAAGCTCACGCCGCCTGCTATGCCATGAGTAATAATGTCCTTTGTCGCTGGCCCTGGGGTCTACTATCTTCTGCCAGCATGTATGAAACTGTGGCAGTCTAACCTGCTGGTTTTCGGGCGGTGTAAAATCTCAGAACCTTCACGTCCTTGACAGATGTCTCAGCCTTATTCCTTTTGAGGGATGATGAAGCTGGGGTATTTAATAACCATTGGTCATTGGTTGAAGGCTACTCCCATGAGGCATTAAATCTCCCATGAGGCATTAAAACGTTTCCAGCTTTCTGCACGAACAGGCTGAGTGACTTTCTGCAATTTTGTTGAAAGCTTCCAGACAAAGAGATGTAGATGCTGTCATTTAGAATTGACAAGGGCATACTGTGAAATGGTAAAGCCTGAAGAATATAGGCAGGGCACAAAAAAGGTCTACTATTTCTTCCCTGGTGTCCATGTGCCTCACTTTGGAGACTACTAGTGAAGATCATGAGAGGGACATGTTACAAGATGAAGCCATCAGAAGTAAGGGGCACCAGATCACTGAAGATCATTAGGGCCATGTTAGTTAATTTGAGCGTGGTGGGGAACCACTGGGTTTTTAAAGCAAGGTAGTTACTATTTATTGAGCATCTACTATGTATTAGGCATCATGCCAGGGACTTTAAATGTATTAACATAAATCTTAACCTTCATACCATTATTTTTATTATTTTATGTATAAAAAAATTTAAAGACAATTTAAGAAACAAACTCAGTATTAAATACTAATATTAGTTTATCCATTTATTTGAAAAGTAAATGTGGCAGTCCTCAAGCCCAGCTGTGTTTGCTCTGAGGCCAATGGTGTTTTCACTATGCCATAGCTACTGCTTTTCTTCAAACATTTTCTACATATGAAGAGAATGCAATTCCCAGTGTGAAATGATTTATCTCAGGTATTGGATTGGTTTTTGACTTCTCATTTTATTATTGAATAAGAGAAAGTTTACATCTTCATTAAGCTAGTATATATAATGACTATGAAATAACAACTTATTATTTATTTAACATAAAAATTATTAAGTTAAAGCCAAAACCAGTTTGTAGTTGATCAATAAGTTTCTTTAATTAAAGTGCTTAATGTTTTCCATAATTCAACTTTATATTTTTGAGAATCATTCCAATCCAAGTTACCTTCTAATACTTAAAAAAGTCTATAAATGAATATAATACATATTCAAGTAGAAAAACTCCAAATATATTGAAGTTTTCATGTTTATGTAAGCAAATCCTGTGTTTTTATTACCGTGTAACCATATCCTATTATTTAAAGTGGATGATTATGTCCGAAGAGTCATTTGCATTTATGTTACTAATTGTTCATAAATAAATCTCTTCTCCACTCTTAAATCACAAAATAATCTTTTGAGATTAAATCTTCCATGATTTATCTTAGCTCCCACGCAACAGTATTGAGAAATGTTGGCAAAAATAGTCTAGTTATATTCTGAGCTTAGAGATGAAAGTAAAGAATGTATAATTTTTGAAAGCTAGCTAGGTGTTGATTTTTTTTTCCTGTAAACATTTATCCTAGATGTTTAAAAACAATGTGGAAATTTGAATGGAAAATTTTTCTATATAAATATGCTTAGTACAGGGATTTTGGACTTTTGAACGAAAGCCTTTCTCAATTACAAAGTATTTCTTGGAGCATTTTTTTCCTCTATGTTTTCCTTAGACTGACTAAATGTCAGTGCTACATTGAAAAGGAACATGAAGAATAAATTTCAGGCCTTAAAATTAGGCTATTGAAAGAGTTATCTGATCCCCTACATATTTTTGTAAAGTCACATTCTAAAATTATGTCTAACAAATGATAATATGCCTGGACTCTATTTAGGAATATTTATCTATTTCATACTTAAATATAACAATGCACATTTATGGCAGGTTCCAGCATTCCTTTGGTGACCATATTTACAGTAGGCAGGCATTAAGACCTGCCTTAAAAATTCATTCTCATAATGACTGTGTTTGACTCATCATTTCTAACTCTGTCAAGATAGGGACCTGGAAGTGATAGAACTGTAATAATTCAGCTTTCAAGGAAGACAACATATCTATTGTCTCACTTTAGTTAAAATTTCTTTAGAAATTGTTGGGGTCCGTGCCGGGGGTGGTGGAGAATGAAAGAACACACAAAAGACAAAGACACATAGAGAACATGGCGGCCGCACTCAGAGCCTCCGCCTCACTTTATTTATACTCCATAAACCCCACGTCAGCAGAAAGAATGCAATGCAAAACAAACTTTCTTTTCCCACATGTAACCTTCTACTCAGTTCCTTGTTTCTATGCTCTTGTTTATCTGCCCGCCTTCTTGGCGCCTACGGGAGTTCATTAAAAGTTCAATTGGAGATACTGTCCTTGAGCCCTATCTATTCTCAGCATACTGTTTTCAAAGGCCCCTGCAAGAAATGCCTATATAATTTGGTTGAAAACTACATCTTCAAATAACAGTTAATAATCTATGTTGTAAAATGAAAGGTTAGAGCTTCTTCAAGAAACTGGGGGGTCATGATCAGCCTCCAAGAATACCATCTTCCTCAGATTCCCTAGGTCCTAGGAAGGAAATAAGATGGGTACTTGGGGACCTGAGATCAATTCTCCAGACATTGGGATTATCACTTCCTCACTAAAGGAAGGAAAACTAAGGCTGCTTTTTACCTGTTGGGCCAGCTGTTCTGGAAAGGTTGGAAGTCACCTGAGGGAGGGAAGAGTTGAAGGATAAATGTCTGACTTTCCAGCCCAACATCGTGTTTGGGGAAGGAGGGCCATTAACTAAGAATACAAGGTGTGGCCATCTGAAGAGCATTCTAGGTGGTATCCTGGGACCCCCGGCTTAAATGCCTGAGAGATAAAACTACATACATCCAGAAGAGGGAATTACCTAGGGTCTAGGCCTGCCAAGGCTGGCCAGAGCAGCCCTGCCTTCAGAGGAAGTGTCCTTCTACTAAAGAGTTATGACTGCAGGTGGAAACTGACAGAATAGCAGTAGAGACTTTCACACAGAGGAGGAGTGAATGAGTTTGATCAGTAGTGCCTGGCTAGGACTCATCCTGTTTCTTCTCTTAAGTGAGTGGAACTGTGGAGATTCTTATGCTTATATGCAACTGCCCAGTCCCTAAGAACTCTGAAATTCAACATTCTCAGAAGTAAACTTGTCACCTCAATTAACTTTTCTCTTCTTTATTCTCCAACTTTCTTGGTAGCTGGCCCAGCCATCTACCCAATCAACTTGTCCATCATTCCTCAAAAATGAATTTGTCAGTCTTTCCATCCTTCATACCCCATGTCTGATACCACTTTCTTGGTTTAGGCCCTTATCTTTCCCCACATAACATAGCTATCAAGTTTTTGGATGTAAAATACAAATCTGGCTGTATCACTCCATTGTCACTGCTAAAAACAGTCAATGCCCACCCCTCTTGCTGCCTATGGGATTAAAAAGAAATTTCTCTGCATGGCAAAGTGGTGTGCTGATAAACCAGTTTATCAAAACAAGAAGGCCCTGATTTTGACTGTTTGCAAATTTCCATGGTGTAAATACCTCCACTATGGCCAATTCCAAACCACAGTTTATCAACCAAATCACACAATTTCCGAATAATTAACAATTAGCTGCTTGCTGGCTCTAGCACACCAAATGCATCAAACTCTTGAAGATGTGGTGCCTGACCACTTCTCTCCTCAGTAGCCAATCCTTTCTCAAAGCTATGCTCTGGGATGTGCTTGTAGCTCCCTATGTATTCCAGGCTGCTTATTGCTGGCATGCTTTTGTTCATGCTGTCTGAAATGTCTGTCCACAGCACCCCTTTTCATCACCTCCTTGGGTCGAAACTCTTATCTTCATCTTGCTAAATTCTTCCATCCTGGCTTAGGTAAACTTTCAAGGAAGACTTTTTTCCTTCACTTTGTCTTCATTTGCATAGCCCAGAAGTAGACTCTGAGTTGAAAATTCATGCGTAAGTGATTTATTAGTAGGTGTTCCCAGGAAAAAGCCAATAGGAGAGTGGGGAAGAGAGACAGACAAAGAAAGGAGGCCAAGCAAAGATGTGATGTTCCCATGGAGAGTAACTTTGGTGCCTTCTCATAGGGGACTTTTGCGGAAAGTGTAAGTTACACATTAAAGTTGCCTTGATCAAGGGCAAAGGAGCTGGCATATTTATATTGCTATACTTGTCGGTCATAAGAGCTGCCCCGGGAAAGTAAATTCCCAGGCACTTCCAGCTCTCTGTGCATGTGCACAGACAAAATGGGCTCTTGCAGCCTGAGAGCTGTCCTCCAACAAAGAGACACAGTGCTGGCTGCTGGGAATGAAAGTGACCTGAAGCTGATGTGCATGAAAATGCAAAGGGGTTCCATAGTACATGGGCAGGGCACTGACAGTGCATGAAATATATCCTACTCTCCAAAACACACATGCATGTGTGTGGGCACATGCACAAACACACACATATCCCTCAAGCTGGTTTGGGTTCCTGATATGGTTTGGGTCTGTGTCCCCACCCAAATCTCATCTTGAATTGTGCTCCCATAATTCCCACGTTTTGGGAGAAACTTAGTGGGAGAGAATTGAATCATGGAGGCGGCTTCTCCCATACTGTTGTCGTGGTAGTAAGTCTCATGAGATCTGATGGCTTGATAAGGGGAAACCCATTTCACTTGGTGCTCATTCTCTCTCTGGCCACCTCCATGTAAGAAGTGTTTTTCACCTTCTGCCATGATTTTTGAGGCCTCCCTAGCCATGTGGAACTGTAAGTCCATTAAACCTCTTTTGTAAATTGCCCAGTCTCTGGTATGTCTTTATCAGCAGCATGAAAAAGGACTAATACAGTTCTCCTCCACAGTACTTCTGTCTCACCACCATTGCAGTTACTTCATGGTTTAGAATAATTTCTTCATGTATCAGTGTACTTCATTTTACATGACTGCCTTGAGAATAGGGGTCATTCATCTTTGTACAGTGCCAGGCATACAATACGTGTTCAATAAATATGTATAGATTAAATGCATAAGGGAGGAGACCACAGTGACAACTAATGGGAGCAACTGGGATGAGGGAAGGGACATAGGTGGAGCAGTCTCAGAAAGACTGGATAGAAAGTTGAGGCTCGTGAATTTTTGAGTATAGCCCAGGTCTTAAGCTTTCTTGTTTGCTGTAGTCTGCAAAGATAGAATTAGCACAACATAATCTTGCTAAAACTGGGAAATGGTTCTTCAGACCCCCTGGGGATTAGCTTTTTGCTATTTTTCCTTTTAAGAAGCATTCTAAATTATCAGAGACACTTAGAAATTACGGGTAAAATGTTGGCATTACAAAAGAACCTATGCCAGGCCTCCAAGCCAGAGGTTAGAGGATGCTTGAATGCATTGTTCGTAGGGATTTCCCTGAAGTCTAATTAGCATCTAAGAACACTTCAGACTGCAGCTCCATTGCTTGCAACATGTAATTATGGATATTACTAGCATGTCTAATTTGACAAGTAACATAGAGGGCGAACATTAAGTGGGAGCTGTAACATTTGGCAACATATGCTGCAGAGTTCAGTTTTGCACTGACACCAGAATCATCTGTGTGTGCCAAACAAGCCTTTTGAAAATGACAGATATTAGGAAAGCAACAAGAGAGTAGTATTTCTTCCTCCTTCTCCTCTCTCTAAGTTAATAGTTCAATGCAATTAGTTAAACTATATGATCTATGAGGAAAATGGAATTCTAATTAGCATTGATAACAAACCATTCACCTGCTGCTCTTGAATATTAGAACGTTTGTTTCTGGCCAATTCTGTTCCCTTAGAATTCAGGGCATTTGAACCAATTGGGGTAATCAGTGGGCAATCGGTTTGTTTCTGGCCAATTCTGTTCCCTTAGATTTCAGGTCATTTGAACCAATTGGGGTAATCATTGGGCGTTTGAGTCCAAGAGGAACAAAAGGAGGTATGATACTTATCTGGAAAACCTTCTACATATCCTAAACAAGAAAGGACTAAAAACCATAAAAGAGAAATCTGAGATAAGGCCTAAGAAAAATTACAGTATTATTAAAGTGTTTTGTTAAAATAACAACCCTGCATTTAGTAAAGATCCATCTCCTTTGCCTCAGTCTTTATGATTTTCTCAAGAACTCAGGGTTGAACATTTGAGGTCATCCACATCTTTTAGCCTCTCTATCTGGTTATGGAAGTTCTCTTTTCTTATACCTTCAGAATGTCATGTACACGAACCTGTCTTTGGGATAGATGGAGCAGGTGTCTGTTGACGTGGGTTTGAGGAATTTCAGGGGGCACCATTGATTTGGGTCTAGAAGATTATTCAATCTTTAAAGAGTAGACAATCACATTCAGTTTCCTTAAAAGAGGACAACAAGTCAATTGGTTGCCACCTATAGGCTTAAAGGAATTGATTGACAGATCACACCAGGGGTTTGAATGTGGGTTGGAGGAGGCAGCAGGAAGAGAGAAAGAAAGTCAGAATGCAGAGATAGGATGCTGATAACAAAATATCTGTTTCAAGTTTTGATGAAGTCTGATTCTATGCATAGCATCCTCCATCCTCGATGATGCTTTGTAAGACTGCATCCCTCTTTAGCTTTTTAGACCCATCAACCTATGCAGAGATGTTGAGCTAATTTATCTCCATACTTCTCTTAACACCTTTCATAATTTCACTCCCATGTTGAATGAACCAGTCTTCCCCTGGTTCTTTAGCTGGGTCTCTGTACCAGGCACTGGCCACTAAAAATAAAAAAAGATGCCTTCAATCTAGAGGAGCTATCTACCCTACCTCAAGATAACTCTTTAGTCCCACCCTTAGTTCCTTATTAAGACCATACTCCTGGAAATGTAAGTTAGTACAGCTACATGGAAAACAGTGTGGAGGATCCTCAAAAAATTAAAAATAGAAATACCATACAATCCAGTAATCCCACTGCTCAGTATATATACAAAGGAAATGAAATCAGTATGTCAAAGAGATATCTGCACCCCCTCTGATGTTTGTTGCAGCACTATTCACAACAGTCAAGATATAGAATCAACCTAAATGGCTATCAACAGATGAGCTGATAAAGAAAATGTGGTATATATACACAATGGAATACTACTCAGCCTTAAAAAGAGAAGAACTTCTGTCATTTGTGACAACATGCATGAACCTGGAGGACATTATGCTAAGTGAAATAAGCCAAGCACAGAAAGGCAAATACCACATGATCTCACTCATATATGTGGAAGCTAAAAAAGTCTAACTCATGGAAGCAGACAGTGGAATGTTGGTTGCCTGGGCACTGGGAGTAGGGTGGTCAAAGGATACAAAATTTCACTTAGGATGAATAAATTCAAGAGATCTATTGTATAACACGGTGATTATAATTAATAGCAATGTATTATATTCTTAAAAATCGCTAAGAGTAAATTTTAAGTGTTCTTAGCACAAAAAAATAAAAATGTGAGGCAATGCATATGTAAATTAGCTGGATTTAGCCATTCCACAGTGTCTACCTGTCCCAAAACATCATGTTAGATATCACAAATACAAGTTTTATTTGTTAATTAAAAATACATTTTAAGAAATAAAATAAAAATTAAAAAGACCCTACCACTTGGCATGTCTCTGGTCCCAGGCACCTGGTAATGTGTTACCCTCCTTCCCCCTCTTGCAGTTTTGTGCCCTTATGTTCCCTCTGGCATTCATATCTTGGCACCCCTTTTCTGGTTTTAGTTTTGCTTACTCCTGGCCTCAGAAGTGCTCCCTGCTGCCTGCTCCAGCCCCCATTCCTGCATCTCAAAGGAAAGGAAGGAGAAAATGTTCTTGTCTAATTCCCACTGCAAATGTGGGAGCTGATTCTGCCAAAAGAACCATGTGGCATTTATGGGAAAGATTAAAAGCATGAAGGGGAAGCATGTAGTGTTCAGTAGCTGGTCGTGTTGAAATAGCCAACTTCATAATTAGAGCTCTGGTCCTTGTAACACCTGCCTTTTGATCTCGGTACAGAATATGTTAGGTTTAATAAACAGCCATTTTGCTGCCTTGTTTTCAATATTCACTAAAAACTTCACATTTTATGGTTCGTATTTGTAGCCCTGTTTTATTTCTCAACCTGTTTCCTATTAAGAATAGAACCTGACATAAATGACCTCCTCAAGAGAGAGGATCTAGAGCAGTGCTTCTCAAATGTGAAAGGGAAATTCCAATCACCTGTGGGTCTTGTTAAACTGAGATTTTTGGTTCAGCAGGTCTGCCTGAGATTCTGCATTTCCAACAAGCTCTCGGATGCTGCTGATGCTGTTGATCCAGGGATTACCCTTTGAGTAGCTAGGATCTCAATGATTCTTGATGCTAGATTTTTTAGCCATGATTAATGAGCAATAATCGGGTTAATAGAGGTTGGGTTTAAGACCCAGCATTTTCCACAAGCATGTACATTATATATACTTCATTGTAAAAAGCATCTGGTAAAACTTTAGACCCTCAGGCAATAATGGTCCACTTACAATTTTTTTTTGTGCATCTTCTTAGACACCTCTTCTGATGAGTCTGAAAAAGTGGAAAGAAGATCAGAATCTTGATCCAGAACTATTCCTGTCTGTAGTAATATTTTAGGTTCATGTTGACTGCAGAGCTAGCACTGAACTCGAGGCTTCCTCAGGGAAGGTGTTCAGGTGTTGTAGATCTGAGACCCTAAGATACAAAAATAATCAGTATCAGTTAAAGCTTCCTAAATGCAGCATTCTTTCAAACTGTAAAACCATTCATGTATAATTAACACTGGTGGCAAATAAGTCAGTGACTGTTTCTCATCTCCTATTTCTGATTTCTCATCTCCTCCCTTGAGATGCTTCTTTTGATTTCAGTTATTGATGCTTTATCACAGATGTTTTCTAAGTCACTGCAGAGAACCTAGTAAATCCTACCTTTTGTTAGTAGTAAAATTAGCCTTAGGCTGGTAACTGCCCTAGCAAGGTGCTGGCTGCTGTCACCAGGTGAAAGCAATGGAAATTCCAGGAGACAGAATATGACCCCAAGCTGGCCACAGAGCCCACTGGTCATGACATTGTATTATAACCGTTTTTCTCCACCTAGCTTCTCCTTTTCTCTCCTCTTTTCCCATCCCATTCTCATTTCCAAGTTACCTTTCTCTTTTTATCTTCTTGATCCCCAACAGATAGCACAGATAGCACATTGAAAACTGACTCAATGAAAGTGTGATGGCGAAGTCAGGGTTTTCCTCCAAGTCCTTGCCTAAGGTGCCTGAGATTGCCCAAGGCAAAGGTGTATTGTGCAGCACCCAAGTAGAAACTCCTCCCTTGTTTCTGCCTTTATCCATCACTGTCAAGAAGGGGCCTCATAACAGTTTCAGCATTTGTGTTTTGGTATTTAGGTTCATATTTGTCATTTAATGAACTGGTGTTCCCTGCCAGAGCTTTAGCTAATAGAAAGTGATAGATACAGGAAATATAAAAAATAGCAACTCTAGTTGTGGGCAGCATAAGTGAAAGTTGAGAAGCTTAGAATTTAAGGTAGCTTTGCTGATCCAGCTTTCAAAATCCTAGCAGTGATTTACAATTGTAACTCCCCCCCACCTCCCTCCAGGTTGCTTTATCTGTTTTTCTTTTTTTCTCCCAAGCTTTAAGCAGGAGACTGAGACAATATGAACTCACAAATATTTAGCTTATTATTTTCCATGACCATGACTAAAGTCAGTGGAAGAAGATACCATAGGTGTACAATACTCAAAGAATTCCCAAGTAAGCAGATCCTGTTCAATTCAGATTCTTCCCTTCCTGAGCTCATCTTTTATCAAATGTACAAAGCCCTCCAAAACTTCTACAGAGATCATTGTTCCATGCCTAGTTATGATTTAATTCATTTGCATGTGACAATTCTATTATCATCTCAGTACCACGAGGAGCAAGTCCCAGGGCAACAAGAAGTGGTTCTATCTTTAAGGAGGCCTCAGGTTTACTTGCTCAATTTCCAGCCAAGTTATTGACTCATCTCATTGTTATAATTGCAAGATTACTATCTTTCTGTAGCATTACACCTGCTGTTTCTAGATCCCTCAGACCCATACATTTATCTCCAAATCAACTTTATTTATACTAAATAATCTTGACAAGTTCCCCTCCTTTAATAAACTAAACTCCTCGTCAGATCTGCACTCAATAGCATTCATTTGGAATCCATCTTGGACTTTTGGACCAAATGCCACTCCCTGTAGGCAAGCCCAACCCGGACATCTGTTGTGGGGCCACATAACTACATGTCCGTGCAACTCAGGAAACATCCATGATTCTGACCACTGAGTGTGTGAGTTTCTTGAATAAAGGGGCTGTATCCTTCCATAATCTGTCCTTGTAGCATTTTAGCACTGTGACCTCTTGTTTTCTTCTAAATGAAAAATGGCTTTATTATTTACTTCTGATTATAAAAATAATCCATGCTTGGGGTAAAACTTTCAAATAGCACAGATTAATATACTGAAATAAGAAAAACATTAAATTCTACCAATTAGGGATTAATATGATTCACAGCCTTCTGGACCCTTATCTGCACATAGACACAATTTAATGCAATTGGAAGGCACTCTTTTGGCTGAATAATATATTCTTGTTGTTTCAGCAAGTACAGATCTCAAAATAGGTATTTATTTATTTCCGCTGGACTGAATTGCAATATAAACAGAAGCCTATGGCTGTTTGTAATTCTCATGCCCTTCCTTATTTTTCTCCCTGACTCCACAATTTCTCTGAGTTCCTCTCCCTCTTCTTTAACCACGGCTCTCAGCATCCCCTGAGGGGCAGCCTTGGCTGCGGCAGTTGCCAGGGAGAGGAAGAGAAGGAAGGATGTGCAGGTGGTCAGGCAGCAGGAGGGACGTTCCATGCTGTCAATTACAAGAGAATTGGCCTTATCTACTCCTGCCAGGTGGGAGTTGAAGTGATGTCAATCTCCCATTTTATACAGTCTCCTTATTTTTTATACTCCATCCACCTCTTCGCCTCCTTCCCAAGCAACAGAAGGAAGGTATCTGCACTGTCATCAAGCTCCTTTGGCAATTCTGAGTTAGAAGGTGCACAGCTACTCTTTGAGACATGCCGCTCTGCCCATTGCAGACCAGGTGCATCTTATGGCTAAATAGGAATTACCTGGGGAGGTGGTTAATAAAACAAACTCCTGCACCTCATCCCCAGAGATTTTGACCTGTAGGGCTGGGATGTGGCCCAAGACACACATTCTCTCTCTCTCTCTCTCCCCCTCGCCCGTGTGTGTGTTTTCTTCTTTTTAAAAATGATCCTGATGAGCATCCCCGTTGGCACCTGCTCTACTTTCTGGCAACCAAAGTGTGGTTCATGGACTGGCTTTATCACCACTTGGGAGCTTATTAGAACTGCAGGATTTCAGGTATCACCCTAGACCTGCTAAATCAGAGCCTGTACTTTAATAAGATCCCCAGCTAATTCTATGATTGCAATTAATGTTTGAGAAGCACTGCTCTACTCCAGTGCTATGGAATGGGCAAATCCTTCTTTGTGGCATTTAAGTAAAACATTGTGACTTGATTCCCACCTACTTAACTGATAGTGAGAGTTCACAAAATGTACTCACAACCTGTGAGAACATTTTTATGAAAGAGATGGGGTAAACAATACTAATGATTCTAACCTAAAGGAAACTCTCCATCATTTTGAATCTTGGCCTATCCCTGATTTTATGCAAGGAACCAATATTTACATGAATATTTTAGATTAAAGGTTGAAAGCCAGATTTTAGCTCTTAAATCTACTCTTCTGCCCTTAGTGTTGAGTTCTTGTCCTTGGGTTTGCAAGATGGCTCCTGTGCCTCATGAAGTATCTCCACCTTCCATGAAGGAAGAATGGAAAATGGAAAGGGCCATTGTGTTTAGAAGTCTGCCTCTTTTAACAAGCATTCTAAGCAGCTCCTCCCAACGATTTCCACTTATATATCATAAACCAGAGCTGGGTCACATGACCACCCCAGCTGAAAAGGAAACTGGGCATGCTGCTACCTTACCCCCCAAACTGGGGTTCTGTAACCAGATAAAAGGGAAACATGGACATTAGGTAGGTAGTTGACAAGACCTGCCACTATCACTAAGTTGTAAACAACTCACGAGATCTTTGCATTGTAAAGGGGAACAAAGCCTTAAGCCAAAGGAATAAATCTTGAATAGTAGAATTTCGAGCATTAGTTGCTGTGTACTTAGGTTTTGTGTTTTAGGGTTGAGAAATTCCTATTTACTCTCTTCTCTCAGTATGCAGAACATTTGCCTACTCTGTCTGGGTTTAAGTTGCACCTTACTTAGATAAGAAACCACAGACTCCACAGTGTGAGACTTACCTCTGCCCCAACTGTGCTCTGTTCTGCTTTGGAACATGATGTTCCTAATCAGAGTCCCTAAAACAGAAACATCCTTTCAAATACCTGCTTTTATTTAAAATGGTGTTAGCATAGTTATCTTGAATTGTGTTTTTTATAATCAGTTAATTGTTTTTATTTGATCGAGATTCTAATACAATCCATACATGCTTCCTTTTTAAAGTGATGACATTTATTTAAGGTAAGGGTTTAAAAAAATCAAATTATTATAAAACCTCATGTTTTAATCGAGGATGCTCTGCTTTTCTTGTCTGGACAGGCCCTTGATCTAGCACTTATGGCATCTCTGGTGGAGAGGAAGGATAGATGCCCTCCTGACCTCATGCTTACTGTTGAGAGACTATGAGGCAGGTCCTTAGGGCAGATGAGCTTAGATATCTATGAAAAATAGTGACTTCAACTAAACTAGAGATCTATTTTTTTTTTTTTTTTTTTACTTTTGCAGGCCAGAGGGAGGAATATGAAGAATGAGACTGCTAAGTCCTAACCACTCGACCACCAGGAAACTTAGAACTGAGAAGAATGAACGCAGAAATCTCAATGGTTCCAGGAAGGGTCAGATGGACTGAGGATGCTTTGTGTGATTTAGACAAGGTACCATGTAGAAATAGATACTGAAAATTCCTAATAGAAAAAAGTGAAAAATTATTGAGGCCAGAGTTTTTGAAACAAAACCCAGATCAGAGTTGGCCAGAGTCCTGGCTTTCTGCTCCCCTGTAACTTCAAGGGATCTAGTTGGCACTCATGGGGTCTCCATGAGCCTGGGGAACTTTGTGGGATTGTACGTTATCACATGCATACAGAATGTCTAAAGTTTACGGAAAGTTCCTTGTTCCAATTACTATTGTCATACAATATACCATCCCAAATCAGTGGTATAAATAACAACCATTTTATTAAGCTCAAAAATTCTGGGAGTCAGAAATTGAGGCAAGGTACAGTGATGATGGTTTGTCTCTGACCCATGATGTGTAAGCTCTCAGCTGGGAGGACTCAGATGGTTGTGGGTGACTTGAATGACTAGGGGCAGAAACCATTTGGAGGCTTCTTTTCTCACATGTCTGGAGTATGAAGTGGAACAACTCAATGGCTGTTGACCTGAGGATCTATGTGTGGCCTCTCCATGTGGCTGGGTGAGGGGCCAAGGAGTCTCTGGAAGATGTAAATGCTCCAAGAGAGTCCAGACAAGCTGCAGAGCCCTTGTGAACTAGCCTTCGAAATCTCACAGCATCACCTTCACTTTTCCCTTGTGGTCAAAGAATATAGAAGCCTTCCTGGATTCAAGGAGCAGAGTCATAAAGCAGCCACCTCTTGATGGGAGGAATGGTAAAAAAAAATTTGAGGCCAAGAAGCAAGCAAGCAAGCAAACAGATTCCTAGTCCCTAAACTTGGAACCTTGACTTTACATTTTCTAGCTGTGTGACCTTGAGCAAAAGACTCAACTTCTCTGTTGTCTACTTTTCTCATCTACCAAATAGTAGGTACCCATTTCATGGGGTTTGGATGACAACTAAGTGAGATAAACTTACACTGAAGCATCTAGCACATTGCCTGGAACATAACTGTTCAATACCACTTGAGCCTAAATCTGAAGAATGTTTGGCAGAATACCAAGTCTAAAGTTAGGCTTATTTTCTCAGGTTCAGAAGCAAGGATTAAGTTGAAAAAGGAATTGTGCTTTTGACAAATGTAAAGATCTACTACATGCCAGGCACGTCCTCCTAGTCAGGTAGAAATAGATACTGACAGTTCTAAGCCAGAAGCAGTTCTAATTCAAGAGTTAGACTTGCATCCAAAACTACCAGAGAGGGCATTTCAGATGATTATGGACACAAATATTACCTAAGCATCTTATCATTTCTTTGACCATAAATTCTTTCCAGAACTGAGCTTTAGAAAATCTCTCTGTACATGCTCAAGCTCTTCTCTGTGCAGGTTTTACAGATATTTTATTTGTCTATTCTTACATCTATTAAGCTTCTTGTATCCTTAAATATTGAATTGATTCAGTTGGATTTCCTGGAAAAAGAATGAATGCTCTGTCCTTGGATGAAGTCCTCATTAGGAGATGTTCTTTTCTGAGAAAATCATTGTGGTTCCTGGGTACTGTGCCGTTTAGTTGACTTGGTGCAACACTTTTAATTAATCAGTGAGAGGGATGACATGAGCCTTCTGAGGAGGCTTTCAGGAGTGTCTGATAAGACAGACAGCAGTTCTTGATGAAATATCACACACATCTTGCCCTGTGAGGAGCAGTGATCATGGGTACACAGTGAAAATTACTGACAGCAAGAGCTACAGTGGATAACAGAGAATTCTCACAATCCAACAAGTGATCTTGCTGATGAAAATAAAGGTGGATTAAGAGCTGCAAACTGACCTTTTGTTCATGGAGCAGTTGGGTTCTTCTCATTTTATGGGTTCATCATGCCATGTTGTGGATAATATCTTTCTAGCAAAGTTCATTTAAATATGTGGAAAAGGAAAGCTTAGTAATAGAATATGAAAGTATTGTGATCATTAGATTTGAAAGTAGTTCTTAAAATGTAATTTATTGTAACCAAATGTAGCTGATTCTTTTTGTGTCCCAAAGCATATTCCCTCTACCTTTATGCGACTTCAGCCATAGCTGTGGTGGCCATTTCCTGTGCATGCTGAGGGATTCTCCCCAGTGCCTGCTGCATCTTGTTCAGCTCTCACATAGAACAGCCTGGGATATGGCAAGGAGTGGGGTATGGGAGTCAAAACCTCTGGATGCAACTCTGAAACAAAGGAGGACAGAAATGGGTCCATAATGGCTTCCTCTCCTATGGAGGAGTCATTCTGAGGTACATTTTACATCATTTCCAGTGTGCTCCCAGCAGGATTAGTCTCCAGCTGCCCACAGGATTAATCATTTCAAGAACATACCCTTCCTTAACTTTCTTCCTTGTCTGCCTTACTCTCCCTGCTCCTTCACTCCTGATCCCTGAGCTCACCTCCCCAATGAGATACCTGGAACCCCCAAATTAAAATATCAAATATCCTGGCTTAGTTGGACCTGAAATTCAGATATGCCCAGAGGAGGAAGGGGGTCTCTCATTCCAACTTTAATATCTATTGCCTTGCACTGATTGTCATAGGAGCCAAGGCCATATATGAACAAGGGACTCAAGTAGTGTCCTCAAAGTGGAATGGACTGGGTTAGGGAATAGGGCTTCTGAGAGAGACAGAGAGACTTCACCTAAAAGGAAGAAGGAGCCTGCTGTGATTGATTCATTTATTCAACGGATATTTATTGAGAACCTTCTATGTTTCAAGTACAGTTCTATATGCTGGAAATGCATCAGTGAATTAAAGCAACAGAAATCCTTGCACTCATAAAGTTCGTATTCTAGTGGATGAAGACTGGCAATTAAAATAATAAAAAGTAAATTTTAATAAACATGGGAGTAAAGATATCTCTTTGATATGCTGATTTCCTTTCTTTTGGGTATATACCCAGCAGTGAGATTGCTGGACCATATGGTAGCTCTATTTTTAGTTTTTTGAGGAACTTCCCAAACTGCTCTCCATAGTTGCTGTACTAATTTACATTCCCATCAACAGTGTATAAGGGTTCCCTTTTCTCCACATTCTTGACATCATTCATAGTAGCCAAGGTTTGGAAGCAACCTAAGTACACATTGACAGATGAATGCATAAAGAAAATATGGTACATATATACAAGGGAGTACCATTCAGCCATAAAAAAGAATGATATCCAGCCATTTGCAACAAAAAGAATGATATCCAGCCATTTGCAACAACATGGATGGAACTGGAGGCCATTATGTTAAATGAAATAAGTCAGACACAGAAAGATAAACATAGCATATTCTCACTTATTTGTGGATGCTAAAAATTAAAACAATTGAACTCATGATGATAGAGCATAGAAGGATGCTTACCACAGGCTTGGAAGTGTTGGAGGGGCAGGGAAGAAGTGGGCTGCAAAGTATAGTTAGAATAAGTAATATATAATATTTGATAGCACAACTAGGTGACTAAAGTCAACAAATAATTTATTGTGTATTTAAAAGTAATTAAAGAGTATAATTGGATTGTTTGTAACACAAAGGATAAATACTTGAGGGGATGGAGACCCCATTTACTCTGGTGTGATTATTATGCATTGCATGCCTATATCGAAACATCTCATGTAACCCAGAAATATAGACACATACTATGTACCCACAAAATTTAAAAATAAAAAATTAAAGTAAATTTTAGATTATTTTAGAAGAGGTTAAGGGCTAGAATAGAATAATATAAGGGGGATTAGCAGTACAGGCAAAAAGGAGGATGGTGTTAACTTATGAATGAGGTGGAATGTTAGTCTGCTCAGGCTGCCATAACAAAATCTCACAGAGTGGGTGCCTTGAACAACAGACTTTTATATTCTCACAGGTCTGTAGGCTAGAAAGCTATGATCAAGGTGCCAGCAAACTCAGTTTATGATGAGGGCTCTCTTCCTGGCTTGTAGATGGCCACCTTCTTGCTGTGTCCCTGTGAAAAAGCTCTGGTGTCTCCTCCTCTTCTTATAATAGAGCACTAGCCCTATTGGATTTAGTTCTCACTCTTATTACTTCATTTAACTTTTATTACCTCCTTAGAGGCCCTATCTCCACATACAGTCACATTGGGGATTAGGACTTCAACATCTGAATTTTGAGGGGACACGATTTAGTACATAACAGGTGGTTTGAGTAGGTATCCTTTACAAGGTGACATTTCAGCAAAAACATGAAGTAAGCAAGTTATCCATATGGCTATATGAAGGAAGAGAATTCCAGGAAGAGGGAATGGCCAGTACAACTGTCCTGGAGGGAAACTGGTCTATCCTGGCCAAAGTGTTCAAGAAATAGTAAAGATATCAGTGCTGAAGTGAAGGCAGCCAAGGGAGTTGTAGGAGATGAGATTGGACAGGTAAAGTTGGCCCATGTCCTGTACAGCCTTCTAGGGCATTGTAAGAATTTTTTGCCTTCTGGAGTGGAAGACCTGGAAAGCCAAACCCAGCAACAATGTCTAATGGATGGATGAGGAGCAGTGATTTTAGGAATAGGTGGCATGGTGACCTACCTGACAGTGTCCTGATCCAAGTACCCTTGTGGCCTGATGTTGAATGGATGAAGTATATGCTAGGAAAAATAAAACATGATTACTGATCAAAACAAAAATGAAAACAAAACAGTCATTAAACTATGTAATTAGTTGAGGTCCCAGCAACCTCTTTGTGGGTGTCATGTAACAAGGACTGGAAGTGCCAGCAGAAAACTGCAGCCATCACTGAGACTGCTCAGTATGGGTGCAGCCCAGTGTTGACAGATGATCAGCACAGTGAAGGAGAGTCTTGTTGCGGATAGGATCAATAAGATAGACCAGGGGAGAAATATAGGGAGTTGAGAAATACAACCCCATGAGGCCAGATGTGGTGACTCATACCTATAATCTCAGTACTTTGGGAAGCCAAGGTGGGAGGATAGCTTGAGCCCGGGAGTTCAGGACCAGCAACATAGCAAGACCCTGTCTCTCAAAAAAAAAAAAAAAAAAAAAAAACAAAAAGAAAATTAACTGGGCTTGGTGGTATACACCTGTAGTCTTAGCTACTCTGGAGGCTGAAGAAGGAGGATGGTTTGAGTCCAGGATATCAAGGCTGCAGTGAGCCATGATCACACCAATGCATTCCAGCTTGGGTGACAGGGCCAGATGCTGTCTCAAAAAGGGAAAGGAAAAAGAAAAAGAAGCACACCCTCACATATATAGAAATTAGAATATGTGAGAAAAGTCACATTTCAAATTAGTGATTATGCTGACACTTGGTTAATAATGAGGCAAAAAATTAATTTGGAGCTCTATTTAAATCCACATAGATTGAATATTTGAAATCAAAAAAGTTGTTGGAGAATCAATATTTGTCTTAGGTTGGGAAGGGCTTTTTAACCATTACCTCACTGGCAGAAATCAGAAGGAAAAGACTGGCTGGGCATGGTGGCTCATGCCTGTAATCCCAGCACTTTGAGAGGCTGAGGTGGGAGGATGGCTTGAGCCCAGCAGTTTGAGACAAGCCTAGGTAACATAGTGAGACCCCATCTCTACAAAAATAAAAAAACTTTAGCCAGGCATGGTAGTGCACACCTGTAGTCCCAGTTACTTGGGAGGCTGAGACAGGAGGATCGCTTGAGCCCAGGAGTTCAAGGCTGCAGTGAGCCATGATCATGTCACTGTACTCCAGCCTAGGTGACAGATTGTCTCAAATAAATAAAAAACTAAATACATGAAATTTAAAAAAGATTGAAATATTTGACCACAAAGATGTTTAGAAGTTCTATATGGTAAAAAACACTATATCTGTAAAACTGAAAAAATATATTTATAACATTTACAACAGAGAAAAGATTAATAGTCTTAGCATTTAAAGAGCTATTATAGACCAATACAAAAAGAAAAACTAATAAAAAATGAATTAAGGTTGTGAATAGTAAACTTACTAAGCCTATGAACATTAAAATATGAAACAAATAAATGCAAATTAATGAGATATATTTTCTCAGAATAGTAAGGATTAAAAAGATTGCAGACACCAAGTCTTGGCTAAGATTTGGAAAAATAGGCACTCTTTCCTATAATACTGGTTGTTTCTGATGAATTATTCTGCTGAGAAATTTTGTAATATATATCATATCTAAGTATATATTATTTAGCTCAAAAATTCTACTTCTAGTCATTTATCCTAATTCAATGATTCAATATATATGTAAAGATGAGTATCAAGAATGTTTAATTTTTGTCATTTATGCAAAATAAATAGAGGGAATAGTATAAATGTCTCATGATAGAGATGCCATAAATTATGGTGTGTCTAAAATAAATATGATACAGCAATTAAGATTAATGATAAAGCTGTATATTTATTAATATGAAAGTTTTCTTTCTTTTTATCATGGTGACTAGTAGACATCACTCACAAATCTCTGAGTAAGTACTCTGTAATCTCATATGCTTGTGTGTATATACCAGCATAATAAAGTAAAAAAATGATAAGTTACCTCTGGGTAGTGTTATTATGTGTGATTTTTAAAAAGTTCTCTTTTTGCTTATCTGTATTAGTTATTTAATTGATAATGAAGTTGTATAAATTGAATAATAAATATTTTTTAAAATTAAAATTTAGGTTATATATTTAAATTGCTAAGTTCTTGAATATCTGATATTGAAAGGTATCTGGTGTTTTTCAAGTTAAAGTTTTCTCAAGCATGGCTAATTTAATTTTTAAAACAGTATTTATGTCAAGGAAGTTTGTATTTTACATAAATTTAGTATTTCCTTTGGCTTTCAATTTCACCTCTATCTTATTATTATGACAAATATATATTCTTATCTCTGACATTTGACATTTTAATAATACTGAAATGACCAAGAGAAACAATTAGAACAGAGGCCAGGTGCTGAGACCAGCTTGGTCGGAGAGACCCTAACCCAGTGGCGCTAGAGGAATTAAAGACACACACACAGAAATATAGAGGTGTGAAGTGGGGAATCAGGGGTCTCACAGCCTTCAAAGCTGAGAGCCCTAAACAGAGATTTGCCCACATATTTATTAACAGCAAACCAGTCATTAGCAATGTTTCCATAGATATTAAATTAACTTAAAGTATCCCTTGTGGGTAATGAAGGGATGGGCCGAATTAATTGCAGCAGGAACACGCCCTTAAGACACAGATCGCTCATGCTTTTATTTGTGGCTTACGAATGCCTTTAAGTGGTTTTCCACCCTGGGTGGGCCAGGTTTTCCTTGCCCTCATTCCCATAAACCCACAACCTTCCAGCTTGGGCGTTAGGGCCATTATGGACATGTTACAGTGCTGCAGAGATTTTGTTTATGGCCAGTTTTGGGGCCAGTTTATGGCAGGATTCTGGGAGGCTTGCTCCCAATAGCCAGGATTATACTTCTACAGAGGCTGATTGAGATAGAGTCATCTGTGGGACCATGGGTTTTTTTGTTTGTTTGTTTGTTTGTTTTTTGGTAACAGCTTTATTGAGATATAGAAGGAATTCACATGCTGTACTACTCAGCTACTGCAAGTATACAATTCAATGGTTTTTAGTATATCCACAGAATTGTAAAATTATTACCACACTCAATTTTAGAACATTTTAATTGCTCCGGATGCAATCCCCAAACCCTTAGCAGCCAACCCTCATTACCCTTCATGTTTTCCAGCTTAGGCAACTACTCTATAGATTTGTCTATTCTGGACATTTCATGTAAATGAAACCATAAAATATGTGGTCTTTTTGTGACTAGCTTCTTTCATTTAGCATAATGTTTTCAAAGTTCATCCATGTTGTAGCATGTATCAATATTGCATTCCTTTTTATTGCTAAGTAATATTGCATAATATGAACACTTTACATTTTATCAGTTTATGAACCTTTGGTTTGTTTGCACTTTTTGACAATTACAATAATTCTGTCATGAAAATTTGTGTACAAGTTTTTGTGTTGAATGTAGGTTGTTTTGATTACTAATTCAATCTCTTTATTGTTACATATTTATTTAGATTCTCTATTTCTTTTTGAGTCATTTTTGGAAGTTTGTGTTTTCTAGGATTTTGTCTATTTTATGTAAGTTATCTAATTTATTGGAAACCATGGTCTTTTGAAAAATATTTGGAGTGTAAAGGGAAGAACAGGAGAATAGTGGAAGATCGTGTAGTAGCCCTGAGATCCTTCTTGTAATCTCTTAAATCTTTAATGAAGTGACTGAACTCACAAAATCTTTAGTGTGACTTGTTTTTTTGTTTGTTTGTTTGTTTGGTATATAGCAATAATAACAACCAAAAGAAGAAACAGTAGCAACAACAACCAAAACAGGGCAACAGGGCTCAAAGTAATTTTAGATTGGGCTGAATTAATTAATGAGACTGCCCTTGCCATATATTCTGAATTCAAGCAGCCAGTTCTGTTTGTTTCATTTGACTAAAACTTGTACTTAATGGTGGCCTATGTGAAATAAAATTGTGATGCCAGAAATATCTATGATGTAAAAGAGGGAATTCAAAGGCTTAGGATGATAAAAATATTGGAGTGTATTTATCATGTGCAACTGGCTCACCTAACCTACAGCTATGTCTTCTGAGAGAACTTAAAAGATATTTTCCTTACCGTGGCAATAAAGAATAAATTGGTGAAGGTGGAAGCAGCATCCTGGAAAAGCATAGTATTGATGTTTTCTGTGGGCAAGGGACAAAGATGGGAAATGCAACTATTGAAATGGGGTGGCTGAGGCAGAGGCTGAGTAATAGCACTTAGTCACTAGAAGCCAACGGGTATGGTTATCATAATAGGCAACAAACCCAAATGCTTGTCATACTGGCTTGACCCACAGGGATCTTTGGCAGTAGCTAATTGATTATAGTTTCTCTAGAGCTGAAATAAATGACTAAGCGTGTGATCTAACATCTTCTTTGTCTGGTGAACAGAGACTGAGTCATAATGTTAGAGAATATGGGATCCTCTTCCAATTCCCAGCGTGAGTCAATAACAGATCTAGAGCCCCTTCAATAAAAAAGATGCTGGGCACTCTCGTGGGACTGTAAACTTGACACCTGACCTTTTTCCAAGGGGTCTGGAGCTATTTAATTAGGTAGCTTCACTAGGAAAGAGTAAAATGCATTGAGTTAATAATAATTTTTGGAAACCCAGAATACCAATGTGGTCTGCCTATCAGTGTCGGGGCTAACAGTCATTAGATGATAAATGAAGTTTTGGCCTAAGTTCATCTCACTGTGGCTCTGGAAGTTTTGTAAGCCCATCTGTCTGCTAGGCCTGCCAACAAAATATCATAGTTTGGGTAATTTAAACAACAGAAATTTATTTTCACACAGTTCTGGCGGCTGGAAGTCCAAGATCAAGGTGCCAGCAGGGTTGATTTCTCTTGAGGTCTCTCTTCTTAGCTTGTGAATGGCTGTGTTCTCTATGTGTTCTCACACATACCTTTTCTCTCTCTGCATGTGCCCCTGGTATCTCTCCCTCTTCTTATAAGGACACCATTCCAATTGAATTAGGGCCCCACAATAATGACCCTGTTTAACCTTAAATATCTCCTTAAAGTCCCTATCTCCAAATACAGTCACATTGGGGGTTAAAGCTTTGTCATCTGAATTTTAGGAGATGCAGTTCAGTCCATAATACCATCTTATTATTTCCACAGTTCCTGAGCAGATAGGTGCAAGTGAAATACTGAACAACTTTCAAAATTCTTCCTTAACCTATGAAATGAGGACACATCCTAACTTTAACAAACTATTTAATCAAAATCAAACCCCTGGGGTAACTAGATATGAGTGCTGTCCACAAAGACTTGATAGATTCAGGGGTGGTCAATCTACTCCTCTTGAGGACATAGTTGTGGTTGGGTACGCCAGTTATACATGATAAATCCACTCCAACTTTCCCATTTCACTGAGTCTTTGAATTCCTGTTATTATACTTTCTCCAATTAATTTACCTATATAAAGGCCTACGGTTGGGTTGGTGTGGTCCTAGGTCTCTCTTGAAATATGTGTTATTATGAGATCACAGAGAAAAGAAATGGATGACATGACACTCTCCATTTATTAGTATTGCTAAGGTGGGTAGAAACTGTTGGTATTTCTAGGGACTTTCATTCCACACAGAGTATTAAGCCCAGTGATTATGTATAGCCCCAAGGCCTTAAGAACTATGTTTGGCAGGTTGCTATGAGCTGTCTATGATCCATGTCTTAATAACCCTGAGGTAGCCATTGGCCCACATTTTTTTTTCTGCCTATTCCTGTGCTGGAGTTTCCAGCATTGGTTTAAGAGGTTTTTTTTTTTTTTTTAAACATTTCTTTATCCACCAACTAGAGCTCAAACTGAATTCATGTGGGCCAAGGGGCCAATCCACCTCTGAGATGTTGAATTTGTTCAGATGAGTGAAACTTGTCTCTGAGATACCTCTTGATTAGATGGCAGTTGCTTGGTATATCTGTACTTTTCCTATTTTTTTTTTTTTTTTTTGAATCGATGTACCACAATCTGTAAACAAATGGTAGGGACAATTTAAGTTGGTCACTTTTTGGAGCCTTATCTGTTACGGGCTCGTGGTTTCAAGAGCCTTTCAATAAGACCACCTCAACATTTAACACAGTGATTTGTACACAGCGGGTGATCAGTAAATGTTTGTTAGTTCGTTATCTATTTTTAATATTATTATTATTATTTTTTGGGATGGAATCTCACTCTGTCACCCAGGCTGGAGTACAGTGGTGTGATCTTGGCTCACTGCAACCTCTGCCTCCTGGGCTCAAGTGATTCTCCTGCCTCAGTCTCCCGAGTAGCTGGGATTACAGGTGTGTGCCACCATGCCTGGCTAATTTTTGTATTTTTAGTAGAGACAGGGTTTCACCATGTTGGTCAGGCTGGTCTTGAACTCCTGACCTCAAGTGATCCACCAGCCTCAGACTCCCAAAGTGCTGGGATTACAGGCATGAACCACTGTGCCCCTCTACCATTATCACTTTAAAATAGGACCATGTTAAAATCTTCTCAGACAACTCCAAACTTGTCCCAGTTTCAAAGTAATATATGCTCTTTTTAATATAAGGAGTGCATTCTTATCATTGAAAACTTAAGAAATAAAAGGAACCTAAGGAAAAAAATAACAATAACTCATATAACACACTGAGAGATAATTACTATTAAGTTTAAGTTTTTGGTATATATTTCATTTTAATCTTTGCTACCATCCTCCCCCAATCACAAACCCTCACAGATTATAAAGTATATTTAGGTCTGTACCCATGAATTCTGACAACAGGAAACAAGTTCCATGAAATAATAGTTCATCACATAAATACACTTTAATTTTTTTAAACGTAGTATTCTATTGTTGAACATACAGACATTTGCCATGAATTAAACAAAATTTAGATAAAAAATCTTTGGACATAAATCTTGTCCACATTTTTAATATTTTCTATGGGATAAAACTGTAGAAGGAGAATTATCTAGTCAGTGTATATAAATATGTTTAAGATCTGGATTAATATTGCAACATCATTTTCCAGAGAATTTTTACCACTTGCACTCCCAGCAATATGGAATTTCCCTAACTGTTCCTTAATTAGTAACTAGTTTCTTCTTTTTTCCTTTAATTCTTTGGTAAAATGAAAATTTCTTATATCAGTTATCTACTGTTGCATAACAAACCACTCCAAAACTTAGTAAATTAAGACAAAGATAATTTATTATTTCTAATGATTCTATGGGCTGGTAATCTGGGGCTAGGTAGTTTTTCTCCCGGTTTCAGATCATTTATGCATCTGCAGTCCTCTGACAGCTCAACTAGGGCTGAAGGGGCCCAGATGACCTCATTCACATGTCTGTCTGGAAGTTACTTCTGACTGCTAGCTGAGTCATCTTTTTTACCCCCATCATGGTCTCTTATCCTGAAATATATGCGAGACTGAGCTTCTTCACAGTTTCAAGGTTCCAATGATAAGAGTGAAAGATGTACTAACCTCCAGAGTAATTTCCACCACATTCTTTTGGTGAAAGCAAGTCACAAGGCCGTCCCAGCTTCAAGGGGTGGGAAAATAGATGGTACCTCTTCATGAACAGAGATCAATGTCATATTACAAAGGAGTATGGACCCAGAGAGGTGTGATTCATTGGGAGTCATTAGTATTACTCTCTATCACGTTTATCTAAGTTGATTTTATTTTGATTATGAATGAGGTTACTTTTTGGCCATTTGCGTTTTTTCTTTTTGTCTTTTGACTCTTTTTCTATGATGTCTTAAGATTATCTTACCAATTTTTAAGAACTCATTGTATATTATGGATATGAACTTTAGTCTATCATATTTATTACAAATATTTTTCTCAGTCATTTTGTTGATTTACTTTTTAAAAAGAATATAAATGTATTATTACCACTCAACCGTACCCTTTAAAATGATAAAGATGGTACATTTTATATGTATATTTTACCTTAATAAAAATTAAATTAAAAAATTGCTTTTAAACTTCAGAAACCTTTCTTCAATCAAAAATCAGTTGCTTATAAATAGAAGACTAGCTTTTATATGGCTTGACTATTTGTGTTTAATTTTTTAACCTATTAAAAATTTATTTTGGCATATAATATAGTGATAATTTAATGTGATTTTCTTCATAGATGTTCATTTCTATTCTACACTCCTTAAGAAAAAAATCCATCATTTCTCAACTGTCTTCTATGCCTATTCAATCATTTGGTAAATATTTATGCATTCCAGAATTTGTTCCTGTATTATTTTTTCAATTTTATTGCTCTCTTTATAAGAATCTTTTATCAATGTCTCATTGTTTCAATTGAGATTTATAAATAATTTTAATATCTGGCAGAACAAGCACTCTCATTTTTCTTCAATAGTTTTCTTGGTTTGTTTTTTTGCCTGTTTATTCTTTCAGATGAACTTCAGAGACATATTATTCAATTAAAATCAATCCCCATGAGATTATGATTGAGATTGCATTACTCCTCATTTGGGAAAATTGGATATATTTACAAGATTAAATCTGCCCAACTAGGAGCATGGTATTCAAATCTTCTTTTAATTCTCTTAATACAGAAATCTGTATCTATACTATATATATATATATATATATTCACACACACACACACATACATACACACACACACATATTTATGTATGTATCCCAAACATTTATTATTATAAGCTATTTCTAGGCTATATTTTTAAGGTGTGCTATTGTATCTTCATAATATTTCTAGCTGCTTATTACCTAAACTATCGATTTCTTGATAATTACCCTGCACTCACCAACTTTTTTGAATGTGTTTATTAATTCTAATAGTTTTCTTATTGATTTTCTTTCCTTAACTATGTGTGCATCTTAATGTCTGCAAATAATACAAATTATTTTCTTTGCCTGCCAATAGTCATACTTCTTGTTTTGGTTTAATGTCTTATTTATTGGCCAGAAATTCCAGAACAATGTTAAAAAGAACTTGTCTGTTTTTTAAGCAAGAGCAAAGAAATTTTGTAACCAGAAACTCATTCCAATGTTTCAAATTTCGTGCTGGAATATGTAATATGTTCTGTTTTGCCTATCTCAATGCCTATCCTGTTGCTTATGTCAGTTTACTAAAGTTTTATTATTCCTCTGAGTATATGGCAAATAATATTGATAAATTCTCTGTGAAAAAGCCCTACAGTTGCATGAGAAGAATAATTAAATATTTCTATAATTTCCCCTTCTTTCTTTTTCCTTTTGCTTTTCCTGTTAATCAAAGCCTCTCATATTTGTGATTTTCCTTGAGTCATTTCCAAATTTTCCATGTATCTGTTTAACTATGGAATGTGGAAATAGGCTAATCACTTGGGAAGAGGTTAAATCCTGTGACTAATTGGAAGGATTAGTCCATAGTTCTTACTAGTTACTTACGTGTTTTGTCTGATTTTTAGTGTGCCTTTTGTTATGGAAATTAGGTCCCTGTTAGATATAAAATCACATCTCCTGATTCAACTGAGATTTACTTCCCAGTGGTGACCAGGCACATTACCAAAAGCCCTTCCTGGAACTACCGTCTCCCTTCTACTCCACTTATCTATTACTCCTCACAACAAAACTTCCTGAAAGGTTAGTTTATACTCATTATCTCTGTGTCCTCAGTTCATATTATCTCTTTAACCCATTCCACCATGCCACTGAAACTACTCTTATGGATCCCATACCCTACATTGCTGAACTCAGTTGTCAGTTCTCAGCTCTCATCTTACCCAGGGTTTCAGCAGCATTTGCAAGTGTGGTCATTTTTACCTTCTCAATTGTTTCAAGGGTCCACACACTCTTGTGAGTTTTGTCCTGTCTCTTGGGCTGCTCCCTCTTAGTCTCATTTGTGGGTTCTCTTCAATTTCTTGACTTTTAAAAAAGTCATGGTAAATAAACATAACACAAAATTTGCCATTTTAACAATTTTTCCCTTTTTATTTTATTTTGTCATTTATATTTTTCCATAAGTTATTGGGGTTACAGGTGCTATTTGGTTACGTGAGTAAGTTCTTTAGTGGTGATTTGTGAGATTTTGGTGCACCCATCACCAGAGCAGTACACAGTGCAGCATATTTGTAGTCTTTTATCCCTCTCCCCACTCCCACCCTTCCCTCAAGTCCCCAGAGACCATTGTATCCTTCTTATGCATTTAAGTCCTCATAGCTTAGCCCCCACATATTAGTGAGAACATATGATGTTTGGTTTTCCATTCCTGAGCTTTTTCACTTAGAATGATAGTCTCCAATCTCATCCAGGTCACTGCAGATGTTGTTAATTCATTCTTATGGCTGTGTAGTATTCCTGTGTGTGTGTGTGTGTGTGTATGTGTGTTATATCACAGTTTATCCACTTGTTGATTGATGGGCATTTGGGTTGGTTCCATGATTTTGCAATTGTGAATTGTGCTGCTATAAACATGTGTGTGCAAGTACCTTTTTTGAATAATGACTTCTTTTCCTCTGGGTAGATACCCAGTAATGTGATTGCTGGATCAAATAGTAGTTCTACTGTTAGTTCTTTAAGGAATCTCTGCACTATTTTCCATAGCAGCTGTACTAGTTTACACTTCCACCAGCAGTGTAGAAGTATTCCCTGTTTGCCGCATCCACGCCAACATCTACTGTTTTTTTTTTTTTGATTTTTTGATTATGGCCATTCTCGAAGGAGTAAGGTGGTATCATATTGTGGTTTTGATTTGCATTTCCCTGATCATTAGTGATGTTGAACATTTTTTCAAATGTTTATTGGCCATTTGTATATCTTCTTTTGAGAATTGTCTATTCATGTCCTTATCCCACTTTTTGATGGGATTGTTTGCTTTTTGCTTACTGATTTGTTTGAGTTCATTGTAGATTCTGGATATTAGTCCTTTGTCAGATATATAGATTGTGAAGATTTTCTCCCACTCTGAGGGCTGTCTGTTTTTACTGACTCTTCCTATTGCCATGCAAAAGCTCTTTAGTTTAATTAGGTCCCAGGTATTTATCTTGCTTTTATTGCATTTGCTTTTGGGTTCTTGGTCATGAAATCCTTGCCTAAGCCAATGTCTAGAAGGGTTTTTCCAATGTTATCTTCTAGAGTTTTTATAGTTTCAGGTCTTAGGTTTAAGTCCTTATTCCATGTTGAGTTAATTTTTTGTATAATGTGAGAGACGAGGATCCAGTTTCATTCTCCTACATGTCGCTAGCCAATTATCCCAGCACCATTTGTTGAAAAGGGTGTCTTTCCCCACTTTATGTTTTTGTTTGCTTTGTCAAAGATCAGTTGGCTGTAAGTGTTTGGGTTTACCTCTGGGTTCTCTATTCTGTTCCAATGGTCTATGTGCCTATTTTTATACCAGTGCCATGCTGTTTTGGTGACTATGGCCTTATAGTATAGTTTGAAATCAGGTAGTATGATGCATCCAGATTTGTTCTTTTTGTTTAGTCTTGCTTTGGCTATGCGGGTTCTTTTTTGGTTCCCTGTTAATTTTAGAATTGTTTTTTTCTTTTTCTAATTCTGTGAAGAATGATGGTGGTATCTTGATGTTGATTGCATTGAATTTGTAGATTGCTTTTGGCAGTATGGTCATTTTCACAATATTGATTCCACCCATCCATGAGCATGGGATGTGTTTCCATTTGTTTGTGTCATCTATGATTTCTTCTTTCAGCAGTGTTTTGTGGTTTTCCTTGTAGAGGTCTTTCACATCCTTGGTTACGTATATTCCTAAGTATTTTGTGTTTCTTTTTTGCAGCTATTGTAAACGTGGTTGAGTCACTGATTTGATTCTCCACTTGGTTGCTGTTGGTGTATAGAAGAGATACTGATTTTTATACATTAATATCATATCCAGAAACTTTGCTGAATTCTTTTTATCAATTCTAGGAGCTTTCTGGAGGAGTCATTAGGGTTTTCAAGGTAAATAATCATATTGTCAGCAAAGAGTGACAGTTTGACTTCCTCTTTACCGATTTGGATGCTCTTTATTTCTCTCTTGTCTGATTGCTCTGGCTGGGACTTCCAGTACTATGTTGAAGAGGAGTGGTGAGGGTGGACATCCTTGTCTTTTTCCATTTCTGAGAGTGAATGCTTTCAACTTTTCCTCATTCAGCATTGTATTGGCTGTGGGTTTGTCATAGATGACTTTTATTACATTAAGGTATGTGCCTTGTATGCCAATTTTGCTGAGAGTTTTAATCATAAACCAATGCTGGGTTTTGTTGAATGCTTTTTCTGCATCTATTGAGATGATCATGTGATTTTTGTTTTTAATTCTGTTTACGTGGTGTGTCACATTAATTGACTTGTGTATGTTAAACCATCCCTGCATCCCTGGTATGAAACCCACTTGATTATGGTGGTTTATCTTTTTGATATGTTGTTGGATCTGGTTAGCTAGTATTTTGTTAAGGATTTTAGCATGTATGTTCATCAAAAATATTGGTCTGTAGTTTTCTTTTTTTGTAGTGTCCTTTCCTGGTTTTGGTATTAGGGTGATGCTGACTTCATAGAATGAATTAGGGAGGGTTCCTTCTTTATCTTGTGGAATAGTGTCAAAAGGATCAATAGTGTCAAAATTGGTACCAATTCTTCTTTGAATGTCTGGTAGAATTCTGCTTTGAGTATGTCTAGTCCTGGACTTTCTTGTTGTTGTTGTTGGTAATCTTTTAATTACCATTGCAATCTTGCTGGTTGTTATTGGTCTGTTCATGGTATCTAATACTTTCTGATTTAACTAGGAGGGTTGTATTTTTCCAAGAATTTATCCATCTTTTCTAGGTTTTCTAGTTTATGCGCATAAAGGTGTTCATAGTAGCCTTGAATGATCTTTCGTATTTCAGTGGTGTCAGTTGTAATATCTCCTGTTTCATTTCTTAGTGAGGTTTTTTGAATTTTCTCTCTCCTTTTCTTGGTTAATCTTGCTAATGGTCTATCAGTTTTATTTATCTTTTCAAACAACCAGCTTTTTGTTTCATTTATCTTTCATATTTTTTTCAATTTCCTTTAGTTCTGCTCTGATCTTGGTTATTTCCTTTCTTCTGCTGGGTTTGGGTTTTGTTTGTTCTTGTTTGTCTAGTTTCTTGAGGTATGACCTTAGAATGTCAGTTTGTGCTCTTTCAATCTTTTCAACGTAGGCAACTAGTTAGGGCTATGGACTTTCCTCTTAGCACTGCCTTTGCTGTATCCCACAGGTTAGGCAGATTGTGTCATTATTGTCATTCAGTTTGAAGATGGAAATTTTTAAATTTCCATCTTGATTTCGTTTTTGACCCAATGCTCATTTAGGAGCAGGTTATTTAATTTCCATGTATTTGCACGGTTTTGAAGGTTCCTTTTGGAGTTGATTTCCAGTTTTATTTCACTGTGGTTTGAGAGAATGCTTGATATAATTTCAATTTTATTAAATTTATTGAGGCTTGTTTTGTGGCCTATCATATGATCTATCTTGGAGAAAGTTCCATGCACTGTTGAAAAGAATGTGTATTCTGTGGTTGTTGGATGAAATGTTCTGTATATATCTGTTATGTCCGTTTGTTCCATGGTATAGTTAAATCCATTGTTTCTTTGTTGACTATCTGTCTTGATGATCTGTCTAGTGCTGTCAGTGGAGTATTGAAATTCCACTATTATTGTGTTGCTGTCTATCTTATGTCTTAGGTATATTAGTAATTATTTTACAAATTTGGGAGCTCCAGTGTTAGGTGCATACATGTTTAGGATTGTGCTATTTTCCTGTTGGACAAGGCCTTTTACCATTATATAATGTCCTTCTTTGTCTCTTTTAACTACTATTGCTTTATAGTTAGTTTTTTACTGATATAATAATAGCTACCCTTGCTCACTTTTGGTGTCCATTTGCATGAAATGCCTTTTTCTACCCACTTTAAGTTTATGTGAGTCCTTATGTGTTAGGTGAGTCTCCCGAAGGCAGCAGATAGTTGGTGGGTGAGTTCTTATCCATTCTGCTGTTCTGTATCTTTTAAGTCCAGCATTTAGGCCATTTACATTCAATGTTAGTATTGAAATGTGAGGTACTGTTGCATTAATCGTGCTCTTTGTTGCCTGTGTACTTTGGTTGTTTTTTGTTTTTGCTTTTTAACTCACATTTTTGTTTTATAGGTCCTGTGTGATTTATGCTTTAAACAGGTTCTTTCTTGATGTGTTTCCAGGATTTGTTTCAAGATTTAGAGCTCCTTTTAGCAGTTCTTGTAGTGGTGGCTTGGTAATGGCGAATTCTCTTAGCATTTGTTTGTCTGAAAAAGACCATATCTTTCCTTCATATACGATGCTTAGTTTCGCTGGATACAAAATTCTTGACTGATAATTGTTTTGTTTGAGGAGGCTGAAGATAGGGCCTCAATCCCTTCTAGCTTGTAGATTTTCTGCTGAGAAATCTGCTGTTAATCTGATAGGTTTTCCTTATAGGTTATCTGGTGCTTCTGTCTCACAGCTCTTAAGATTCTTTCCTTCATCTTAACTTTGGATAACCTGATGACAATATGCCTAGGTGCAGATACTTTTGTGATGCATTTCCTAGGTGTCGTTTGTGCTTCTTTTATCTGGATGTGTAGGTCTCTAGCAAGGCTGGGGAAGTTTTCCTTGATTATTCCCACAAATGTTTTCCAAGATTTTAGAATTCTATTCTTCCTCAGGAACACTATTATTCTTAGGTTTGGCCATTTAAGACTTCTTGGAGGCTTTGTTCATATTTTCTTAGTTTTTTCCTTGTCTTTGTTGGATTGGGTTAATTCAAAGACCTTGCTTTCAAGCTCTGAATTTCTTTCTTCTACTTGTTCAATTCTGTTGCTGAGACTTTCCAGAGCATTTCACATTTCTAAAAGTGTGCCCACAATTTCCTGAATTTTTTATTGTTTTCTTTTTTTCTCTAAGCTATCTATTTCCTTGAATATTTCTCCCTTCACTTCTTGTATCATTTTTTGGATTTCTTTGCACTGGGCTTCACCTTTCTCTGGTCCCTCCCTGATTAGTTTAATAACTAATTTCCTGAATTATTTTTCAAGTAGATCAGGGATTTCTTCTTGGTTTGGATTGATTGCTGGTGAACTAGTATGATTTTTGGGGGGTGTTGAAGAACCTTGTTTTGTTATATTACCAGGGTTGGTTTTCTTGTTCCTTTTCATTTGTGTAGCCTCTGTCAGAGGGAAAGTCTAGGGCTGAAGGCTTTTGTTCAGATTCTTTTGTCCCATAGCGTGTTCCCTTGATGTAGTACTCTCCCACTTTTCCTCTGGATGTGGCTTCCTGTAAGCCGAACTGCAGTGATTGTTGTCTCTCTTCTGGGTCCAGCCACCTAGCAGTCTACTCAGATCTGGTGTGGTACTAGGGGTTGTCTGCACAGAGTCCTGTGATGTGAACCATCTATGCATCTCTCAGCACCTGTTCCAGAGGAGGTGGCGGGAGGGGGTGTGCAATGGACTCTGTGAGGGTTCTTAGCTTTGGTGGTTTAATGCTCTATTTTCTTGTTGATTTGCCTCCTGCCAGGAGGTGGTGCTTTTCAGAAAGCATCAGTTGGGACTGGCAGTGAGTGGGGCCCTAGAACTCCCAAGATTATGTGCCTTTTGTCTTCTGCTACCAGGGTGGGTAGGGAAAGACCATCAGGTGGGGGGCAGGGCTAGGCATGTCTGAGCTCAGATTCTCCTTAGGCAGGTCTTGCTGCGGCTGCTGTGGGGGATGAGGTTGAGATTCCCAGGTCACTGGAGTTGTGTACCTAGGAGGATTATGGCTGCCTCTGCTGAGTCATGCAGGTTGTCAGGGAAGTGGGGGAAAGCGGGCAGTCACAGGCTTCATCCAGCTCCCACACGAACGGAAGGGCTGGTCTCACTCCCTCTGTGGCTGCCCCCACCCCCCCAACTCCAATAGCCCTGAGTCTGTTTCCAGATGGAGGGTGAGATGGGTTTGAAAACTTGCCCCAGGCTACCCGTCTCCCAGCCGCGAAAGAAAAGGGCTTGGTTCTTCCTTCACCTGTGGAGTCTACATATTGTATTTCCACCCTCCCCTAAGTTCTGGCCGGGAGGCTTCTCACCCCGTTCAAATTGTTACAAAGTTCAGCCAGAGATTTCCTTCTCCCTGTGGAGTTTAACCACCTGCTCCTCTGGCTGCCCTCCTGATGGATCCCTGTGGTATCAGGCAGGAATAGTTTGCTAGGGGACCCAGCGAGCTCCCAGGGCCTTTCTGCTTTCTCTACCCCTGTATTTCATTGATCTCTCTAAACTGACGCAGCCCCAGGTGAAGTCGGAAACTTTTCCCACAAACAGACCTTCAGTTTCTCCAGTGGGCGTGTGTGTTTGGGAGAGAAGAGTCTCCCTTTCCCACTTCTGGAGTTGGGGCACTCACAGTATTTGGGGTGTCTCCCAGGTCCTGCAGGAGCCATCTGCTTCCTTCAGATGGCCTATGGGTCCTCTTAGGATTGCTGGTTTGTTCTTGCAATTGATCTGGAGCTAAAATTCACAATGTGAGCCTCCGCCCACTGCTCTGTCTGGAGCTGCAGTTTAGTCATGCCTCCCGTCCACCATGATGATCCAATTAAAGATTTTTCATTTCTTGGCTTCAGTGGTGTACTGGAGTCTTAGCTATGAATTGTCCAATACCAGCAGGTCACAGAGCGATGGAGGCTGAGGCTGTGGCAGAATCACCAAGGCCTCCTGAAGCAGAGGTCCTGGTGCAGTGAAATCCTAACCCTGACCTCTGACTGGAGAAAGAGACTAAGACTGTGCCAGATCCTGGAAGCCACCCTTCCTCATTTTTAACCATTTTTAAGCATACAATTTAATGGCATTAAGTATATTCACAATATTGTGCAGCCATCACTATTATCCATTTCTAGAACAATTTCATCATCCCAAGCTGAAACTCTGTACTCATTAAACACTAATTCCCCATTTCTACCTTCTTCTGGACCCTGGTAACCACCCTTGTACCTTTTGTCCCTGTGAATTTGCCTATTCTATGTACCTCAGATAAATTAAATCATACAATATTTTCTTTTTGTGTCTAGCTTAATTCATTTAGCATAATGTTTCAAAGGTGTATCTACGTGTGGCATGCATCAGAATTTCTTTTCTTTTTATGGTTGAATAATATTCCATTTATAAATGTATATGTATATATATCAACATCAGTGTATATGTATATATATCACATTTTGTTTATCCATTCATCTGTTGTTGGACATTTGGGTTGCACCTGCCTTTTGGCTATTGTGAATAATGCTGCTATGAATGTTGGCGTATGAGTATCTGTTTGAGTCCTTTCTTTCACTTTGTTTGGGTGTATTCCTAGGGGTTGAATTGCTGGATAGTAGAGTAACCTTATGTTTAACTTTTTGAGGAACCACCAAACTGTTTTTCAAAATGGCTGCACTATTTTACCACCAGTAAAGCATGAGGGTTCCAATTTCTCCACATCCTCACCAACATTTGTTATTTTACTTTTTTAGTATAGCCATTCTAATGAGTATGAAAGGGTAGTCATTGTAGTTTTAACTTGTATTTCCCTACTGACTAATGATATTGAGCATCTTTTCATTGCCATTAGCCATTTGTATAGCTTCCTTAAAGAAATGTCTAAGTCCTTTGCCCATTTTTGAATTGGGTTGTTTGTCTTTTGATGGTTGAGTTGTCATTTGGTTGCTGAATCCCTTACATGATTTGAAAACATTTTCTTCCATTTTGTAGGTTATCTTTTCACTCTCATGACAGTGTGCTTTGATGTAGAAAAGTTTTTATTTTTATGAAGCTCGGTTTATCTGTTTTTTTTTTTTTTTTTCTTTTGGTTGTGGTTGTTGTTGGTGCTTCTGGTGTTATATCCAAGAAATCATTGTCAAATCCAACATTGCGAATATTTTCTCCTATGTTTTCTTCTAAGAATTTTGTGATTTTATCTTTTAAATTTAGTTCTTTGATCCATTTTAATTTAATTTTTGTATATGGTGTAACTAGTGGTCCAACTTTATTCTTTTACACATGAATATCCAGTTTTCCCAGTATTTTTATGACTTTTGAATATATTGGAGTATGTCTCAGCACATTCTTTGGTCCACTTCTCTATACCTAGATGACCTATCTTGGTGATCTTATCCAGCCTCATGGCTCTAAAAACATCTATATGCTGGTAATTCCTGGATTATATCTCCAACTGCAATATCTCCCCTTAAACTCAAGATTCATATATTCAAGTTCTATATCATTTCTCCCCTAGAACTTCAGACTCAAAAACTGAATTTTACACTACCAGTTTGGGCATTAAAATTCTTTACATTTCCAAAAATTAACTTAGGACCCTCTTCCTCATGCCAAATCTACACCTCCTCCAGTCTTTCTTATTACATAAAATGGTACCACGAGTCCCCTAGTTGCTTATGCCAAAAACTAACGTGCCACTCTACTCCTCTCTTTCTCTCACACTCCACATGTAATTCATCAGCAACTTCTCTGAGCTCTACTTTCCAAATATACTCTAAATTCAACTACTTCTCACTCCTCTGCTGCTATCTTTCTTGTTCAAGCCCCCATCCTCAATTTCCAGGATTCTGCAGGAGTCTCATAATGGTTTCTACCTTCACTCCTATAATCCTATAGTTTCTTTTCTATACATCAGCCAGAATAACTCTTTAAAACTGGAAATCAGATCACATTATTTTCTTGCTCAAAACTGTCCAATGGCTTGCCATAATAGTCAGAATAGAAAACAAATTCTTAGTGTGGCCCAAGAGTGTCAGTTCCAGTTACTATTACTGTGTAATAAATCACTCCAAAACTTAGTGGCTTAAAACAACAGTTTTTAGAAACTCAGGCAGATATTGGCTAGTTAGTTCTTCTGTTCATGATGGAGTCAGTTGAGGTTACTCAGGGGGACTCAGCTGGCTGATCTGGAATGGAGGGTCCAAGATAATTTTTTTTTTTGAGATGGAGTCTTGCTTTGTCGCCCAGGCTGGAGGGTAATGGTGTGATCTTGGTTCACTCCAACCTCTGCCTCCTGAGTTCAAGCAATTCTCCTACCTCAACCTCCTGAGTAGCTGGGACTACAGGCACGTGCCACCATGCCTGGCTAATTTTTATATTTTTTAGTAGAGAAAGGATTTCACCATGTTGGCCCAGTTGGTCTCGATCTCCTGACCTCAAGTGATCCCCACCTTGGCCTCCCAAAGTGCTGGGATTGCAGGCATGAGCCACCACGCCTGGCCAGGTCCAAGATAATTCTATTCACATCTGGCTCCTTGGCAGGGTGGCTGGAAGGTTGGGTTCAGCTGAGACACTTGACTGGAGCACCTACATGTGACCTCTTCAACATGACAGTCTTAAGATAGTTAAACTTACATGGCATCTGGCTTCCCTCAGAGTGAGCACCCAGGAAATCAGGAGGAAACTTCATGGGCTTTTTATGACCTTGCCTCAGAAGGCATCTAGTGTCACTTCCACAGTACTTTATTTATGGAGGCAGTCAAAAGCCTGCCAGATCCAAGGGGAGGGAACTTAGTCCTCACTTCTCGATGGCAGGAGTGTCAAAGAATTTGTGGCTATTTTAAAAAAAAACAAAAACAAAAAACAAAAAACAAAACAAAAAAAAAAACTGCCACAGCCCTGCATGCTATAACTCCTATGATGTCCCTGCCCTTCTCTCCAGTTTCTCTCCACCTTGTTCATTCTGCTGGACTCGCACTGGAACACTCCAAGCTCTCTCATGCCTCAGAGCCTTTGCTCTTGCTGCTCTCTGTGCTGGGAATGACTTTCCTTCAGATCTGTGTGTACTATGCCTTTTTCACTTCTTTCAGGTCTCTGCTCCAATATTCCTTTCTTATAGAGCCTTCCTGGACTACCCTGCCTGAAATAGCACCCTCCTCTCAATGACTTTATCTCCTTACCCTCCATCATTTTCTTTACAGACATATGCAGCCCTGTATCATATTTACTTATTTTTCTAGTTGTCTATTAGTGTCTCATTCACCAGCATGTGAACTCTATGAGGACAAAGACTTGGACTGATGTGCTCACTTGTACACCTTGAACAGAGACTGACATACATAGTTACTCCATCATATTTGCTAAATGAATGATTGAGTTCTTGTGCATGTTTTCCATTCTATCTTATAATCCTTTTTTTTCATTCTACTCTGAGGAGAAAATGCATTTTCCATTCCTTTCTCTCTGGGGGTTGTTTTCTGCCACTTGTGGCTCTTTATTAGCTGTTTGTTGGGGATTTGATTTTGAAAAACATTTGATGCACCCATTTAACTTTTGGACAAATACTAGATTTGAGCAGCAGACTTTATTTCTATGGTCTTTTAAATTAGTTTCTTAGCTTGTGCTTCTTTATTAAGCCCAGGCTAGATAATAGCTTCATGTTTTCTATGTGTCAAACTAAAAATCAGGAGGTGATTAAAAATTTTTCATTAGACATATATTTACAAAAATAAAACCTTACAAGAATTGATTACATAAGACTGTGCTACTTAAGTGGCCTGGTATAGCATGTGCTTTCTCTTACCTGAAGAATCTTAGGAAAGAATGTGTATATTTATATCCTACTTCTTTTCAGAAGAGGACTTGAGGCAGAGTGTATATACAATAGAAAAAAATTAGTAAATTGTGGCAAGGCAAAAATAAGTTTTTAAGAAGTGAAGATTTCTTCCCATAGAAATATGCCAGTTCTTACATTAAAATGTGAAAAATTAGAAGCTTCCAATAGGATTTTTTTTTCATTGCAAAAGTGCCATTTGAGTGTTTTAATCACAGGAGAAGGACAATGGTAAAAATGAATTTATCTGTGCTCTTCTATATTAGGCCATGATTAGAGTAGACTAATTAAAAAAATACTTGAGAAATACTGGGCCTTTCAATAGATTTTTGGATATTTTTATTTGCTTATTCTTGGTGGATCAATTGATAACATTTTTATTAGCCTTCTGAGCATTAGCATTCTGAATATTTTGAGTGCTATCTCTGGATCCAATATTATTTTATTGTTCTGCACTAACATTTGCATTTCTGTTGTATGAGTCTTTATTGTTTCCTTTGTGCATCCTTTTTTTTTGCTATTGCTCTATTTGTGGATTGAGGTATCATAGAAGTCAAAAGAAAATTCAACAAACAAACCATAGCATCAAGAATGTTTTCAATGCATTCAGTTCAACCACCATTTGTTAGATACTTACTGTATGAGTTTTGAACTCAAGCACATCTAGAGACCAAGCAGATAAATTAGTGAAGCAGGGCAGGCATACAGAAAATCAATTGCCAGAAAAGCAATCAAGCTTTCTTTGTTTCTATTGAAATATGGGGTAAACAGATAACATAATAAACACAGTTATGTGAATGGGGATTATATTTTACCATGTACATGAGGAAATGTAAATTGAAAATAGACATAGTTAATAAATTATTAATCATTTTCTTTCATGTTTCTTTTTAATTTGGAATTAGAAAATGGGTGCCTTAACTTCTGCAAAAACATTAAGTGTCAGTTTTTATATTTCACATTGTGAGGTACAGGGCACCTTAATTCAGCGTTAAATCCTCTAATTGGTTTTCACATTTAATTTATTATTTTTTATTTTTTAAATTTATTTATTATTATTATTATACTTTAAGTTCTAGGGTACATGTGCATAACGTGCAGGTTTGTTACATATGTAATTTGATTTGATTTCAGGTTCATAACAGAATGAAGCTCTTCAAAAATTGATACTTCCCTTTGAAGAGGATTGTTGCACAGTGTTTTTATAAATAGATGATGTTATTTCACTTTTAGTATTATATTGCACTGCAGTTCAATAACTTCTATTTGGATCTCTCAATTCACAGTATCAATAGTATTTGAGGAAGATTAACTGAAAAAGTCTAGCTTATTTTCATAAAATTTCAGATTAAGAAAACATATTGGAATTTGGGATTCAATTTCACACTTTCGGGAATATAAATCCAGCTATGACTTCCATTTCTTTTAATAAAGGAAAGTAGATGAGATTATTCTCTGACAAATGAAATTCCCAGAGATCCATTTTTGTGTAATTAATGAATAAAACTAATTCCTCTGTTTGCTAATGCCCTTGATGAGAGATATTCAAAATATTTAGAAGGTAATAATGTCAAGTGTTCCATCCAATTTTTGCTGCTAAATTGAGATGAGCATTTTTCCATGGGTAACATGAATCAGCGTCTATCATGAATTAAAAAGAATTCAATATCCATTTATCATTTTAAAAAAACAGACTTTCAGTAAACCAGGAAACTGTACTGAAGCAATACAGATCTCCTTGTCCCTGTAGTTCCTTAACATCATTTACATAATGCTGGTGACATTGTTACATACTAACACTGCATCATCCATCCTGCTGCTCTGGCTCTTTCTGATGTTGTAATTGTGCTTTGTTCATGATGATCAGAAATGCAAGTCCTACTTAGAGTATGTGGGAAAATCTGAATAAGCCATTTTCTGATCATGTTAAATTTACTACCCATAATTTTATAGTGCAAAGGTAGAACAGCACATCAAACAACTATGTCTTTTCTTGAATTCTTTAGGCCATCATTGCTGCATCCCTAGAATGCGATATCTTTCAATGTTGACTAAGCCCATGCTGTGCACACTCTGATACCAGTAGGGAGGACAGTGAAAGGTAGATGAAGGGCTCATGGGCTGAGCCAGAAGAGCAGTCCAATTTACACAAGGAATGGCTGCCTCTCATTGCACATAACTTTAGATTGACCTGGAAGAGCACAATGTCACCACATCAATCAAAGGCAAGAGCGGACCTGGATGGTGTTGTGGAGTAATGGTTTCAAAAGCCCTCAAGGACACAGGCAAGGCTTCTCTTTGAGTACCATTGACACATAGGTCTTTGGAGGCTTCCACAGGGGATCACACTGGATACCAGCAGAGTGACACACAGAGTAACAAATACCTGCTGCCAGTCCTGCCACCCTGAGGTGCTGTAGACTGGAAGTGGCACAGTCCAGTGGTGGACCATTGGTAGCTCAGAGCTACTTGTCCTGTGTCTGATATGAGTGAGAGCCACCCTAAACCAGCAAGTTAGCACCAATCTTGTGCAATGTAATGAGAGAAATACCATGAAGGCTCTTGGGAGAAAAATGCTTGCCAGACTGTCTTCCTAGAACTGGGACCTTAAGACCAGTCTATAGATATGATTCCTGGAGCTCTTCAGGGCATCTGGGTGCCCCTGTGCAAGGGGTGCATAGGTGAGGTAGCAGCTTAAAGAGCACCTGGAAGGCAGAAATGGCAACTGGTGACCAGGTCACACATACAGGTTCCAGTCTGGGCAAAGTAAGTGCACAAAGTAAGTGACTACTGATGCCTGAGGGGAAATTAGAAAATTTCCAGGAAGGTAACCCTGAGGACAGGTCCTCTTATATTGAATACACATGCTTTATAAAGTTCGTAAATGTAAGGCCAGGAGTGGTGGCCCATGCCTGTAATCCTAGCATTTTGGGAGGGTGAGGCAGGTGCATCACCTGAGGTCAGAAGTTCAAGACCAGCCTGGCCAACATGGTGAAACCCTGTCTCTACTACAAATATAAAAATTAGCCAGGCGTGGTGGCTGGCGCCTGTAATCTCAGCTACTTGGGAGGTTAAGGCAGGAGAATCACTTGAACCAGGGAGGTAGAGGTTGCAGTGAACCGAGATCACGCCATTGCACTCCAGCCTGGGCAACAGAGCAACACTTCATCTCAAATAAATAAATAAATAAATAGTTCCTAAATGTAAATGGTTGGTGTCAGGCAATTAAATTAATATGTAGCTGTATTTCATAGCAGCATTGTTGATTTTATTCCTATTCAAAATAAATTCTATTGCAATTGCACTCCTTTTCCAGTTCTCTAAATATTTTCTCACACAGCAAGTTGGTCAAGAGCGTAAGTCCTGAAAGTAGAAGGCTGGGATAAAAACCTCAGCTCTCCTACTTATTGATTCTGTGACTTTGGGCAAGTTACTTAACCTCTCTGTGTTCCAGCTTCTTCATCTATACAAAAGGGAAAATAATAGTACCTACCTCACAGAATTGTACTGAGGACTAAATGTGTGAATATATGTAAATACCTGGAACTCTGTCAGCTGCATGATAAGGACTCTTTAAGTGTGTGCTGTTATTATTGTATGCCAGCGGTTCTCAACAGAAGTAAGTTTGTCCTTTAGGGACATTTGGCAACATCTGGAGATAGTTTGGTTGTTCCAACATGTGGTGGAGGAGGGTATGGGGAATGCTACTGGCATCTAGTGGGTGGAGGCTGGAATGCTGCTAAACATTATATAATACACAGGAAAGCCTCCACAATAAAAACATTATTCGGCCGTGAATGTCAGCAGTGCCAAGGTTGAGAAATCCTTATTATATACTATTGACAGTTCTTACTGTGGTCTGTTTCACGATGGTGTCTTCAGGTGTATACTTTTGACATAGGTACACTTTCTTTGCAAAATAAGCAAGTTACAGTCTTAGTTTCTACAGGAAATATACACTTTCCCATTTACCTTGAAGTAGATTATTATAGAAGTAGGGGGTACAAGAAATATTTCCTGATCGTCTTTACTCTATTACAAATGCAACTGTAATAATTGAGAGCCAACCATTGGCTTCAGTGACAGGGAGAAAAGAGAGAGTAATGGGGTGATAGGGAGGTAGCAAACCGGCTTTAGGTCCTTGAAACCATCAAATCTAGAAAGAGACCGCTTACTTTCTTTCCTGTCCACTCTTTCTTATGTGTCAGAGGGCACAGCATCAGTTATTGTTTGAATGGGGGAAGTAGCAGAGGAAAGGGTAAACTAGTAGACAAAAATCCTGGCAGTTGTTATTTCAAATATAGTAACTGTTTCATGCAATTGTAAAAAAAATCATGAGAATGAATTGTAACAACCACCAAAAATTGTATGTGAATCAAAAGGTTAGGCAAATTTCTGGTGGGAACTGTGCTCTTGAATGAAGCTTCCTTATGGGGTTGTGGGTTCTCTATGTCTTCACTACTCAAAATGGGGTCCACAGACCAGTAACATCACCCAGAGTTTGTTAGAAAGGTGGAATCTCAGGCCCCAACTTCTTCCTGATGAATCAGAATCTGCATTTTCACAAAATTTCTAGGTGGTTTACATGCACGTTAAAATTTGAGAAACAATGGAATGCGTTTTCTGTCCCTAGCACTCATGGTGTGCAGCTTAGCTTTTAATTCAGAAATAGGCCTATTAATAGGCTGAAGGTGACAGGAGAAAACATTTCTAATCAATGAGAAAGCTATTTCTCCCTTCCATTAAGTAATTTACATGCCATTGAATTTATTTATAGATTCTCAAATGATCTGATTTTATAAGATATGATCTTTTAATTAAACAGATGTTATGGTTAATGATTTGTTGTATATATACAATTTAAAAGTTAAGAATGAAGAGTATCAAAGCTTTGAAAGGTGTGTTCTGCTATCTTTGTAATTTGCAAACGGGAAGAACCACACTTGCTATCCAGCAATGGCATTCTATATTTTTGATCTCTATAGTGTATATTCATTTGCATAAGTCTAAATATGGTAACTCTCATCTCCCACACACTTAGCTGACTGTCACAGGCTGAGACCAAAAAGGCAATTACAGTAAAATTGAGTGGTGTTAGAAGTAAAGGACACATTACTTCAATTAAGTGCACTTCCATATTAAATAAATTGGACTGGTAGGCCAGGACACTGAAAACTGTGTTTCTAGCAGAAACCCAAGTGGGAACAGAGAAAGATGTGTGAGGGAGGCACCACCCACACAGTGTCTCAGGGGCATTTGAGCAATCCTGGGGTGCCTGTGTCTGGCCTCACCCTCAATTTTTATCCTATCCACATCCCAGAGAAAGAAGTATCTTATTCTCTGTTAAAGGAGCCAAAGGGTGGGTGAGCAACTGATGTAGAGCTTTACCAGCTGCATATTTACAATTCTTGCTTTCTCCTGTAAAGTTCCTGTGAACCCTCCTGAGTCTTTTCTCATGCTACCTACTAAAACTCCAGTTGATCCCGGAGAGCTTGATACAATTGGAAAACTTAAGGCAGACATAGAACTGTGGCTTTCTCTGGAAAACAAAAACATTCCCATGCCCTTCCATATTGGGTGATTTCCAAAGTACTATAATCTGTGTGCCTTCGAAATGGTCGGGTGTTTTGGGCCACAAGCCACCAGCAGGAATACACTTCAATTTTATCTGCTGCTGGTGAAGGATAGTGAGCATTTTCTTATGAAATTTTGGGCCTTCTTTCTCCCCAGCAACTTATGCACTTCTATTGTGCCAGATTCCATATACTGTCATTATCATTATTAGACACAACAACATCGAAAATATCATCAAAATAAATCTTATCTCAAATTGCCTTCCTTAAGTGAACTGAGGAGATTCTGGCACCTATAAACACAGAAATGTACACTGCAATGGGCTGTATGTTGTATCAGACCAAAAATGAAATGAGGGACATATCAAGCTTCAAGGTTTATCAGAAGCTTCTTGATAATTCTGCCATTGTTTCAACTTAAGTAGTTTCTTATGAAACATTGGATCTCATTAGGCTTTCAGCTCTTGAACCCTAGGATGCATTGCATTTAGTTAACTCTTCCTGGCATAAAACTTCTAAGAAGCTCTAAGTACTAGTGACCAAATAAAATACTCTCAAAGGTAATCTCATAAATCCCTTGATATACATATATAAAAATACAAATATATATACATATATGTATACAAATATATATACATATATTATATATACATATATGTATACAAATATTTAAATGTCACTTACTTTTCAATATGCAAGCTCAGGTGTAGTTGCAGAGATAGAGACGTCTATAGATATCCGACTTACAGCCAATATGAAATCTGGCGTAGACAGAAATTAATCTTATTGTTGTTCAGTGGTTGTAAGCAAGATGCATGCTCACTCTTAGACTGGATTGATGGCATCAGTAAAACTTGTGGAAACACTTCTGAAATAACAGAAATTTGGGCTGAATATGCTGAAGTTGTGGTATGTCAATATTCATGGAATTTTCATCATCTCTTTGCAATGAGTTCTTTTCCTGGTTTGTCCATTTGACGTTGTCACAGACTGAACTGTTATTTGAATATGAGGTTTTTAGCAAAAATGAGCAATACTGAGCAATAATAAGCAATATAATAAAAATAAAAAACAATAGTGGTTATTTCTGTTGGCTTTTGAACCTATTTCACAGGACACAAGAGATGAGAAAACTCCCTTTTCAATCAGGGTATCTAAAGTAGACACTTCAGAGGAGAGTGTGAAAAGCTCCCCTCCCCAAAACAATTCTTATGTCTGAACATATTAATCAATAGGAGACTAAAGGGAACAGAGTGAAGGAAAAGCAGTGGGGATGATGGTGACCTTTGGTGGGGGTAGTGACAGGAAAGAGCAAGACAGCAGCTTTTGAGATACTAGCAATGTTCTCTTTCTTGATCTCTGTGCTGGTAACGTGGGAGTGTTCAGTTTATGAAAATTTATTATCCTGTGCACTTATTATCACTACACATTTCTCCATGTATGTTTCAACAAAAAGCTAAAACAAAAAAATGAACAAACAAACAAAAAACCCAAACATGTAGTTTGTGAAAGTGGTCCAGGTAGAACCAGGTATCCAGAAGACATGGTGAGGGTCAGAGTGGGATAATGTTACTTGAAACAGAGACAGGACACATTAAAAGGACCTGGCCCAACCAGTAGCCAGAGTGTCTGGAGGAAAGTTCAAGAGGGCTGGATGGAAGATGGTGATGGCGGCTAACGGTAAGAAGGAGGATAGTGAATCAGGATGTTAGAATCCAAAGGGAATTGAAACAGAAAGCTGACACAGGAGCTAAGTGTGTATAGATCACAGAATATTGCTAAAAGGAGTTCAGCAGGAATTAGCATAGATCTGGGCAGCAGAGGAAGTGGGGGTGGACTCTCCTCCCCAGCGCATAAAGTGGCAGAGATCCTAGACAGGCTCTTGGATGAAACCCAATACTCATTTAGAAAGTGGAATGATCAATTACACAGAAAACACTGGTTCCCTAGAGAGTACGTCCTCTGAGGTTCCGTCTTCCAAATGAGGAAGAGTCCCTTTTGAGTACTGTTTGATTCACCATCCCAGTCAAGGATTAGATTTTGTGGCCATACATAGCAAGCCAGATGGTTGAATGGATCTATGAATTGTTCATTCAACACATAGTTGTTGAGCACCTACTATGTGCCAGAAGCTGTTCTAGGTGTTGGAGAGGCAATGAATAAGCAGAGAAAATCCCTGCCCCTTGAAGCTTGCACCATATTGCTTATGTTTAATATACCAGACCTGAAGGCCTTATGCAGAGTTTTATAAGCAAAGAAAAAAATCTGTTGAGAATCATCAAAAATCATAATGGCTAAAATATACATAAGTGTGTCCAGTAGGTAACCTAGGCACATAGACACATAAAAAAGATATTACACATAGGCATGTTCTTTATTAACTCCAAGCCCAAGGAAGGTACATTTAATGGGGTGAAAACACCCTGGGGTTAAGGTTTAAGACTTCTCCCTCTTTCTTGCCAGGTGAATGTGAGCAATTTGCTTTACTTTCTCAAGGTCCCAATTTTCTCATTTATGAAATGAGAATAATTTGAGTACCTATATGCTAAGGTTGTGATAAGGATTAGCATGTTTATCTTAGTTTCTAACTTACAATAATTCTCTCTCTAATTATTTAATAAAAATCAATGCATTCTGAATGCCTAAATATTTCCAAGTCTTCTAGCTTTCTTGAGTCCCTCTTTTATTTGTAAGCCATGTGAACTTCATGAAGCCCTCCTATCTATATTGTAGGATGGCCAGGGTCTGTCACAATATTTATAAGGATTGATGAGGTGGGGAGACTTCGTGTCCTGGGAATCTCTTTTTCTGAATTCCTACTCCATCTAAATTCTTGATCCCCACTCACAAGGCCATGATCTGGCCTCCTGCCACTTGGCCCCTGCACAGGTACTTCCATTTCACCTTCCTTCTCTCCATGTGTAACTTACACAGGGCTGTTCGGTGTAATAGACTTTGATGGAAGGTTTGGAGACAACCAAGGGAGCCCATGGCACTGCCCAGAACAGGAGCACCCTCTTCATGGAGATTTACTTACTGACCATCTTTCCTTCCCCAAGATTTGACTTCATCCCTCATTTCTCTTTCTCTTCATATACAATTTTTTCAGGAAATCCTGTTGGCTCTACTTTCAAAATATGCAAAGGAGAAACCTTTAAAAAAACTTATTTTTCAAGTGCCTATGACAATGTCTGGCATAGAGTAGGTGCTCATGCATTATGTGTTGAGTGAATGAATGAAAATATGCTTACAGCAGTGCCTGGCATGTAGAAATATTATAAACATTTAAACTTATTAATATGATTGTTTATGATCTGTAGTCTAGCCTTTCAAGTGCTTATTGTGAGAAGTAAGTTTTCTCTGTAGAAAACTGACTGTCATCAACCTCACACTTCAAGTCAATTAATTAACACTTGGATGTAGTAGCCATATCTTGCTTCCCAAGGATTGATTTTCTTGAGTATTTGATAAAGTCAAATACTCGGTTTGTATTTGACTAGGTTTGTAAAGCTGCACAGGAGACAGTGAGCCCTTAATGACCACCATAAGGGCAGGTATGTTGTGAGGATCAGCTTGAAACCAGATGAACAGCCTCTCTGTCTTAACCACAAATGTCATATCCCTCTATTTAAATAGCATCGGGTTGATTGAGGAAAGGGAACCATCTGAACTGTTAGGTGTTTGCAATGAAAAATAAAATTGCAACAGCCAAGAAACCATTACCATAAGTTCTGCAAGTGTTAGACATTTCAGGTTTTACTAAGTATTAATACATTGCAAGAGGTATCAAGAATATCAGAAATGTACACATTTGAATTTTAGTTCGGTGAGATGCTTTTCTTATTGCTGCCTCAATAAAAGCACAGTTTTTAGACACATATTAATATATCTGTTCTGCTTAAAATCTTTTTTATGATTCTTCATAAAATATATGAAACACACTCCCTTAGTCTAACATTCCAGGAACCCCATATCCATTACAGGGATGGAAATTACTGGGCCAAAAAACTCCAGCTGTGTTTTCATTTCTTCCATGCCCACAGTGAGTAGGTGGTGGCCTTCTTTCCTGTTGAGTCTGAATTTGGTCTCAGCATTCTTCTCCACACAGCATTCTAAGTAGTTGTTACTGATTAATCTTCTGCCTTCCTACAGTCTACTCTCAATATGGTAGGCAGAATGAGCCATTAATGTGTAAGGCAAATCACTGTCCTCCTCGGTTCAATGTCCCTACCCCAATCCTTTACCTCAAATGACCTGGTTTTCCCACTTTCTGATTTTATTTATCTCTTAGTACTCTGATTCACTGTGTCAGCTGTGCTGGCGTTCATGTTCCTTAAACACACTGGGAATCCTTTGGCCTTACAGCCTTTGCACTGGCTATCTTTTACCAGAACATTCTCCGTAAATATAGCTTTATAGGTAACTCCCTTATCTTAAGGTTTTGCTCAAATCTTACCTTAATCAATGAGGCTTACCATGACCGCCAATTGCAACCCTCCTGTGATAGCAGAATAATGTCCCCCCAGGGGATTATCCCCCTGGATTATACCCCACAGGGGGAATTACACTGGATTATCTGGGTAGGTCAGATGTAATCACAAGTGTTCTTGTAAGAGGGGGACAGGAAGGACAGAGCTAGAGAAGATGTGACATGGAAACAGATCAAAGAGCAGAGAGATTGGAGGATGCTACCTTGCTGCTAGTCTTGAATAAAGAGGAAAAGGTCATGAGCCAAGGAGTGTAGGTGTCCTCTAGAAACTGAAAGAGGCAAGGAAATGAATCTGCCCTAAAGCCTCCAGAAGAAATGCCTGTCCTGTACAAATCTTTATTTCAGCACTTCTGACTTCCTAACTATAGGACAGTTTGTGTTGTTTTAAGCCACTATTTGTAGTAGTTTATTATAGTCACAAGAAGAACTATATCCTCCCTCCTAGATTTTTCTTTTTTCATTTCACTTACCAGCCTCTATTGTACCAGTTAACATGTTCATCATGTTGATTTTTTATTGTCTCTCTGCTGCCTTGCCCTCTGCCCACCACTATAATGTAAGCCCCATGAGGACAAACATTTTCATATATTTTGTTCATTGCTGAAAACCTGCACTTAGAATCAGTGCTCAATAGACATTTGTTGAATTAACTAACTGGTTAGTCAATTCTGAATCTATTTTGACACTCTAAAATTACTTCCCACCATGTTAAAAATGAATCTTTTTATTTGGCACCTGGTTCTTTTTCTCTCTCCCTCTGTCGCTGTCTGTGTCTCCATCTCTTTCTCTCTCTCTGTTTCTGTCTGTCTGTCTGTCTGTCTCATATACACACACTCTCTTTCCCTGTCAGGGTGGGTCCAGCTCAGGTTATAGGTCTTCCATGAAGCCCTCTCTTGACTCAGTAGTCCACATTTAAATTTTCACTTTCTGAACTCCTAGAACGTCTCTTTTTATTATCCTCCAGTTTTGCACTTATATTCTCTTACTTTTTGTATCAGCTAGGTTTCTGTCAGGAAACAGAAACCATACAGTAATTAGAACAGAGAGAGTTTAATATAAAGAATCATTAACTAATAACAAGGGATTAGCTACTATGAGGTCAAGGATAATTCTAAAGAATACAGAGATAGCAGATATAGGGAGCAGCCACTACCTCTAGGGTTGAAGTGGAGTACCTAGGGAGGAACACATTTGGAAGAGCTTCCCTCAGCCCCCACCAAGGCTGAGATTCAGACCTCAGCTAAGGCTGCGTGGCTGTGACCCACTGATTAGTAGTGAACTTCACTGAGGTGCTGCAGACAGGGGTTGGCAAGCAAAACATTGCTGGCGGAAGTGCCTACTAAACTCACCAGGGAGCTATCCATGGAGATGCTGATGAGACTCACCAAGAAGTTGCCCAGGAATGCTACTAAGACTCTGGGAAGCAGTCCTCTAGGTTGCTAGTAGAACTTGCTGGGAAGCTGCCTGTGAGAATGCTGCTGAAAGTGGCTGAGAAGCTACCTGTAGGGGTGCTGCTGAAACTCACTGAGGGGTGAGTACCTCTGAATGATCTGCATGGCCCTGGCCACCTGTGCTGCAGAGGCAGGCAGAAAACCAGAAAAGCACATTAGGAATAGAAGTCTCTTTGCCCTGCCATGCACTTCCAGTGCCTAGCACTGAACCAGCTTGCAAAGGAGAAATATTTACAGGGTCCAGCTCCAGTATCATGAAGCAGGGTAAAGAAGGGTGGATTTGCCACCAAGAGGCAATACATTGATAATTGGCACACTTTTGTATTTGTAATTTTCCTTGAGTGTTTGCAGTATTGTAAGCCCCTTGAGGGCAAGGACAATGTCACGCTTCTTCCTCTCCTCCCCCTCCCCCTCCCCACCTTCACCATGGTTTATATAGCATTTTTAACATGAAGTTGACCACATGTAGTGAGTACTTGGTCAACTGTAAATAAGATTTCCCTGAGGTCTTATTTGCTCAATAACCTGGGAAGCCAATGACACCATCCTCTCCCTTTGTGTTACCTACTCTGAAATCTAATGACAGAGAAGTTCAACCATGAGTGAACAACAGCTGCCATCAACCTAGCAATTTCCAAGTGCAAACAAGACTGTGATTTTCTTCTCAGTGATTATGCCATCTTGGATGTCATTCTCAAAAACACTGAAGCCAAGCTGAGACCAATTGTGATTTTGTTTATTAAACTCTCACTTGGTGTGAAACAGCCCTGTCAGCTGCTGGTTCTCTTAAAGTCAGCTGTCATTCAGGCTTCTGAGGCCAACCAATCAAGAAAGTACATTCCAATGTATCCCACCTTCTCTTTTTCTCATAAAGACTTAGAAGCTTCACAGATCAGTCCTTTCACAATCAGAATGACTCAAGCTGCACACACCTGCTTTGTGGCCAAAAGGAAAAGAATATAGTCTAAAAGTTGTATTCATTTTAATATATATATTTCTTGGCTTCTGTATTAGTCAGTTTTGTTTGCTATAAAAGAATACCTGAGACTAGGTAATTTATAAAGAAAAGAGGTTTACTTGGCTCACAGTTCAGCAGGCTGTACACAAAGCATAGTGCTGGATGATGAGGGCCTCCGGAATCTTAGAGTCACAGCAGAAGGTGAAGGGGAGACAGCGTGTCACATGGTGAGAGAGAGAGAGCAAGAGAGATGCTAGGCTCTTTTAAACAACCAGCTCTTGCATGAACTCATAGGGTGAGAACTCACTCATTATCTCAAGGACAGCACCATGACGTCCATGAGGGATCTGCTCCCATGACCCTAACACCTCCCACTAAGCCCTCCTCCAACACTGGGGATCACCTTTCAACATGAGATTTGGAGGGGACAAAACACCCAAACCATATTAGCTTCTAAAGGCCTTCAAAAATCTTATTTTGTGTGAATCTAAGAATCTCTCACTCCAGGGCCTCTGTTAAGAAGCCCAGCCTAAAGATAAGGTTGCCTAGCCCTAATGTTAACACTAACTCTACCCTTCTTTACTCCTCCCTGGCCTGTGGTTAATATGTGATGGTACTCTTTCCTCACACTGAATATAATGAGTTTGCCTCAAATTTTAGCCCAACATCAGTAATTGTGGCCCATATAGTTTCTTGAGAGCAAAAACAGTTCTGAGTCCTTGAGTTAGATAAATTTGTACAAACTCAGGGTCTGTTATTTGTTATTTGTGTGACCTTGGATATGTTACTTACCCTCTTTAAATTTGGATTCCTCCTTGGTAAATCAGGGCTAGATGATGAAAATAAGTAAGTTATCTTCTTTTAAAAATCATTTTTTCTCCTTAGTAAATAAATAGGGGCTAATGATGGTACTTATGCCACAGAGTGGTTATGAGGATAATGTTTGTATGACCCATAGGAAGTGAGTGTTCATTAAGTGTCAAATGTGATTATATCACAAACCTGAAAATGTCAATCTTTCTAGTCCAAGCCACAATTATCTCTTCGCTGAACTGTTGCAGTGGCTTCCTAACTGGTGTTCCTGCTTACAGTCTTGCCTAGAGTCTATTCATCCCACAGAAGCCTGAAGAATCTTTCTAAAATCAGGTCTTGTTACTCCTTAACTCAAAGTCCTATATTGGCTTCCCATCATACTTTGAACCAAATCCCAAGTCCTTACGAGGATCTAAAAGACCCTATGTGATTTGGCTTCAGCTACTGTCTCTGATCTCCTCTCCTATTGCTATCTTCCATCTCTCACTTTCATCTGGTTACAATTTTCTTGCTGTTTTTTGACCATGTAGGCATGTTCCAGCTGAGAGACTTTTTATATGCTGATTTCTCTCATCTGAATGCTCCTTAACCCAGAAATTCACATTGCACATGGCTTATTCCTGCATTTTATTCAGGTCTCCTCTCAGATGTCTTCTCATCAGAGAGGCCTTCATTGGTCACTATGTGCAAATTGGGTCCTACCTCCTATCCATTGGTCTCTAGTCTCTCACCTTCCCTTATTTTATTAATGACACTTATTGGTACCTAACATTGTCTTATATACTTACTTATTTATGAGCTTTGGTTTTCTTAAAATGTAAGTATCATGAAAGCAATACCTTTGCTTTGTTCACCATGGTCCAGTGCTTGGCGTATGTTAGGTGCACAATAAATGCTTGTTGAATTAATGAGTATTGCTGCTATTATTATCGATGACTTTGACTCTTGTGAAACTTTGAGTCTTTTGTGATGCTCTTGTTGGAGTGCTAATACCTCTAACAGTGGCTGACTCAGCTTTTTCTTGGTGATTAGTATAAATCTTAGCTGAGATTTTCAGAAATGAGATTCCTGGCTTGACTACAAGTATTTGGGGAAACATAAAGTGAAGAAAGAGTAAGGAAGGGAAAGAGAAGCTCCTCAATAGGAGATATGGGAATATCTCAAATAAAAATCTTCACCCAGTTTATTATTTTGTCTAGAGCCATCTCTGGATACTTGTTCAAATCAGGATCTTATATGAGAGCAAAACTCCTTTTCTCTACTTCCCTTTCCTAAATCTACTTGTATTCAGCACACACAACATAAATGTAATGTCAATTGCTAAAGATAAGCCAATTCTAACATTATTCAAGCTGTCTGAAGACAAAATGAAAGCATTCAGTTTCGTTGTTGCTTTAGTAATGAAAACCATGCTCTATGTTATCATCAAATAAGACAAAGTAAATACAAGGCCATAGTGAAAGTATACACCTGGACTTTTGCAAGCCCACTCCTAGGAATACTATAGCTGATGCTCAAAAGCACTTTGGCTTATAGTCCATTTTCCCAGTTAAGGAGTTTAGAGCTTCTATTTTAAAGTTCAAGTTGAATAGTGACTATTTGTTCTAAGTTGGCTCTACCATAATTTTAGGGAATGATTAACAATGACTATATGGGTGAAGGGCAAGCCATGGGGCTACTAAGAACTACTGAACAAAATACAGTAAATATCATGATACCAAGACCTACAACTACTCAGATTTGATTAATGACAGGCACTCATTCTCCTCCCACCCTTGTTTTTCACCCAAAAGGAGGCTAAATTTATTATTCTCTCGAGAATGGGAGTGGGTGAAAAGTGTTATGAAGGGAAAGATGAGGACTGGTGGAGGAATGGCAGGCTGCCCTGTCTAAGGTAACTATGAGGTGAAGAGTGGCTGCCTTAATTTCTAATATTCTTCTGGCCCTATTTCTCCATGTTGGGGTGACACAATTTTTGCCAATTAACAGGGGAATGCTTGGAAATACCACTGCTCTATGTATTCACAGGACCCAGAATTACTCCCATGAGCTATTAAGTAGACGATGAAATTAGAAGATGCCAAAACACAGCCTGAATCAGGGTAGAGATTCAGATCACACACCTGAACCCTTGGAAATTCTGGCAGACTGGCTGCATAGGCTCACTCCAAAGTTTTCATTAATCTTGTGATAATACGGCTTTTCATTTTATACATTAGATGTCATTACCTTATTCATTTACTTGTTATTTGTTAAATGCCAGTTTCACCCCCCTTAAGAATGCGAGCTCTATCATGGTAAAGAGTGTGTTCCTTATGTCTAATACATGCCCAGGACATGGTAGGTGCCCAATTTATATTGTTGAATGAATAAATGAATGAATATCCATGAATGAATATATTGAGGTATGAAGGTGAGTTAAACAGGCTTTTCTTGCACTAAGGAAGTACACCAGACTGGAAGTGGGGAACTATTGACTAATAAATGACCCTAAATGTTGAAATTCTGGAGCTAAAACCAGCTAGTGGGGCTAAAGAGAAGCTGTCCTCTTTATATGGGGGCTGAATTGTCCAATTTGCCATATCCTGCTTTACACATTATGTACCTGCCTGGAGTTTGAGGACATTTGAGTTTGTGTGACTGCTGCTGTTGTTACATAAGATCTTAGATGGCCTGAAAAACACATAAATAGCAGAATTAATCTGATGCCCCTAAGCAGTGCACCATGGATGTCTCTGAGGATCCCATGAAAACCAAATTGTCAATCCCTTTCTCCCTGAATCTTTTGGCATGCTGGAAAAGCCTTCAAAACTTTGACATAACCTAGGAGAAAGGGAAAGGACACCAAATTACTTAAGATTAAGATTTGGTGGAAGAGCGAGGGGCTCAAGGTCGAAATTAAGTCGAATTATAGAATGAAAGTCCATTTCATGCATGCCTGAGTTTGTGGTCTGATAGTCTCAAACTTACTACATTTATATGATATATGCACTACAGGACTGAGGAGAAAGAATTATATTTTAAGATATATCCTCATTACAATTGACCATGATTCAACTTACAACTGAAGGTAAAGAGAAATACCACTGACAAAGAATGATAGTTGATATTTTGGTTGATATTAACTTTTCTGCTACATCCATTAATATTTTATTTTTGGGAATCTTCCTGTTATGTATCACCTCTTTTTCATCTTAACGAAGTCATTTTATTCCTAAATTCTTTAGAAAAATGTATGAAGTCTGAGAGGCAGACAAATCATTTACTCTCTTTGGATCTTAGTAACTTCATGTGTCAAATAAAGGAAGTCAACTAGACCAGTACATCTCAAACTTTAATGTACATCACCTGGGGGATCTTGTTAAAATGAATATTGATTAGCAGGTCTGAGGTTGGCCTGCCATTCTGCATTTATAACAAGCTTCCACCCAGGTGATGTCAGTGCTACTGGTCCGGGGGACACACTTTGGGTAGCAAGGGCCTAGTTGACCTACAACATTCTTTTTCTTTGTGTTTCTAGGTTATTTATGGGACATAATTTAATTGGCACAGAAAAACTCAGTATAAACACACACAGACACACACTCACAGTGAGTTTTTCTGTGCCAAAAATTAAGCCAACCGGGAGGCACTACTTTAGTTTTTGTAGCCCATGAACTTAATCATATAATACGTTATGGGGATAGCTTATCTCTCTTAGTAAAATTTGAGGTCATTAAAAATATATTGGAGTCTTACATTTTCATATTGTTTAACATCCTGTGCCAAAGGATTAATTGGGTAGTAGGGTGAATAGTTGCAACTTAGTCACTAAGTGAGCAACGTGAGATTGACATAAAGCATGATGTGAATATTATTACTGTGTCTATCTCAGTTTCATGCCACAGGGAAAATAAGGATGATCTGTGTCACATTAGCCATTGTCAAATGGGAGTCATGTTGAGGGAAAGCATGTTTTAATGCTTTCTGAGCAGGACATGAAACCCTGTATCAGCCAGTTTAAACAGCCATATCTGCATATATAATATATATTTTATAGTCTATAGATGAGATTAATATCACCTTTATAGTTCCCAGACTTTCTTTGGTTCTTCCCAGTGCTACTAAGATTTATCCTAAAGGTCTCTGGGAGTCCTAAGAGAGTGTCTTAGGTTTATACTGAGAATGACACCTCTAGAGGTATCTATTATTTCCCTTCTATCACAATTGCTATGAAGAGAATAAAATACCTAGGAATACAGCTAACAAGGGAAGTGAAGGACCTCTTCAAGGAGAACTATAAACCACTGCTCAAGGAAATCAGAGAGGACACAAACAAATGGAAAAATATTCCATGCTCATGGATAGGGAGAATTAATATTGTGAAAATGGCCATACTGCCCAAAGAAATTTATAGATTCAATGCTATTCCCATTAAACTACCATTGACATTCTTCACAGAATTAGAAAAAACTATTTTAAAATTCATTTGGAATGAATAAAGGGCTCATATAACCAAGACAATACTAAGCAAAGAGAGCAAAGCTGGAGAAATTACACTACTGAACTTCAAACTATACCATAAAGCTACAATAACCAAAGCATCATGGTACTGGTATAGAAACAGACAGATAGACCAATGGAACATAATAGAGAAATAAGAAATAATATTACACATCTACAATCATCTGATCTTTGACAAACCTGACAAAAACAAGCAATGGGGAAGGGATTCCCTATTTAATAAATGGTGCTGGGAGAACTGGCTCTCCATATGCAGAAAATTGAAACTGGACCCCTTCCCCACATCTTATGGAAAAATGAACTCAAGATGGATTAAAGACTTAAATGCAAAACCCAAAACTATAAAAACCCTAGAAGAAAATCTGGGCAATACTATTCAGGACATAGGCGAAGGCAAAGATTTCATGGTGAAATCCCAAAAAGCAATTGCAACAAAAGCCAAAATTGATAAATGGGATCTAATTAAACTAAGGAGCTTCTGCACAGCTAAAGAAACTATCTTCAGAGTGGACAGGCAACCAACAGAGTGGGAGAAAACTTTTGCAATCTATCTATCTGTCAAAGGTTTAATATCCAGAATCTACAAGGAACTCAAACAAATGTACAAGAATAAAACAACCCCATTAAAAAGTGGGCAAAGGACATGAACAGACACTTCTCAAAAGAAGATATTCATGCAGCCAACAAACATGAAAAAAAGCCCAACGTACTGATCATTAGAGAAACGCAAATCGAAACCACAATGAGATACCATCTCATGCCAGTCAGAATGATGATTATTAAAAACTAAAAAAACAACAGATGCTGGCAAGATTGCAGAGAAATAAAAATGCTTTTACACTGTTGGTGGGAACATAAATTAGTTCAACTATTATGGAAGATGGTGTGGTGATTCCTCAAAGACCTAGAGGCAGAAATATCATTTGACCCAACCATCCCATTACTGGGTATATACCCAAAGGAATATAAATTGTTCTGTTAGAAAGATACATGCACGCATATGTTCATTGCGGCACTATTCACGATGGCAAAGACATGGAATCAACCCAAATGCCCATCAATGATAGACTGGATAAAGACAAGGTGGTACATATACACCATGGAATACTATGCAGCCATAAAAAGGAAGGAGATCAGGTCCTTTGCAGGGACATGGATGGAGCTGGAAGCCGTTACCTTCAGCAAACTAACACAGGAACAGAAAACCAAACACTGCATGTTTTCACTTATAAATGGGAGCTGAACACTGAGAACACATGGATATAGGGAGGGGAACAACACACACTGGAGCCTCTAGGTGGGGTGGGGGGATGAAGAGCATCAGGAAAAATAGCTAGTGCATGCTGGGCTTAATACTTATGTGATGGGTTGATAGGTGCAGCAAACCACCTTGACACGTTTCCTTATGTAACGAACCTTCACATCTTGCACATGTACCCCAGAACTAATAATAAAAATTAAAAAGAAGTAAAAGGAAAAGAAAAAAAATCTACCCCTAAACATTTCTTAAAGCTGCTCTTTTTTCTGATTGGTTTAGAACACATGAAAACACTTGCATTTTTTTTTTTTGAGATGGAGTCTCGGTCTGTCGCCTGGGCTGGAGTGCAGTGGCCGGATCTCAGCTCACTGCAAGCTCCGCCTCCCGGGTTCACGCCATTCTCCTGCCTCAGCCTCCCGAGTAGCTGGGACTACAGGCGCCCGCCACCTCGCCCGGCTAGTTTTTTTGTATTTTTTAGTAGAGACGGGGTTTCACCGTGTTAGCCAGGATGATCTCGATCTCCTGACCTCGTGATCCGCCCGTCTAGGCCTCCCGAAGTGCTGGCATTACAGGCTTGAGCCACCGCGCCCGGTCAACACTTGCGTTTTTAAAATGATCAGTGGTAACACTCCCCTGGACCTCTCTTCACATTTAAACCAAGAGTAGGATTGGATGATCTCTCAAAGACTTTTTCTACCTCTGTATATATTTTACTTAAGCATTAATCAAAATTACTTGATGCTTTTGTAAAGATACTTTCAGGTTCGCAGTGTTCAAAAACATAGAGTATATTCATTGTTTAATCAGAATGTGTGTTCGTTGCTGGGAAATTCAAAGAGTTCTGTCACCCTTGAGAAGTAAATCACAGTCATCAGAAGCTTCTGTAATTAAGTTTATTACAGAGAGTATAATATAATTTACATCTGCAAACTCTGGGCTAACTAAAGTAATGGGATGTCAATGTTCATGAAGTGCCAGCGAAGGCACTTTTGTTGAAACAACAATAATACAAATGAGGGCTTGTAAGGTCTGCATGTCAGACTAGAAGAGTTGTAGAGTAGCTCTTGACAGTGTAGATCTAGATAATTGGGGATGGAAAGCTAGCCAATCAAGTAAGTATTCTTTATTCTTCTTTAAAAGAAAATTTTATTTTTTTAAAATTTTAATAATTTTGGGGGTCCAGGTGGTTTTTGGTTACTAGATAGTTCTTTAGTGGTGATTTCTGAGATTTTGGTGCACCCATCACCTGAGCAGTGTATGCTGCTCCCAATATGTAGTCCTTTATCCCTCAACCCTCCTACCCTTCCGCTGCCAAGTCTCCAAAGTCCATTATATCATTTTTATGCCTTTGCATCCTCATAGCTTAGCTCCCACTTATAAGTGAGAACATATGATATTTGATTTTCCATTCTTGAGTTACTTCACTTAGAATAATGACCTCCAGCTCCATCCAAGTTGCTGCAAAGGCTTTTATTTCATTCTGTTTTATGGCTGAGTGGTACTCCATGGTGTATATATACCACATTAAATAAGTATTCTTAATTCAAGAAATGATTTAGAAATATCCTTCTTGAAATGGGCCAAGCATATTTCTGGGTAATAGTTTATTCTCATTCTACTCCTATGCCTGCCAGCCGCCAGCCCACCACCATAGTGCAGTAAATTCAAATATCCCTCCATATTTTCTGATTGCATTCTGGGGGTAGTATAAAGTTAAAACCAAAATATTTCTGGAAATTATTTTCATTGTACCAACTAAGAAAGCAAATAATATATCTTTGTATTTCATTTTTTTTCCCTGTTACTTTCTATATTGGTTAGAAGTGCTTTTAGCTGCAAGTAATGGAACATTTGTCTAATAATATCTACTACCAATAAGACTTAGTTGTTTACAGAAGCCCAGAACTAGGTGGTTCAGGGTTAGTTATGCAACCTGTGATGGTGTCAAGGACTCTGGTCTTCCTTGGGTTCATCTGCTCTGTCATCTTCAGTGTATTCAGTGATGTCTCCTCCCATGGGCATGGCTGCCTCAGTTTTGTATGACACCATCTTAAGCAAAACATATGGAGAGTGGTAGAAAAAGAGGCTTTCTCTTCATTATCTCTCTTTCAGAGGAAACAATTATTCTTCGAAGGCCCTAGCAGGATTTCTTTATGTTTTATTGATCAGAATTGGTCCATATCCCCACCCCTAGAACAATTACTGACAAACGGATATAGGAATGCCACAAATGTCTGAGATTAATCAGAATTAATTCTCTGGAGCTGGATACTGTCAAACCATAAATTTTAAATGGTTAAAAATATGACTCTCATACAAGCATAGGATGAGCACATGTCAAAGATAACTCCTTAATGAGAGAGCCATCAAAATAGTAAAGCTAGTTCAAAGGTAGTTAGGAGAAAGTGACAGATAGTGTCAAGGAAAAAAAGAATGCTGAAATGCAATTGCCAAAATAGATACAAAACTGATTATTACCCTACAGGACTATAAAATTGTAACCTTAAGGATTATTATTTTTTTTTACCAGACAGGAATTCCTTGCAACTTATTAATGTTCTACAAGTTAATATCTATCTTTAATGAATCAATAGTAAATTGGAAGTAAAACAAAAGTACATTTCCTCAGATAATTAGATAAATACTCTTTGGCTGGGCCTGTTAGACATCGAAGGACAGACAGTCATTATTTTGCCTTATTTCCACATTTGGAATACTATTTCTTAACAGCATCTAGCTAAAGGACTCTAACTGAGGTTTTCTTAGCAAAGATGAAGGAGAAAATGTTTTCTGGGTAAGCAATCAATACTATCTGCCACAAACCTCTCATTTCAAATGAGTAAAATTCATCAGGTGTTTAAATATTTTTTTCTAGGTAATCATCTTAAACATGGATAACAATGCCAAGCATTTTCAAACTGTTAACATTATATCTTCTATTTCTGATATTATTAAAGCATTTTATTTTGAGCAGTACTTCAGTGTCACCAGGAATAATTTTAATTGACATTTTAATCTAGGTTCCAATGTTAGATGGATATGTGGATTTCTTCAGTCAACTTCTCTGAAAGTAAAGCATTGTCACTGGTGAAATAATTATGTCAATAGGTGGCATTTTCTTGATTTTCTCCAGAGGGTGTTTTCTATTTGTGATTTATTTTCGTTGAAGTTGGTCCTTATAATTTATCTTGAAGAAGATATTACTTCTTTCTTTTCACGAGCTTATCTGTGGGTAACTAAATCCCAATGGCACTGTAGTAGACTTGTTTTCATTTAGTTATTATTATTTTTTCTATTGACTCACTAAAGCCAAACCTAGAGCTGTATGTCAAGAATACCTGTGAATTCCACAGTAAACATTTTGATCTTAGGGAAAAGCAAAGTTTGCCTCCAATTCCAAATGGCCCAAGCAGTACTGGGATACTAGCTATAAAAAGCCAATACTGTAATACATTCCATTTGGAATAAGAGTCATTGTTAAGGCATTTGTCTTATGGTGAAGTTTGGAAATAGCAGTTATAATTAAACAGGTGATGCTCTCTGAAACAGTTTCACTTGCAAGTGAGTCATGCTACAAGAGATCTATGGAAGTACATCAGAAGCAAGTCTTGTGCTCAGCATTCCCTCTGTGGCATCTCTTGGGTCTGTCATTCTTTTTGGTGGCTTACAAAGAAGATAACAAGTGAGAATTTCAATCCTCTTTCAAATGCCAAAAACAAGTTAGACAGCATTTTTGGGAAGGAAACAGGAACAGTGACTGATATGGTTTGGCTGTATCCCCACCCAAATCTCATTTTGAATTCTCACATATTGTGGGAGGGACCTGGTGGGAGATAATTGAATCATGGGGGCAGCTTCTCCCATACTATTCTCATGATAGTGAGTAAGTCTCATGACATCTGATGGTTTTAAGAATGGGAGTTTCCCTGCACAAAATCCCTCTTCTTCTCTTGTCTGCCACCATGTGAGACATGCCTTTCACCTTCTGCCATGATTGTGAGGCTTCTCCAGCCACGTGGAACTGTAAGTGCATTGAACCTCTTTCTTTTGTAAATTGTCCAGTCTCAGCTACATCTTTATCAGCAGTGTGAAAATGGACTAATACAGTGACTATATCCTAAAATCATATGTTTATATTTACAAGCTAGGGTGTTTTTTCTCCATTGATTAAATTAAATTTCTGCCTTTAATTAACTTTTTCCTGAGATGTTTGCTGTGTTATTTATAGTTGGAACTTCCTTAGTAGGTCAGGAGACTATAGTGTAGAATAGAAGTGCTGAGAACAAAATAGTGAATGATTTAGGTTTATCTCAGCAGGGCCAAGAAAGTAAGGAGAGAGTTGACCTGGAGAAATAGTTTCTCAATTGGCCAAATGAAGAGAAATGAATGTTTAATTTGCTAGTATCTGATTTCTTTTTATTAATTATAACTATGTTAAAACCAGTATTATGAACTTAAAGCTTTCCTTTACTTCAACAGTTCTATTTTGGTTTTCTAATGTTTTACCTTAAGAAATGTATTACTTAAAGGGAAGTATTAATTTGATGTGATGGGTATGGGAAAAGGATAAATTTTAATACATTCTTTTATAAACAACATCATAAAATAACAATGTTGCTTCTGCCTTTTTATTCCAACATTTATCAAAACACTGGTTTTACTGTTTTTCCAGGTCTCTTTATAGTTCAGTATGGGTGCTTTATTTTAGTATGCATGTCAAAGAAGATAGCAGTTTGTAATTTGCTTTCTGCCTTTAATATTGTATCATAACTATTGCATTTATTTTAATAAGCAACCTCACTATCTATTAAGTTGCATAATAGCTTATTTGACTGTGTTTTGGACATTTATTATCTTAATTCTTTTTAATGCTGCAATAAAAAATATAAAGTGTTTTTTTTTTCTATTTAAAATTATTTGTTATTTGGCAGGTATATTAGCCAGGATAGGCTAGCTTATGTTTCAATAACAAATTGATCCCCAAGTACCAGTGACTTAATGCAATAATGACTTGTTTCTTGTTCATGCTACACATTCATCGTGAGTCACTGGAGGGAGGAGCACCCAGGCTGATGGAGGTTTCACAATATGATAGCTGTTGTCTGGAACGTGAGTCTAGGCAAAAGAGAAAAGACTGGAAAATTATGCACAGACCTTTCACTGCTTCTACCTGGGAATGACACATGTCCCCCTGTTAACAGCCATCAATCAGAACTAGTCTGGAAGGGGCTGGGAAATAGAGTGGAACAAATGGAGTATTCAAAGAACATTACAAATTCTTCAACAGCAGTGATGTTGGAGCGGGAAGAAAGATTATTTTCTTAGAATAAATCCATGATTTGTTGGGCTCAAACAAAGGAGACATATGTGTACTTTTTGAAACTTTTTTTGCAGAGAGCTTTACAAAAGGATGGGCCTTCTTCATGGTTTCTAGTGGTATAGAGTAGTGACAAAGAGCACGGGCTTGGGTCAGAGGCATATTTGTGCTTGTATCCTGACACTTAGTAGTTACATGTCCTTGGACAAATTACTTACTCTTTCTAAACCTCATTTTCCTGATTTACAATATGGGTGTGAGTATATCCACTACACTTGGATAGTATTAAATGAATGATTATATGTAAAATATTGGCCCAGTGTGTCTGGTTCATAGTAACTACTCAATAAGTGGTAAATATTATTGTTTACCACTTTTCATATGTTTCCATTATGAACATGTCTTTCTAATTTTATATGTATCAAGTATTAAAATTTCAAATTTGGAATAATTAGTAGGGTCAACAATTAATGGATTTTAACAACACGGAGGTTCCTTTAAAAATTAACAATAAATCCACTGCATGATCCAGCAATCCCACTACTGGGTATACATCCAAAGGAAATGAAATCTATGTCTTAAAGAGATACCTGCACTCTCATGTTCATTGCCACACTATTCACAATAGCCAAGATATGGAATCAACCTAACTGTCTACTGACAGATGAATGGATAAATAAATTATGACACACACACACACACACACACACATACACACACACACACATACACAAAAATATTATTCAGCCTTGAAAAGAAGGAAATCCTGCTATTTGCAACAACATGGATGAACCTGGAGGACATTATGCTAAGTGAAATAAGCCAGACACAGAAGGGCAAATACTGTATAATCCTACTTATATGTGTAATCTAAAAAAGTTGAATTCATAGAAGTAGAGAGTAGAACAATGGTTTCCAGGAGTTGGGGAGAGGGGATAATGTGGAGATGTCAGTAAAAGGGTACAAAGTTTCAGTCATAAGATGAATATGTTCTGGGGACTTAATGTATAGCGTGGTGACTATAGTTAATAATACCACATGGTATACTTGAAATTTACTAAGAAAGTAGATCCTAAGGGTTTTCACCACACACACACCCACCCACCCACACACACACACCCCTTAAGTATATATAATTTTTATTTGTCAATTAAACCACCATAAAGTTGGAGAAAAAATTAACGTGTTTAGATGTGGTAATTATTTGTATTTTCCTCTCAACAAAATGAAGTGAATGATCACACTTATTCCCTAGTAAGAGAAGATCTGACTAGGAGGCTCTCTCTAGTTTCTCATCACCAAACTCAGCATTGTCTCTATTATCTTTTCTCTAATCCTAACTGGAGATGTAGTGATGGTGGGGGCCTAGAAAACCAAGGAAGTTGTGCTGTGTGTTATCAAGATTCTGGTTCTTGTTTATAAGGCTAAGCCATTATGTGTGTATTTATGCAGGTTTTGAGTATCCCATTCATGAGATTTGGAGGAAAAACAGTATGTCATGATGGAGACAGGAAGAGATGCATATAATATTTTACAGGTTGTAGTATTAAACACATATGAGATCATTTGCTTTTTTCACAAAAGATAATAATTCCTTATTTAAATATTTCTTTGTGATTTTATCAAATAAGTTTTATTTATATGATACACCATCTGGATGTCTGTTATTGAACAAATGTTAGTGTTCTTTCTATTTTTGTGGCACTAATAAACATATTGACAAAATAGTTTTGAGAGATTTTTATGCAGTTTCACTGTGCCAGGTGCTACAGTATAAAAAAATTATGGTTCTGAGCTAAAAGGAATACATCTTACAGCTGTGTAGATGAATATGTACGTACATAGACAACAATTGTATGCACATACAATATGTATGTACATAGTCAAAAGTGTGATAGGGTAAGAGGCAAAAGGAAAGCAGAAATGTAGGCTCTGGGAACATAAGAATGGGCCAATTTTACCTCGGTGTTTTGGAGAATCTTCAGGGAGGAGAGGCGTTTGAGTTGGGCCTTGAAACCTGTGGAAATCTTCAATTGGAAGCAGAAAGAAGTACACTCTAGGAAAAAGGAACAAAATTAGCAAAGGCACAGAGAGGAAAGAATAGGGCCTGTTGTTTATGTGCTCTTGCATAGGCACTAGGAAGCCAAGACAGGATTTTTAGCAGGAGGTTGACATAATTTGATGTGTCCCAGCCTTATGGAGGCTGGATGAGATGGGAGAGCCTGGGCAACAGAACCCAGTTAGGAGGCAATTGTAATGATCCTGGAGAGAAGAGCAAGATAAGGATAGGTCTGCTGGCACTGCTGAAAGAGCCAACCTTGGCAAGGTAGAAGACCTGGCTCTGTCTATGATTTAGCATAACGAGTGGAAGATGAATGAAGATGAAGGGAGATGAGTTGATAAGGCAGAGCTTGTTGGGTGAGCCCCATGTTTTTAGACAGGTAAAAGGCTGTTCGCTGAGAGGAAGAGAGTTGGTTGGAGACCTGAGGAAATTTACAAGTTTAGAATTGCAATTTCAGTGAATGGGTTAGAGATGTGTTTAGGGATGAGTAAAATATTGGTCAAGAAGCAGTTGGAAGGAAGTTGGTAGTACTGTTAATCGGGGAAATTGGCATCTCAGACACTGTTGGTGAGAGTGTAAAGTGCTAACATATCTTTGGAGGCCAATTTGGCATTATCTTTTGAAATTTAACCAGTGCTTTCACTTTGATGCAGAAGTTCCTCTTCTGTGAATTTGCCATGTAGAAATAATTTCACATATGTACAGAAGTGAACATGTGAGGTTGTTCACTGAAGAATTGTTTAAAAAAACATCAAATTGGAAATAACATAAATTCCTAGTCAATAGACAATTGATTGAAAAAAAAAATACAGTATAACCCCACAATGTGATCCTATTTAGATGGAAGTCTGTGTTAGGTGATGGCACAGATAGGTGTTGGTGTGGAGAGATAGCAATATTAATTTAAAGTGAAAACAATGATATTTATGGCATGCCATTTTTCTTTTGGAAAAATATCACCTAACAAAACTGTGTGCTTATATAGGCATATCTATAATTTTAAAGATTTGTATATGTATAGGATATATCTCAAAGGATACATATTGGATGTTACTAATGATTTTCTTCCAGCACAGAGTATCTTTGCTTTTTTCATAAAAATCAAAACAAAATTAATTTCTGTATGTGAATACATGTGTATATGTTCGTGTGTATATTTGCACCTGCATCCACATATGCATGCGTCTGAAAAAAAAATAGTCTAGAAAGATACAACTAATCTTCACATTTAATTTTACCTTTTCATTTCTGTTGACTTTTTTATTTTAAAAGGAAATATTAATTTGTCAATTTAAAATAATAATTACAACGTAAAATATTTTTAGACAATGAGGTCCTCATAAGATATTGTGAAGTCTAGATTTTTAGTACAGCCTATCATTACAATGAAACACTTCTTACCTCTAGCTGTGCTTCGCAGTCTACGATCTGGGGTGGAGAAACAATTGGAGGGATTTATCTATGTAAGCTGAGGTTACATAAAGTAGATGCAACAGGATGTCAAGGGCATTGATTAATCTAGAGAAGTGATAAGGGAAAAGTTGAGGTTGTTGCCTATAACATTCAAGTTGGGTAGCCTGCAATCCCATTAAGCTGTCACACAAGAGAAAAATCCTACACCACATACTTCAGTTTTGCACTTCACTTCATCCTGTCCTCTCTTTTTTGGCTACCACCCTGACTTTTCATCTTTTCTTTTAATTCTTATCACGTTTTAAGAATACATTGGATGCAAGCAACAGAAAATTCTCACTCAAGTGGCTAAAGAAAAAAGAAATTTATTATGTCCAATAAAATAAAATGTATTTTCATGTAAGAACAAATGTATTATCTCACATAACTGGAAGTCCTAAGGTAAGGAGTCTCCAGGGCTGGTTGATTTAGCAACTTTGTTGTTGTCATTAATCCAAGTTCTTAGCATCTCCAGTTCTGAGTCCACAGTGTTGGCATTATCCTCAGACCGGTAGCATCATAGCGAGAAAAATGAGATGAAAGAGACTATGTCTTCCTGTGGTTCTCTCCTAAGAATGTGTAGAGGTCCCCTTTTCAGAGGTGCCCAACGAGAACACTCCTCAAGAATCACTGGACAAAGTTAGGTCACATGCTCCTTTCTGAACCAATCCTTATCAAGGGAATTGAAGTATCCCAAGATCACTTAGGTCTTCTTCTGGAGTTGGGCAGTGGGCCTCACTTCTCCTGAAGGGCATGTCTGCTCGGAGGCAGGCTAGATCCTCAAAGTGCAAGTTCTACTATGAAAGAAGAAGAAAGGCAGAGGCAGAAGGATCACTTTAGGCCAAGAGTTCGAGACCAGCCTGGGCAACATAGTGAGACCCTATCTCTACAGAAATTTAAAAAAAAATAAAAAAAAGAAAGAAAGACAGAAGAGAGAAGTGGAGCTCGTGTAGGACAGCAGTGCATATTACTCTTTCATCTTTAAATCTGACACTTTGCATATTTTCCCTGAGGACAAAATAAAAGCAGCCTCTGCCTTTTGGGAGCTGGCCTGGTACCATGAGCTGGTCTTTGGCATTACTTTGAGCTGACCTGGCACTAACAGTTTAGCCTTGGTGTTTTCTTGTTGAACATAAACCATTTCCTAGAACACCAACATCAGCTGAGGCTGCCCGATGGCCATAATGGATCAAAACAAAAACAAGACCATTTCATAACCACGTTTAAACACAGACAAAACAAACATTGTCCAAGCCACATAAATGATAAAATATGTCTCTCTCCAAGTTAATATAAATGACTGCTGCTTCTTTACCAATCATAGATTTAGCCTCATTTTAGCCTTCCTTCTAGATAAGATTTATTAAGACATTCAATCATAGAATTACCCCTGTTTCCTTTCCATTTCAGAGCAAAGCACTGCTTCCTTAAACCCTCCCCAAAGCACCTAGCAGCCCCAATCCTAAGACAAGTCTTTTCTAACATCCTCTTACTGAGATGCCCCATGGTTCCCCAGCGTGTACATTTTCTCTCACTGCAATGAATAATAAATCCAGCTTGTTCAAAATCAGGAGTGTTCCTTGTGGTCTTTGACTGGAATGAAGGCCCAGCTTTATTCTGGTCTTGGTCCTTTTTGGCCACAATTCCCATGTGGACTTCAGCTGTGCTACCCTAGGTTGCCTTGAGGCAACACCATTCTGAATTACATACCTTAGGTTTAACCTGTCACTCTGCTTGCCATAGACCCAGAAATGGACTAACTAGTCAAACAGAGAGACAAGTAAAGTTGGAATACATTTGACAGAATGGAAGCATGGAGAGGATCAGGGGTGCAGGATTCTTGAATTAATCTACATAATGACGTGGAACAGTGTCTGTCACATAACAAATCCTCTATAAACCTTATACTTTCTTATTATACTTATCATTACCTCTGTGATGATAATGGCAAAATGCTGATTTGCTCCTCTGGGGAGGGGAGATGGGGCAAGGACATTACACTTGTCTCCAAGAGCCTGCTAGGCCTGGATGAATTATTTCTCTGAGGGAGGCCTGGTCCAGACAAGGAACCTGCAACCTTCTGCACTGCACATTAATTACTTCATTGATTTATTCAATTCCATTCAACATTTAGAGAATACTGGCTATGTGCCAAATTGAATTAGGGACTACCATTTTATCAACAACAAATGCACAATTTGCCATAAGGAAAGCAAGTGCTAACATACAGAAAAAAAGTCGACATTGTGTCACTACAGAATTCTTTTTTGGGGAATAGATTCATGGCAGGGTTCCCTTAAAATTTTAAACAAAATTGTGTGTTTAATATGATTTTATTTACCAAAAATGTGCTTTGGATGACTTTTTTGTACCTATCTTTTGTGAAGAGACACCTTCACATGACATAGGCTCCAACATTGGCTTTCTTTCCTCCACAATCCTGTAAGGGGCATATATTAAAACAAACGTGGTGAAGGAGCTTCACATGGCAATTGAGAGCACAGACAAGAGCCAGGATGAGTCTGAATCTGGCATCACTATCCACCAGCTATTTGCCTTGGGCAGGTTAATTTGCCTCTCTATGCTTCAGTGTCTTCATCTGTAAAATGGAGATAATAACATTGCCTACATCACAGAATTGTGAGGATTAAATTAATTCTTGCAAAATGCTCAGAGCATTAAGTGTTAAATATGTGTTAAAAATGGAACATATAGGGAATTTGCAAGCAATAGCAGAAATTATGGGCCTCCTGTCCCAATCCACTGTTACTTAAATGAAGAAAGAAGTTTTGACATTCATTTATTTGTCAATCATTTGTCAGACTGCTGTGTTGCAAATAGTGAGTTAAATAGTGGGCAATATAACAGGCAGAGGCACAGAATCTGACCATGGTGAGGAGGGGGGTGAAGGGATGGTGGGAGGTGGCAATGGCCATTCTTTTCTTTTTACAATACAGAGTCTCCCCCCATCCTCCACTCCCAGTGCTGTTTGAGAGCAAGAGCAGGCATTGTGCTTTGTGGAGGCTGAATAACAAGATTCTAATTTCAGGGGTGATGTGAGGATAGCAGACAGATCTGAGTGTGTTCAGTGGGAGCATTCCCTGGGGCCTGCCGTGTCTCCATTCACTGACACTGATGTACAGTGACTGCCCTCTCTTCTCCTCCTTAACCAGTGGTAACTTTCTTGGGCTGAGTGTTTGGGGAGCTGTGAAGGCCTTTATGTCAGCACATCTCCACAATGAATATCACAAGAAAAAAAGAAAGAAAAAGTAACTTAACAATAGAGACACATAACCTAATTTATAAATGGGCAAAGCATTTGAAGAGACGTTTCTCCAAAGAAAATATACAAATGGTCAATAAGTACATGCCAAGATGTTCAACATCATTAGCCATCATGGAAATGCAAATCAAAACCAAAAGATAACACTGCATAACCACTAGGATGGCTGTTATCCAAAAGGACAGACATAGCAGATGTTGGTGAGGATGTGGAGGAATTGGAACCCTTACACACTGCTGGTGGGGATTAAAATGGCACAGCCAGTTTGGAAAACAGTTTGACATTTCCTCAAAATGTTAAACATAGAGTTACCATATAACCCAGCAACCCCATTCTTAGGTATATTTCCAAGAGAAATAAAATGTGTCCATACAAAAACTTGTGCACAAGTGCTCATAGCAGCATTATTTATAATAGCCAAAAAGTGGAAATAGTCCAAATATCCATCAATGGATAATTGTATAAGCAGATTGTGGTATATATATGTAAATAGAACATTAGTCAGCAATAAAAACAAAGGCAGTCCTGATACATGCTACAATGTGGATAAATCTGGAAAACATTATACTTAGTGAAAGAAACCAGACATAAAAGACCACATACTGTGTGGTTCCATTATATAAACTCTCCAGAATAGGCAAATCCACAGAGACAGAGAGTGGATTGATGGCTGCCTGGTGGAGGGGAGGGCTAAGAAGAAATGGGGAGTGAATACTAATTGGTACAAAGTTTCTTTATGACGTGATAAAAATGTTCTAAAATTAACTGTGGTGATGGTTGTACAGCTCTGTAAATATACTAAAAACCACTCAACTCTACACTTTAAAAGGATGAATTTTGTAGTATGTAAATTATGTCATTATATCTAAAAAGATAAACTCTTAATAATAAAACAACAGGAAACATTACATCTGCTGACAGCCATGTCAGACTGTCATCCATAAAGTTTAGAAATCAAAGCTCTCACCATTTTCCTTCCTTGTTCTTATCTGGGGGAGTATTAGAGAGTGGAAGAAATCTAGAAGTGTCCTTTACTCTATTCTCCTGCTCCAAGGCAGAGAGGTTAACAGTCAGGGCTATAGATTTTAAAATGCAGCCCTCCTAATTTTAATATTCCCACATGATTATATTATGAAATTTCCCCAAAGCAGTGGAATGTAAGAACAGGGTAATAAGAGTATGGGGTGCACTTAAGGTAGGGAATTCCTCAGGAGATACTTCATAGGTTTCTGCTACTGGGGAATTGCACTGCGGAAAAGTTATCCTGTTGCTAGGCAACACTGCCGCTTGGATTGAATTCATGGTGATCAGAATGCCTCACGTAAAGTCACAATTCATATTCCTATCTCCAGTAACAAGAGTGCAGATGAAAAACATTCTTTAAATTAAAAAAGGATATTATCACAGCATTGAGAAAAATTTTAAAAATACAGGACTCACTCATATACCCCTCATTTAAACAGAACGATTACAATTTCTGTATATTTTATTAGATTCCAATTGTTCACAAGCATACATTTTTACAGGATTATAATTGTAATGAGCACACCACCTAACAATCTTCTTTTTCCTTTAGTGTATTATAAGATCTCCCTATATTCCTAAAGTTTTGCTAATTATTATTTTAAATAACCACATAGCATTCCCTTTGGTTGATATCCCATTGTTTGCTAAACCTTTGCTAAATGTTACTGGACATTTACACTCTTTTTCATCTTCCTGTTTTTATTGAGAAATCCAGAGCACATGGCTTCTTTGAGAAGAATGTATAACACAGGAACTTGACGAGTTAAGTACTGCTCTCAATGACTATATTTAATTAGCCTCCTTTTTTTTTTATATATATATAGCCGTTTGGAAATCACTTCAGAAGCCCATTTAGTCCATCCAATCAGTCATTTCTCCAGAGTGGGAACACTGTCTAAATGCTTGGTTGAATCTTAAAGCTGCCTGTGTGCCTGGCAAAGACCTCTCTGATGGAAGCTTTGCATTTTTGAGATTGCCAATTGCATGGGATGTAGCTGGGGGAATTAGAAAACTTATTTGAAAAATATTCCACAGGAAAGAAAAGGAATTCTCTCTACTGTAAAAAATGGGGCTCCCTCATCACACGAAATTAATGTGCAAGAAACTGGTCAAATGTAGGGATAAAAAAGGATTTAAAAAGTAAAAGGAAATTTATTGTCTTCAGCTTCAAGATTGTTATAGTGGCTAATCAGAGGACTCACAAGGTTTAAGATTGCGGCTTCCCTTATACATATTTGAATATCTAATGGATTTATTTCCTTGCTGAATTGAAAAAAGGTACAGATTAGAAATCTAATGAAAATGTTGTTTTATTTAAGAATGTCTGATGGTTGGGGGTTTTAAATTCATAGCTTCAATAATTGCCATTATCAAGACTTTCAAAAATAAGTATTTGAAAGCCATGTAGAAAAAATTGAAATAGATTTCCCAAGTTAACACACACAAAAAATGAAAATCCTCATTCAAAGAATGTGTGTTATTTTAAAAAAATATACTTCAGATCAGAAAGGTAAATGTAGTTCTGTTGTCTAAAAACCTAGCTCTTATCCTTTTGGCCTTTACCTTTCAAAACTGAAATGTTGCAAATTGATTTTGAAATAGGAAGCCCTGCTAATGTCAGTTAATTCCTACCCTGGAAAATTTTGCCATTTCAAATAGAAAAATCTCTGTAGGCTTTCTTCTGATTCAGCAGCAGCCTGCTTAGCATTAAGGAAGGGCAAGCCAGACTCCAGATCCGGGTAATTATGGCTGAGCTCTTGGATATTCTCTTCGGGAGATAACAAGGTCCATTCTTCCCATATTACAAGATGCCAGGAGGAGCTTGTGCCTGGCTGCATCCTGCATTTTGAAAGTGGTTCAGCTTGGAATGCTTCTGAAGCATCAAGTTAAAGGTACAACCTTTGCCAAACAGAGATTGCTTTAAAAAGAAGCTGACCGGGAATATGGCTCTCAGCAAAGAATCTGCAAAGATCTTTGAACAGGAGGCCATATTAATCATTCATGATCACGAAGATGCTGTCTAACTCAGAGCAAGCATTTGTTCCAAAGGAACTAAAGCATCTTGTGTATCAGGGTGCAATGGTTCCTCAAAATAATCAAATCAGAATTTTATAACTAGTTAGAATTAAGTGTTTGGCACCCTCTTCTACTTTTTTTAAAAATTCTGGTTTATTGAGGTATAATTCACATTTTTATGTATACAATTCCGAATACTATGACAAACACATATAGTCATGTAACCACCACCACAATTTAGCTATAGTATATTTCCATCAGTCCTAAAGTTATTTTACTCTCCTTTGTACTCAACCCTTTCTCCTACCTCCAGTCCTTGGCAACCACTAATCTGTTTTCTGTCATGACAGTTTTGCTTTTCTCAGAATGTCATATCAATGGAATCATACAGGATATGGCCTTAGAGTTTGCCTTTTTTCACTTAGCATAATGCATTTGAGATTAATCTATGTTGTTGCATGTATTAGTAGTTTGTTCTTTTAAATTGCTTAACAGTATCTCATTGTAGAGTTGTACCACAGTTTTTTTTAATCCACTCATCAGCTGATGAACGTTTGAGAAGTTGCCCACATTTTACTTTTATTATTATTTTCCTTTTGCATGATGGTGTACAATTTACAAGACACTTTACATTTGCTTATGTCATGTAATGGAAATATTGCAATTCTAATTTTCTGATGATAATTCATCAGAGTCACAAGGAGCTTAAATGGCTTTCAAGATTTAGCAGCTGAGGTCATAGCTTCGAATTTCACTCTCCCAGGCTAACCCTCTTTCCAGTATACAATACCACATCTCTGGTGTGAAATGGGTATTATTGATTGAAAATCTTTATGCATTGGGACATAATGATGTACTGTATATTTAACAGTCTTGAAAAAGTAGAGACTCTAATTTTTTTAAAGAAATAAGAATCCTAATTATGTCAATGCAGTGTGGGAGGATGAAAATCAAATTTGGAATCAGACAGTTTTAGATACAAATCCTAGCTATGCCAGTGATTAACTCTGTGACCTGGGGAAAATTGCTTAGCCTCCCTGAGCCTCAGTTTCCTCAGTTTCTTTATAAGAACAATGCTTTCCACCACACTGGCCTCTAAGTGATGATAAAGTCTTGTGATGATAAAGCGAAGTTATGTGTATATGATGCATCTCACAGAGCAGCTGGAACATACTAGGCATTTCCTATGTTACTTTACTTCTCTCTCTGCCACATGCACACACACACACACACACCCCCCTATCCACCGGTGTGAAAACAAAGTGCTGGCAGAATGGTGCAGTGAGGGAAAAGAATTGGAAAGGAACTAAGCCTATGATTGGAGAGAGGAAGGAATGAAATCCAGGTACCAGTCTGTCTTAGAGTTGCAGTACTGATTGATGTGAAGGCCTCCTCCAGCAGAGATGGCCTCAGTCTGTTCTAGTGACCAATCCACCTTGGAGAAAACCCTCATGGCTGCTCTCTCTGACTCCTTCCCATCTTCTCTTACCCACAGTCTTTGTTTTCTGCAGAATGAGGATCTGGGCTGATCTTGGATGAAATTGTGTGAAAGGCTCGGTTTGCTGTGGCTCTGCTTTCATGCTTACAGTGCCTTCTCCTCCCAGGTCCAAGGAGGAATTTAGGATTCCCTGACTCACTAGAGCATTTCTCTTCCTTTAGTCTTATTCCTGGGAAGCCCCTGGTGCTGTCCTCAGACCTTCTTTTTCTACCATTAAAACTGCTCAGTTCTATTATTAGAAAAAACCTGATAGTGCAATTTACCAGAAGCTCTTGACTTCCTGAACATACCTTTCTGTAATAACTAATGCTAGGTTTAAGTTATATCCTTCTCAGGAATACTTGCATTTTATCAGTAGACACTTCTAAAAAACAGAAATACTAATGTAGAATTTCAGGCAGCATATCACAGTAGGAAGAGCACTAGATTAGCTATCAGGAGATCTGAGCTCTTCTCTTTGTGTTTTGACCAAGTTACTTTAGGACCTGAGACAAGTATCACTTCCTGTCTGAAATGGTCACATAATATGTGTTCTACCCTTTTCCTGGTTCTTTCCGGAACATTTCACATCATCCCATATGTCAGCCACTATGCAACCCATTCCCAGACCAACTCTAATTATTCAAGTACCTAAATGCTCCTGGGCTGTGCCATTTTAATTCATGATTACCCTTTTCTGAGCACTAAATTCTGCTTCTTTGCTTTGTGTGGGTAGCTCTGTGTAGCCTAAGGGCCGCATTTACCATGGTGTTTGGCTTCTCTTCTATGCAGAAGTTACAGTGCCATGCTACAATGCCATTGGCCACTGCAGGGAAACATTGGTCTACCTGCTGTTATTCATTAGCTGTGACCAAGTGTCCCAAGTCTCATCTGACAGAGTCTGGGGCATTTCTACCCCCATTCTACCAAAGGAGCAAGGGTTTTGTACCACAAAGAATAGTGACTGATTGAAAAATAAAAATAAAAATAAAAGTTGACATATCAGGGGAACTTTGATTTTTAAAAAACGGAAGATTAGTGGAATAAATTTTTTCATAAATCTGTGATAACAGTCTTAAAATTCATGTTAGAAAAATAGAGACTTTGTGAAGAAAGATCAGTGTGCTCTTAGTACATTTTTCTGTATAATAAATCCTGTCCTTTTGAATGGAATGTAATCTAATACATTAAAAAAAGTCCTGAGGCTTTTATTTTAAAGGCAGTGATATTGCTACAGGCAAAGTAATTATAACCATTAACTCCTCAAAATGTCAGTGGAGGTTTTGGCATCAAAATCCCAGAGGAATCCCAAATTGCCTAACCAGTTTTAAAATTTTGAGAATTGTATTCTTGGAGGAAAAAAGTACTCAGAGAGGGAACTCAGAAGTCTAAATTATGCAAGAAAGTCACAATAATTTAAACTTATTTTTCAAAATTAATTCTTATGTTGCTTTGGGGCTTTATCTTTACGGTATGTTTTATATAGTTTGAAAAGAATTCACATAGTCGGGGGTGGAGCAAGATGGCCGAATAGGAACAGCTCCAGTCTCCAACTCCCAGCGCGAGCGACACAGAAGACCCATGATTTCTGCATTTTCAACTGAGGTATTGGGTTCATCTCACTAGGGAGTGCCAGACAATCGGTGCTGCTCAGCTGCTGCAGCCTGACCAGCGAGAGCTGAAGCAGGGCGAGGCATTGCCTCACCTGGGAAGCGCAAGGGGAAAAGGAATCCCTTTTCCTAGCCAGGGGAACTGAGACACACAACACCTGGAAAATCGGGTAACTCCCACCTCAATACTGCGCTTTAAGCAAACAGGCACACC
>NW_012105352.1:4675-6167 GCF_000951045.1 Mandrillus leucophaeus | reverse complement strand
TTTACCAGCTAGGCCAATATGGTGAAACCCCATCTCTAGTAAAAATACAAAAATTAGCTGGGTGCATTGGCAGGCACGTGTAATCCCAGCTACTAGAGAGGCTGAGGTCTCAATCTTCTAACCTTGTGATCCGTCCACCTCGGCCTCCCAAAGTGCTGGGATTACAGGCATGAGCCACCACTCCTGGCCTGGATTGTTACCAATTTTTAGAATTTGAGTTCCTATTCTTGTACATTTAAACTTTTCCTTATGTTGGAATTTTTCTAAGAGGAAATTCTTTACGTTATTGTTTCTGCAATTAATAATGCAGACTTTTTAAAAGCTCTTGAAATGTACTTTTAAAGTGCTTTCCAAAAAGTCTGAGTCAATTTATATTTGTGTCAGCAATCTATGAGTAAACCACTTTGACCTTAATGGGCTATAATTAGGAACATTTATTTTTAATTTACCCTGGCTCAACAAATATAAAATGATACTTTGAAGATTATTTTATGTAGTATGTATTTTTATGTAATATATACACAAATGGGTGTGTGTTGTTTTCTTATATAACTTTTTAGAGGTTTTTCAGTTTTAGGGTTTTTTCCATAAAATACTTTCAGAAAGTGGATGAGATTGAAACATAAGTATATTAGGTAGGTAGATAGATAATAGATAGGAAGATAATAGAGAATAAAGAGAGAGATACATACAGCCGGGCACAGTGGCTCACATCTGTAATCCAGCACTTTGGGAGGCCAGTGTGGGCAGATTACTTGAGACCAGGAGTTCAAGACCACTTGGCTAACTTGGTGAAACCCTATCTCTATTACTAAAAATACAAAAATTTGCAAGGCATGGTGGCATGCACCTTCAGTCCCAGCTACTCGGGAGGCTGAGGTGGGAGGATTGCTTGAGCCCAGGGGGACGGAGGTTGCAGTGAACTAAAATCGTGCCACTGCACTCCAGCCTGGGTGACAAAACAAGAACCTGTCTGAGGCCAGGCGCAGTGGCTCACGCCTGTAATCCCAGCACTTTGGGAGGCCGAGGCGGGTGGATCACCTGAGGTCAGGAGTTTGACACCAGCCTGACCAACATGGTGAAACCCCGTCTCTATTAAAAATATGTTTTAAAAAATTAGCTGGGTGTGGTGGGTGGCACCTATAATCCCAGCTTCTTGGGAGACTGAGGAGAATCACTTGAACCTGGGAGGCAGAGGCTGCAGTGAGCTGAGATCACGCCATTGCACTCCAGCCTGGGCAACAAAAGTGAAACTCTGTCTCAAAAAGAAAAAAAAAAAAACAAAACCTGTCTCAGAAGAAAAATAGATAGAGACAGAGAAAATCCTCACAGCAATCCTGTGAGATAGGCTTGGTGACTATCCCCATTTTAAAAATGATAAACTGAGGCGCAGAGAGGTTAAGTCAATCATACAAGGTCACACAGCTGGTAAGTAACAAAGACAGAATTTGAATACAGTAATCTAGCTCCAGGGCTGCATGGGAAACCCCTG
>NW_012105352.1:0-1040 GCF_000951045.1 Mandrillus leucophaeus | reverse complement strand
GATCCTTACCTCAGCCTCCTGGGTAGCTGGGACTACAGGTGTGCACCACCACAACTAGATAATTCTTTTTTTTTTTTTTTTTTTTTTTTTTGGTAAAGATGAGATCTTGCTATGTTGCCCAGGCTGGTCTCAAATTCTTGGCTTCAATCTATCCTCCCACCTTGGCTTCTGAAAGCATTGAGGTTGCAGGCATGAGCCACTAAGCTCGGTCATTTTTTTTTTTTTTTTTTAATAATTCTATCTCTGGAATATTAGACTCAAAGGAAGCAGATGACACAAACAGCCTGCTTTAGACTGTATTACAAGACCACTTTTTTTCTTTTTCCTTAAATGTAGATAACATTAATGAGACTACTTTTGAGAGAAATGTATTTTATTCTGTAAAGGGAAGATGTTTTAGCAAGAACCATGCTCTCCAGCTAGTCTCTCTGTCCAGAGTGCTTTTTTCTTTTTTTTTGAAGAGACAGAGTTTCACCATCATGTTGCCCAGGCTGAGTCTCGAACTTGTGACATCAGGCAATCCCCCTGCCTCGGCCCCCCAAAGTGCTGGGATTATAGGCATGAGCCATGGCGCCAGGCCTCTAGGTGCTCTTTCTTTCACTGGCTGGCTCTTACTCATGCTTTGGAACTTAGCTTAAATTTTACTTCCTCCAGGAAGCCCTCCCTGACACTCAAATTAATTTCAGCTCTTGCTTTTCTCCCCTTTTCAGTATTTACCACAACTTATAATTGCATATTCATTTCATGCCTGTCTCTCCCTCTAATTTATTAGGCTTGTGGAGTTATGGGACCTAAGTCCTTTGTTCAACACTGCATGCCCAGTTCTTGGCAGAGTGCCTAGAACATAGCAAGATGTACTGATGTGGAAAAAAGGTAGTAAAGAAAGACAGGCTGGGTGCGGTGGCTCACACCTGTAATCCCAGCACTTTGGGAGGCCAAGGCAGGTGGATCACCTGAGGTCAGGAGTTCGAGACTAGCCTGGCCAACATGGTGAAACCCCGTCTCTACTAAAAATGCAAAAATAAGCTGGGCATGTTGGC
>NW_012105351.1:0-1130 GCF_000951045.1 Mandrillus leucophaeus | reverse complement strand
TCACAGAGTTACAGCTATCACCTCAAGAAGCCTTACGCTAAGACAGTTCTTGCGGAATTTGCAAAGTGATAGTTGGAAGCCCATGGAGGGCTATGGTGAAAAAGGAAATATCCTGAGATGAAATCTGGAAAGAAGCTCTGTGAGATACTGCTTAGTGTTCTGGTAATTCATCTCACAGAGTTACAGCTTCCCCCTCAAGTAGTCGCTCGCTAAGCCGCTTCTTGTGCAATTCGCAAAGTGATATTTGGAAGCCCATGGAGGGCTATGGTGAAAAAGAAAATATCTTCAGAGAAAAACTGGAAAGAAACTTTCTGAGAAACTGCTTTGTGATGTGTGACTTCCACTCACAGAGTTACAGCTGCATTTCGTGGATCTCTTTCCTATTCTTATTTCTGTGGAATCTGAGGACAGATATTTCGGATCCCTTTGAAGATTATAGGGCCCAAGGAAATATCCTCCGATAAGAAAGAGATAGAAGCTCTCTAAGAAACTCCTTGTGTTCTGTGAAATCATCTTCAAGAAGCCTTTCGCTAAGACAGTTCTTGTGGAATTTGCAAAGTGATACTTGGAAGCCCATAGAGGGCTATGGTGAAAAAGGAAATGTCCTCAGATGAAATCTGGAAAGAAACTTTCTGACAAACTGCTTAGTGTTCTGTTCATTCATCTCACAGAGTTACAGCTTTCTCCTCAACAAGCCGCTCGCTAAGCCTGTTCTTGCGGAATTCGCAAAGCGATATTTGGAAGCCCATAGAGGGCTATGCTGAAAAAGAAAATATCCTCAGAGAAAAACTGGAAAGAAGCTTTCTGAGAAACTGCTTTGTGTTGTTTAACTTCCTCTCACAGAGTTACATCTGTATTTCCAGATCTCCTTGCAAGCCTTACTTCTGTGGAATCTGGGAACAGATATTTCCGTACCCTTTGAAGACTATAGGGCCAAAGGCAATATCCTCCGATAACAAAGAGAAAGAAGCTTTCTGAGAAACTTCTTTCTGTTCTGTGAAATCATCTCCCAGAGACACAGCTTTCCCCTCAAGAAGCCTTATGATAAGACAGTTCTTGTGGAATTTGCAAAGTGATATTTATAAGCCCTTGGAGAGCTATGGTGACAAAGAAAATATCCTCAGATGAAA
>NW_012105350.1:587-1122 GCF_000951045.1 Mandrillus leucophaeus | reverse complement strand
CTCCCCCACTTCCTTTCTGTTGATCTGGTGAGTCCTGTTGTGCAAATGTTCCTATTGGTCCTCTTTGGCTTCCCCAGGGTGCCTCCTCAGATATCTTTGGGTTAGTCCTCCACCTTTGCGTTCATTGCTAAAATGTGCCCAGTTGGTTGTAAATCTCACCTCATTTCCTGGCAAAGCAATACATTGTGGCTTTGTGCTTTCTTGTCCCCACCAGGGCTCTCACTGGGGCTTCTGGTCTCCCTAGACTCAGCCACATCTTCCATCTACTCCTCCTCCTTTGGGATCTCCATCCACAGCCTTGTATTGAGATAATCCTCTTCCCAATATCCTGACAAACATGCCAATTCCTGATTATCAAGAGTTATTGGAACATTTCTAAGTTTCCTTGTGCTAACATCAGAGCCCAAGAAGAGTGCGGGGATAAAGAGTGTTTCAAGAACTCAGTTCCAAGATATACTATGAAGCAAATTACCTTTTCCATTGAGGTTGCTGCCAAAGTAAGTCAAAGAAAGGTAAAACACAGCAGCTTCCAAAG
>NW_012105350.1:0-537 GCF_000951045.1 Mandrillus leucophaeus | reverse complement strand
CTCTCACTGGGGCTTCTGGTCTCCCTAGACTCAGCCACATCTTCCATCTACTCCTCCTCCTTTGGGATCTCCATCCACAGCCTTGTATTGAGATACTCCTCTTCCCAATATCCTGACAAACATGCCAATTCTTGATTATCAAGAGTTGTTGGAACATTTCTAAGTTTCCTTGTGCTAACATCAGAGCCCAAGAAGAGTGCGGGGATAAAGAGTGTTTCAAGAATTCAGTTCCAAGATATACTATGAAGCAAATTACCTTTTCCATTGAGGTTGCTGCCAAAGTAAGTCAAAGAAAGGTAAAACACAGCAGCTTCCAAAGCGCCTTGCTCAAAAAAAAAAAAAGTCATTCAAACTTTCAGAATTATCATCAGATACTGTAATATACATCAGTTGTGTAGTTTCTGAAATTTTAACCACATACACAAAAAGAAAATCTTCATTAATTCAGGAAAATAAAAAAATAAAACTAAGGCACTGTTACATATATTCAGTCACCTAATACAAATATATTACATCTTTAAACACTTTTAATAAATA
>NW_012105349.1:1010-1636 GCF_000951045.1 Mandrillus leucophaeus | reverse complement strand
TCTGGGAGGCAGAGGTTGCAGTGGGCCAAAATTGCGCCACTGCACTCCCAGCCTGGGCGACAGAGCAAGACTCCATCTTTTAAAAAAAAAAAAAAAGAGGAAAGAAAGAAAAGAAAGAGAAAAAGCTTCACAAGATGACATGTGAGAGGGATTGAGAATTTAGCAGGTACAGGACATTGGAACAAGAGATGAGAAGAAAGTTGTTTTCTATAGAATCCCCAGGTATATTGGAGGGGGTCCCAGGTGTCCCGTCATACATGAGATAGTATTTGAATCACCTGAATTCAAATATCATGGTATAGAATTGTATTAGGCCATTCTTGCATTGCTATAAAGAAATACATGCCGGGCACAGTGGCTCACGCCTGTAATCCCAGCACTTTGGGAGGCTGAGGCAGGTGGATCACTTGAAGTCAGCCTGGCCAACATGGTGAAACCCCATCTGTACTAAAAATACAAACATTAGCCAGGTGTGGTGGCAGGCGCCTGTAATCCCAGCTACTTGGGAGGCTGAGGCAGGAGAACTGCTTGAACCCCAGGGGGCGGAGGTTGCAGTGAGCCAAGATCAAGCCACTGCACTCCAGCTTGGGTGACAGAGTGAGACTCTGTCTCAAAAAAAAAAAAGA
>NW_012105349.1:0-960 GCF_000951045.1 Mandrillus leucophaeus | reverse complement strand
AAAAAAAAAAAAAAAAAAAAAAAAAAAGCAATAAGAAATACCTGAGATTGGGTAATATATATAAAAAAAGAGGTTTCATTGGCTCATGACTCTACAGGCTGTACAGGAAGCATAGTGGCACTTGTGTCTGGGAGGCCTTGGTAAACTTCAAATCATGGTGGAAGGTGAAGGGGGAGCACGTGTCTCACATGGTGAAAGCAGGAGTAAGACAGAGAGCTGGGGAGAGGTGTCACACACTTTTAAATAACCAACTTATGTGAACTCACTCACTATCGTGAGGGCAGCACCAAGGGGATGGTGCTAAACCATTTATGAGAAATCCACCCCCACGATCCAATCACCTCCCATCAGGCCCCACTTCCAATACTGGCGATAACAGTTCGACATGAGATTTAGGTGGGGACTAATATAGAAATTCTATCAGAATAAACCCTGCAGGATGGAAGATTAGCATCCAGGTGGCTGACCTCTGGGTTCCATTTTGGGATCCTGTCTAAAGCAGTTTTGAACTCTGGTGCCATACCCAGCTGCATGTCAGCTTTAGTCATCCCTCTAGAGCTGAGCTAAGAGTGTATCTTTGCTAGGAATACTACACGTAACCGGCCATTGCTAACAAATTCACATGCACAGGATATTTTAGTTCTTGAAGGAGACTTCAAAGTCAGATAATTTTTTTTTTTTGAGATGGAGTCTTGCTGTCTCCCAGGTTGGAGTGCAGTGGTGCGATCTCGGCTCACTGCAATCTCTGCCTCCTGGGTTCAAGTGATTCTCCTACCTCTGCCTCCCAAGTAGCTGGGATTACAGGTGTGTGCCACCACACCAAGCTAATTTTTGTAGTTTTAGTAGAGACGGGGTTTCACCATGTTGGCCAGGCTGGTCTCGAACTCCTGACCTCAGGTGATCTGCCTGAGACCTCCCAAAGAACTGGGGTTACAGAGAAGTTCTTCTAAACTGCTTGAG
>NW_012105348.1:4714-5709 GCF_000951045.1 Mandrillus leucophaeus | reverse complement strand
AGCAAATCCACAGTACTTTTCGGATTCAGCTCATCCAGGCTGGGCGTGACGGGAACATTCCCATTCAGAAACGGGTTGGTCTGGACCCCGTTCCACACCCGTTCGGGCTCACTATCCAGCTCTGCCCGGCAGAAAAAGGTGAGCGGCAGGTTCACGTAGCCCAGGGCGTCGGCGAAGGAGCGCCAGCTGCTGATGTTCTCCATGAGCAGGGTCCTCACGGAGGCATAGATGTAGGTGAGGAACTTGCAGGGCCGCAGGATCTGCTCCAGCAGCACCGAGGTGCTCAGCTCGGGGCCCGAGCACAGGCTGGGCCGGGCCCTGCCGACCACCAGCACGTTCTTGGCGTGCACGAGGCCCACCCTGCCCTGGTAGTAGCCGATGTACCACTCCTTGGTCCACAGCTGGCCCCGGAGCCTGACCCGCTCCTCGCTGAGCAGGGCGATCCCGTCGCCCTTCTTGTACTCCAGCAGGTAGTGGTTCTTGTTCTGCCGCACCACCGTCTTGAGCAACTTACCAAACTTGAGGCTGGACACCGGGCGGTCCTGGAAAGTCGGGTACTTTGTAGTGGTGGCAAACGGGGACAGGATGATTTTCCCGACTTCGTTCTTCTTGAGAAACCTCCTTTGCCCGGAAGGCTTGATGGCACTTTTAGGGGGTGGCTGAGGAGTCTGGACGCAAAACTGGGTGAGGATGGCCTCCTGGTCGTCCTTCACCTGAACCCGCAGCGTGAAGTCAGAGAGCTCGTTGGGGTTCTGGGAGGTGATGGGGAAGATCAGGCGGCTCACCTTGCCCAGCTTCAGCTGGAATCCTCGCACCACTTTGGCCTGCTCGCTGGCTTTGACCTCGTAATTCGTCATATTGGAAAACATACAGACCTTGAGATCCTGGGGCCTGGATAAAACGAACTGGTGCTTGCCCCATAGCTGCAGGGCCACCGGGGCAGGGTTGGGTGCCTGGCGTGTGACCTCGCTGACCAGGAGTGTCTTTGGGGCACA
>NW_012105348.1:0-339 GCF_000951045.1 Mandrillus leucophaeus | reverse complement strand
GGATTACAACTTTATCTGGGGGAGAGCAGTTTAGCCTGACCTCAAATGATCCTCCCGCCTCAGCCTCCCAAAATGCTGGGATTACAGGCATGAGCCACCGCGCCCGGCCCAACCTCTTTTAAATTATCATTCAAAATCACAACATGAAAATAGACTGTCCACATACCTTGAAAATGAGAGATTACACCTAGTCATAGCTCATACTATCATTGAAGAAGTGTTGAAGCAGTCTGAAAAATTCCAGCCCTTTAAAAAGTGAATCAAGTTAATTTATGGTTCCTGCCATTAAACTCTGTATGTTACCAATGTAGACAGCAATTGAAACAGCAAAAATAAGTC
>NW_012105347.1:1039-1413 GCF_000951045.1 Mandrillus leucophaeus | reverse complement strand
TCACCGTGTTAGCCAGGATGGTCTCAATCTCCTGACCTCGTGATCCGCCCGTCTCGGCCTCCCAAAGTGCTGGGATTACAGGCGTGAGCCACCGTACCCGGCCTGAATGTACGTTATTTTTTAAACAATCCCCTATTGATGGACATTTAGGTTTTTGGGTTTCTTTTTTTTTTTTTTTTTTTTTTAGTTTTCCAGTTTTTTCTACCTTTTTGAACAATGCTGTATTGAATATTTTTATACATATATCTTTGTACTATTTTATAATGATCTCTAGGATAAATTCCTAGAGATAGAATTGTGAGTTTAAATGATATATACATTTTAAGTTGGATGCAGTGGCTTACGCCTGTAATCCCAGCATTTTGGGAGGCTGA
>NW_012105347.1:0-944 GCF_000951045.1 Mandrillus leucophaeus | reverse complement strand
TACTTACAAAGCAAAGTAAATAAATATGGCAGGTGGCTTACGCATGTAATCCCAGCATTTTGGGAGGCTGACGCAGGCAGATCTCCTGAGGTAAGGAGTTGGAGACCAGCCTGGTCAACATGGCGTGAAACCCCACCTCTACTAAACCTACAAAAATTAGCTGGGCAGGATAGCAGGTGCCTCTAATCCCAGCTACTCAGGAGGCTCAGGCAGGAGAATCACTTGAACCTGGGAGGTAGAGGTTGCAGTGAGCCGAGATTGCCCCACTGCACTCCAACCTGGGCGACAGAGCAAGACACTGTCCCCCAAAAAATTAAATAAATAAATAAATAAATAAATAATACAAATTAAAAATAAAGGATATACACATTTTAAATTTTGAATAATTAGCTTCCATTTTCCCTCTCTTAAGATAAAAGGTTATATTAATTTACAATCTTGCTAACACTGTGTGGAGATCCCATTTCTCTATTCCAGGTATAATCAACCTTTAAGCCCCATTTCTCTATACCGGGTATAATCAACCTTTACGCCTTTGCCAATCCGATGGAGGAAAATAGTATCTCATCCTAATTTGAATTTCTTTAATTATGAGTGGATTCAGCATTATTTCATATATTCACCTTTTGTATTTACTTTTCTGCTTATGTCTTCTTTTTTCATTGTTTATTACGTCATTTTGCTTGTGTTTTTGCCATCATATCTTTGTTTACTTTGGTACATTTCCTCTCTCTAGGCTGCAACCAGATATAACCCCAGAGAACAGTATACATCTGGGCCACCGCTTTCTATCCCTAGAAAGTCTCTAGGGATAGAACTTTGAACCATGTCATGGAATCTAGTTTATAAGTTAAGAAAAAACTCCCAGACCTGTACATGATGCTAGTGTTAGCATCTTCATCTCTTATTCTTGCTCACATTTTTTGTTTATTTGTTAAAAAAAA
>NW_012105346.1:591-1294 GCF_000951045.1 Mandrillus leucophaeus | reverse complement strand
AGGGCCATTCAGTAACAAAAAAAAAAAAAAAAAAGGTTGGGTGTGGTCACACATGTCTGTAGTCCTAGCTACTCAGAAGGCTGAGGCAGGAGGATCACTTGAGCCCAGGAGGTCGAGGCTGCAGTGAGCAGTGATTGAGACCCTGCACTCCAGCCTGGGCAACAGAGCAAGGCCCTGTCTCAAAAAAAAAAATTCTTACAACTCATAACTAAAAAGAGAAATAACCCAATTTTAAAGTAAAAATGGGATTTCTTTAGCTATTTCTCAAAGAAGAGATACGAATGGCCAATGAGCACGTGAAAACATGCTCGACATAGCTAACCATAGGGAAATGAAAATCAGAACCACAATGAGATACCACCCCACACCCATGAAGGTGGCCTTTATCAAAAAAATGGACAATAACACGCGTTGATGACAGTGAGAGAAATTACAACTCTCATGTATTGCTGTGGAACAGAACATGGTACAGACACTGTGGAAAACGGCTTGGCAGTTCCTCAAAATGTTAAACATAGAATTTCCATATGATCCAGCAATCCCACAACTAGGTTTGCACCCAAAAGAAATGAAGACATACTTTCACACAGAAACTCACACATGAAACTTCCACACAGAAACTCACACATGAAACCTCCACACAGAAACTCACACATGAAACCTCCACACAGAAACTCACACATGAAACCTCCACACAGAAACT
>NW_012105346.1:0-396 GCF_000951045.1 Mandrillus leucophaeus | reverse complement strand
AGAAACTCACACATGAAACCTCCACACAGAAACTCACACATGAAACCTCCACACAGAAACTCACACATGAAACCTCCACACAGAAACTCACACATCAATGTTCACAGCTGCATTATCCCTAATAGCTAAAATATGGAAACCACCCAAAGGTCCAAAAACAGAGAAACGGATGAGCAAATGGTGGTCTCTCAAACACAAACCTGATTAGGCTTCGAGCCTCACAGCACCACCTGCGAGAACATTCTGTGGTGAGGGACAGCCGACAGGCTGTCCATACCGGTGCTGTCCACCACGGCAGCCACCAGCCACCCAGAGACAGTGAGCACTAGCAGTGTGTCTGGTCCAAGAGGCAAACAGCATTATGTGGGTTCTACTTTAACGAACCGTAGGCTGGGC
>NW_012105345.1:3893-4342 GCF_000951045.1 Mandrillus leucophaeus | reverse complement strand
TCTCTTTCTCTCTTTCTATAGTGAAAACTGTCTTTATTTTTATTGCCTTTTATTTTCAACAATGATTACTTGAACTTAAAAAAAAAGAGCAGACTTTATTAACTAATGGTTACTTAAAAGTCAAACCTTTCCAGCCCACTTCATATTCTTTTTTAACCATTTCAGACCATGATCTGTTTCTTACCCTCCTACTTTCTAGCAGCATCTGTTCAGGGGAGATTGCCTGTGGCACACACAGCTCCTTCTCATGAGACAAGGTGAAGCAGCCTCATCTGTTGTGTGTGAGGCACAGACTCTGAGATCAGACAGGCTTGGGCTTGAAATTAAACTTGGATGTTAATTGCCTATATGGCTTTGGACAAATTACCAAGCCCTTTTGAAGTTTAGTTTCTTCATCTGAAAAATGAGGATAATAGCAGGCACCTTTTAGGGCTGTTGTAAAGATTTTT
>NW_012105345.1:0-2293 GCF_000951045.1 Mandrillus leucophaeus | reverse complement strand
CCATATGTCCCAGTTTGTCAGTGCAACCCTGAATTACACCTGTTGTCCTAGTGTGATTATTATTATTATTATTATTTTTCGAGATGGAGTTTTGCTCTTCATGCCCAGGCTGGAGTGCAATGGCGCAATCTTGGCTCACTGCAACCTCTGCCTCCTGGGTTCAAGCGGTTCTCCTACCTCAGCCTCCTGAGTAGCTGGGATTACAGGCATGTGCCATCACGCATGCACAGCTAATTTTGTATTTTTAGTAGAGATGAAGTTTCTTGGTCAGGCTGGTCTTGAACTCCCGACATCAGGTAATCTCCCCACCTTGGCCTCTCAAAGTGCTGGGATACAGGCCTGAGCCACTGCGCCCAGCCGTCCTAGTGCAATTATTAATAGCACCTATTCTCAGAGGTGTCTTGGTTTGAATGACAGATTCTATGTTCACCCTTCTTATTGAGCACTTGCTATTTATTGTAGGGTCTCATTAAGTAGTAGTTATTAAAAAGACAGCTAGAACACAATCGTAAGATACACAACAAGTCAAGTTTACATGCGGTGATTGCCTGTATGGTACAGGCAGGAGGTACACTGAGTTTACAAGGGAGAGAAATGAGTATGAGTTGACAAAGAGTTGAGGTCAGCTGGTCTGGATGGAGAGGAAATATATGGGGAAGGTGTAACACCAACGCGAGAGAAGTAACTGGGTTGGACACAGTTTAAAATATGCAAAAGTGGCTGGGCACGGTGGCTCAAGCCTATAATCCCAGCACTTTGGGAGGCCAAGGCAGGTGGATCACGAGATCAGGAGTTCAAGACCAGCCTGGCCAAGATGGTGAAACCCTGTCTCTACTAAAAACTACAAAAATTAGCCAGGCACAGTGGCAGGCTCCTGTAATCCCAGCTACTTCGGAGGCTGAGGCAGAAGAATTGCTTGAGCCTGGGCGGCAGAGGTTGCAGTGAGCCGAGATGGTGCCACTACACTCCAGACTGGGCAACAGAGTGAGACTCTGTCTCAAAAAAAAAAAAAGGAAAAGTACACACTTGACATGCCAGGAGCTTTTCTTTGAAGACTAACAACAAAGTTTTCATGCTGCCTTTGTTTGAATGATGAATACTTTGTAATATGAGGTACAATGCTAAGATATGATTGGGTCTAAGAGCATTCTTGGAACTGATGACACAAAATAAAACAGCCGTTCATATTTGTGAAGCCAAATTTTTTTTTTTTTTTTTTACTATTACAAAACCTACTACAAAAGTTTAACATGTGAGAAGAAAAGATATTTTTCTGGCCGGGTGTGGTGAGGCTGAGGTGGGTGGATGATGAGGTCAAGAGATTGAGACCATCCTGGCCAACATGGTGAAACCCCATCTCTACTGAAAATACAAAAATTAGCTGGGCATGGTGGCGTGCACCTGTAGTCCCAGCTACTCAGGAGGCTGAGGCAGGAGAATCACTTGAACCCGAGAGGTGGAGGTTGCAGTGAGCCGAGATCACGCCACTGCACTCCAGCCTGGTGACAGAGCGAGACTCCCTCTCAGAAAAAAAAGAAAAATATTTTTCTAAATTATTCTCTTGAGCCTATAGTAGATTGTGACCTTGAGATATTTGGTAATAAATCCTCCTCTATCAAGAGAAAATATTTGCAACTTCCAAATTTTCTTTTGAGTTGAGATTAAAGGAAAACATTTATGGTCATTAATTTTTTTTCTTAGCTTGACTTTCAAATCTCCCCAATGTTTTTTATTTTTATTTTTCAGAAACAGGATCTCCCTCTGTCATGCAGACTGGAGTGCAGTGGCATGGGCATAATTCACTGTAGCCTCAAATCCCTGGGCTCAAGCGATCCTTTCTCCTTGGCTTCCCAAAGTACTAGGATTATGTTTGTTTTAGATATTTATTCCTTCTGTTAGGCTGGTTGGTGAGCTGATATAGCTGAAAGAGACAAAGTAAAGAAATTTGGTTCTAGTCTCATCCCTGCCACTAACTAGTAAGTCTCTTAACCCCTCTGGGTCTGTTTATTCCAATACAAAATGCGAGATTGAAAAATCCTACAAGTCCCTCCCCAGTGGATTCCTAAAAGTCCCTTAGTGTGCTTGGGTAATCAAGGGAAACTGAATTAGCCAGTCGGCTTGGAGCCTCAGGTTAATTTGGTTTAGTGAAGTATTAAGAAGTAAGATTGCAGAGGAAAACTGAGATAAGACCCTGAAGTGCCTCATATCCGGCTAAGTAAATTGCCATTTGTTTTTGCCATTTACTAAGCAGGATTGCAGAAAAGTCAGTGTGAAAATGGGTGTGCTGGATGGG
>NW_012105344.1:1351-1670 GCF_000951045.1 Mandrillus leucophaeus | reverse complement strand
TATCAAGAAAGTCTGTCCATCTATGTTGTAGCAGAAAACGATGGAAAACAAAAAAAGGTTTAACTAAAGAGAATGTAATTAGAAATTACGTAGAGAGTTGTAGGCAGAGTTATGGAAATCAAAAGGAGTCACCTAAGCCTCCCAAAGTGCTCCCAAAGGCCAAGGTGGGCTGAACACTTGAGGTCAGGAGTTCGAGACCAGGCTGGCCGACATGGCGAAACCCATCTCTACTAAAAATACAAAAATTAGCCTGGTGTGGTGGCACACCTGTAATCCCAGCTACTCGAGAGGCTGAGACAGGAGAATCACTTGAATCCAG
>NW_012105344.1:0-1301 GCF_000951045.1 Mandrillus leucophaeus | reverse complement strand
TTGTAGCAGAAAACGATGGAAAACAAAAAAAGGTTTAACTAAAGAGAATGTAATTAGAAATTACATAGAGAGTTGTAGACAGAGTTATGGAAATCAAAAGGAGTCACCTAAGCCTCCCAAAGTGCTCCCAAAGGCCAAGGTGGGCTGAACACTTGAGGTCAAGAGTTCGAGACCAGGCTGGCCAACATGGCGAAACCCGTCTCTACTAAAAATACAAAAATTAGCCTGGTGTGGTGGCACACCTGTAATCCCAGCTACTCGAGAGGCTGAGACAGGAGAATCACTTGAATCCAGGGGGCAGAGGTTTCAGTGAGCCGAGATCACACCACTGTATTCCAGCCTGGGTGACAGAGCAAGACTCCAACTCAAAAATAAAATAAAATAAAATAAAAAAGGAGATGATGAATTGCACACAGACTAATAATAGCTAGAAGCAGTTTTCACATCTAAATTGGATGGGACAAGGGAAATGACTGAGTTACCTAGAGATTCTGTTGAAATAGAGCTTGGGAGAAAGGCTACCCAACTGTATCCATAGAAAAAAATAAGTCATTTCCAGAGCCACAGAAAAGCAGGAAATAATACCAAACTTAATATTATTCAATGCCTTTTTTTTTTTTGGAATCTTGTTCTCTTGCCCAGGCTAGAGTGCAGTGGGCACGATCTCAGCCCACAACCTCTGCCTCCCAGGTTCCAGCGATTCTCCTGCCTCAGCCTCGTGAGTAGCTGGGACTACAGGCACATGCCACCATACCCGGTTAATTTTTGTATTTGTAGTAGAGACGGGGTTTCACTATGTTGGCCAGGCTGGTCTTGAACTCTCAACCTCAAGTGATCCACTCACCTTGGCCTCTCAAAGTGCTGGAATTATATTCAATGTCTCTTATTGGACAAACTCAACAAAAGTTAGAAAGCATGGGAGCCAAGGAGATGTCATCCTTAGAGATCACAGAACAGGACAGGTCAGAAAATGGAGGAAAATAAATAAGAAGAGAAAATAAAAAATAAGCATAAAGACTTTCTTGATGTACCCTCATGGCATTAGGAGTCCCTCCTGGTTGCCTCCTTTGCTTTCTGTTTGTTTTTCGTATAAATTTTTATCATACGGTATAAAAGTTACTTTTTAAATTGTCTTAATCTACTCCTATCTCCCAGCATATGAAATCTCTAAGAAAATGGACTGTATCTCTTTTTTTCCCCCACGATTTCATTTCTAATGTCTAAGATAATACCTGGAGCACATTTTATACAATGTGTATACTAAACGAACAAATGAGAATGAATAAATGTAAACAACAAAG
>NW_012105343.1:2567-3203 GCF_000951045.1 Mandrillus leucophaeus | reverse complement strand
TGGCACTGACCCAAAGAGTGAGCAGCAGCAAGATTTATTGTGAAGAGCGAATGAACAAAGCTTCCACAGCATGGAAGGGGACCACAGTGGGTTGCTACTGCTGGCTGGGGTGGCCAGCTTTTATTCCCTTATTTGTCCCAGCCCATGTTCTGCTGATTGGTCCATTTTACAGAGTGCTGATTGATCCATTTTACAGAGTGCTGATTGATCCATTTTACAGAGCACTGATTGGTCAGTTTTACAAACCTCTAGCTAACCACAGAGCACTGATTGGTGCATTTTTACAGAACTCTGATTGGCGCATTTTACAAACCTCTAGCTAGCCACAGAGTGCTCATTAGTGCATTTTACAATCCTAACTACAGAGCGCTGATTGGTGCATTTTACAACCCTCCTGTAAGAGACAAAAGTTCTCCAAGTCCCCACCCATCCCAGAAGTCCAGCTGGCTTCACTTCTCAATACCATAGAAACACACTTAAGTACATAGCCCATAGCCTCTATAAAGCAACAACACCATCAAGACCACAAAGCAACCAGTGATCAACGTTACAACAGGATCGAAACCTCACATATCAATATTAACTTTGAATGCAAATAGTCTAACACCCCACTTAAAAGGCACATAGTGGCAACTT
>NW_012105343.1:0-1482 GCF_000951045.1 Mandrillus leucophaeus | reverse complement strand
AGTGCTAAAAATGCCTACATCAAGAAGTTAGAAAGATCTCAAATTAACAACTGAACATTGTTCCTAGAGAAACTAGAAAAACAAAAGCAAACTTCAAAGCTAGCAGAAGAAAATAAAAAACTGAAATCAGAGTAAAACCCATTGAAATTGAGACCCTAAAATCCACATGATGGATCAATGAAATAAAAAGTTGGCAATTTGAAAGGATAAACAAGACTGATAGACTGTTAGCTAGATTAATAAAAGAAAAAAAGAGAGATCCAAATAAGCGGAATCAGAAATGACATTGCAACCAACAGAGATACAAAAGACCCTCAGAGAATATTATGAACACCTCTATGCACACAAACTAGAAATTCTAGAAAAAGTGGATAAATTCCTGGGAAAACATAACCTCTCAAGATTGAATCAGGAAGAAATCGAAACCCTAAACAGTCCAATAGCAAGAATGAGTTCCAAAATTGAATTAGTAATAAAAAACCTACTAATAAAAAACAAACAAAAAAACCCGGACCAGAGAGATTCACAGTTGAATTCCACCAGGCCTACAGTGAAGAGCTGATACCAGTTCTGCTGAAACAATTCCAAAAAATCACAGAGGAAGGGTTCTTCCTTAACTCATTCTGCAAAGTCAGTATCATTCTGATACCAAAATCTGGAAAAGACACAATGATAAAAGGAAAGTTCAGGTCAATATTGCTAATCAATATAAATGCAAAAATCCTCAATAAAATACTAGCAAACCAAATCCAGCAACACAGCAAAAAAGTTAATTCACCACAATCAAGTAGGGATTATTCCTGGGATGCAAGGATGATTCAACATATGTAAGTCAACAAATGCAATTCACTGCATAAACAGAATCAAAAACAAAGTATATGATTATGTCAATAATTGCAGAAAAAACTTTTGATGCAATACAACATCCTTTTATGATAAAAACCTTCGAAAAACTAGGCATCAAATGAACACATCTCAAAATAATAAGAACCATCTATTACAAACCCACAGCCAATATACTGAATGAGCAAAACCTGGAAGCTTTCCTCTTAAAAAGTGAAGCAAGACAAGGATGTCTGCTGTCACTAAACCTATTCAATATGGTACTGGAAGTCTTAGCCAGAGTAATCAGGAAAGAGAATGAAATAAAAAGCATCCAAATAGGAAAAAAAGAAGCCAAATTATCTCTCGATGTTGATGATTAATATGATTCTATACCTAGAAACTCCAAAGGCTACTTGTACTAACTTTAATAAAGCTTCAGGATACAAAATCAATGTAAAAAATCGTAGCATTTCCATACACAAATAACATTCAAACTAATATCCAAATCAAGTATACAATCTCATTTACAATAGCCACAAAACCCAAAATAACTAGAAATACTCCCAACCCAAAGGTGAAAGAGCTCTACAAGGAGAACTACAAAACACTGCTAAAAGAAATTATAGATGACACAAACAAATGAAAAAACATTCCAGG
>NW_012105342.1:1426864-1430850 GCF_000951045.1 Mandrillus leucophaeus | reverse complement strand
TGAAGCTGCTCCTTATGGAGCCCTCTGCAGCACTGGCCCCAGCGCACGTCTGTATCTCCCCACACAACAGCCAGTCCAGCCTCGGAAGGCAGCTCGAAAAAGTTCCCTGAGCCATTACCGCCACGTACTTTACGCACCCAGTTCCTTCCGTTCCTTCTCGGACACGTTCTACGGCTCCAGGGAGCTGCTCACGTCAGATTGTTTCAGGAACGGAAATAGGCACTGTGACCATGAATGCTGCTGCTCTTTCTGGAAGCCCACGGCTTTGTTTCTTCCTACTACTTAAAGCTACAACAAATAACCACCATGTTTCGCACTGTATCAGTGAGGACTCTTTTTTTTTTTTTGAGATGGAGTCTCACTCTGTCGCCAGGCTGGAGGGCAGTGGTGTGATCTCTGCTCACTGTAACCTCTGCCTCCCGGGTTCCAGTGATTCTCCTGCCTCAGCCTCCCGAGCAGCTGGATTACAGGTGCCCGCCACCACACCCAGCTAATTTTTGTATTTTCTTTAGTAGAGACGGGGTTTCACCATGTTGACCAGGATGGTCTCGATCTCTTGACCTCATGATCCGCCCACCTCGGCCTCCCAAAGTGCTGGGATTACAGGCATGAGCCACCGCGCCCGGCCAGTGAGGACTCTTAAAGTTACAGGAGACGGAGCTCAACTTGAGCTGACTTAAATAACAGAAATGTCCAGAGGCAGGGAGATCAGGTAGGGCTGGACCCAGAGCCACAGATGCTGTCCACCTCCAGCTCTGCTTCCCTCCACTGCAGCCTCACTCTCCCGCGGGCCCCCTAATAGGGCAGCTCCAGGCTCGGATTGTCCTTACTGCTTACAATCTCAGTGGAGAGAGTGCTGCCTTGCCAGTGCTTCCAGTGAGGTCCTGGGATGCAATCTTAAGGGTATTGGGTTCCATACCCATCCCTCAGCTAAGCCCTGGAGTCGAGGGGATGGAATACATGCAGTGGCCACGTCCAACTCATATGCCCACCCCAAGGCAGGACGGTTGAGAGAGGCAGAGGCCTGTTCTTCTAAATCAGGGGGCTGAGGATGAGGGAGGGTAGATCCGGGGGCACTGCTTCATTCTCTTTTCCTGCTAATCGCTGACGTGCTGCCTGCCCTACCAGCAGGAAGCCATCCCATCCCTGGGTTGAAAATGCTCCTTGCCCTGGGAGTTCAATTCCCTTCCAAACGCCCCACGGCAATAGGACAGGACTGTCAGGCCTTGACGGTGGAAGCCCCTTGATACCCACAGGCAGCCTTGCAGATGAGTCCTGCCTGCCCTCTTCCGGCTCCTTGTTCCCTACTGTGGTGAGTCCCACAGCAGGCTCTGCCGGCTCACAGCTCTGTTCCTGGTCTGCGGCCATCCCTGGCCACTTGTCCGCAGACACATCGCTGTGGGGCTGGAATCAGAAAAGTTTCCAGTATCCCCTCTGGCTCTGTTCTCTGGAACTTTCAGGCTGGGTCCTGGGGTCCTGCCTGGATGCCCCTTCCTCTGGGGAATGTGTGTCACCAGCCTGTCTGCCCTTCTGCACCTCCTGGCTCTGATCTGGGTCATCCTGGCCCCCCAGGAAGGTTTCCTGTGCTGTATCTTGGAAAGGAGACGTTGCCGTCTTAGTCCTTCCCTCCCAGGAGGCCCGCCCTCCTGTGAACACTGACTCACCTCCAACACTCTGCTGCCGATCAGACTCACACAGGGGGTCCTGGAGGGTGGCGTCATTCCTGTCACCGTCTGGCCCACCAGGATACTTATGGTGCTGACTCGTTCTATGTCCCTGTAACTAGACATGCTCAAGTGCCTGTCTAGACCATATTATACAATAAGAACTTTGCTCTTTCTTCCATATACAGTCCATACTATAGATGCTACCTATAGCCACACCTAATGATCTCTGTCACCTTCACTCTGTTATCTACACGAAAGAGTCTCTAGGATAAAGAAGGTCAGCACTGCAGTGATTTTCCACCCCTACGTACCTTAACCAAAATGCAGTTGGTGACTGGGCGTGGTGGCTCATGCCTGTAATCCAGCACTTTGGAAGGCCGAGGTGGGCAGATCACTCGAGGTCAGGAGTTCCAGACCAGGATGGCCAACGTGGTGAAACCTTGTCTCTACTAAAAATACAAAAATTAGCTGGGCATGGTGGCGGGTGCCTGTAGTCCCAGCTACTCCAGGAGGCTGAGGCAGGAGAATCGCTTGAGCCTGGGAGGCAGAGGTTGCAGTGAGCCAAGATGGTGCCATTGCACTCCAGCCTGGGGAAAAGAGCTAGACCCTGTCTAAATAAAATAAAATAAAATAAAATGCAGTTGGTAACTTATCTCATGAAAAGAACAAACCTCTGCTCTTCCAGCACACCAGCACCTGCACAGTGTGTCCCTCCTCAAAGGCCCTCCCGGTGGGTAAGGGCTATATTTCAAGCTCCTCCGCAGACAGTCTGACCTGCTGACGGTTCTGTGTGGCTCCCAAGGCCAGGGTCTGGTTTCCATTGTTTACAATTATCCATTTATTTCTACAAAGCCTGGATTTTGAAGAATCTGAGTCTTGAGATCAGCCAAATAAATCAATGGTATTTACTTTTCAGGAAGATACTAGCTTCTATGGTTGTCAAAGGCATTTCCATGCTGTCTCTTTGTGTCTTCCAAAATAAAGCAGTGGGTCTTGGAAAAACCTATTAGAGTGTGATCTGGTTAGTGATTTTTGCATTGACTTAAATCCTGAAGGCAAGAAAATCAGACTGCCACAGCGGGGTTTAGCATTTCCTTCTCACACACCCTGGACCTTGGAGATTTTCTAGGCCAACTTCCTCACCTAAACCCAGGAGGAAACTGTACCGTGGAGGCCCCAGCTGATTTACCTGAGTCCCCCCCAGCTAGTGCCTTAGCTGGGACAGAAATGTAGGTCTCCTGGCTCTTGGTTCAGGCCACTTTTGACTCCACAAAGATAAAATGAGCAGTCAGCAGGAGGAGCCTATGAGCTCGAAATTCACAGGCCCAACAAGGCCTGTGCCAAGCAGTAACTTTATGAAAGGGAAGTTATTCTGCCATCCCCACAGAGAGAGGACATGTCTTTATTAATTAAGCACATTTGTACAGTCAGCCAAAGAATGAAGGAAAAATTAGTATTCCGTCATTTGGAAGTTTTGTAAAGGAACATCTTGTTCAGCCTATAAAACAATGCATTAATCTTCTGTCCTATATAGGAAAGGCATATGTTATTTTTAAAAAGTAAGTTAGGGTGTGAGGAATTGACAAGTTTCCAACTCCACTTGGTAACACTTTGCAGGAAATCTGGCCTGGTCCAGGAGCTCCTCTAGGCTGAATGGTATTGGCATTAAGCCTGCAATTCATGTATGCTGTCACTAAGTGGTGGTAGGGATCACAGCCATGTGGTCCAAACATACAGTCACACAGCTTCCTTGTTCTTTTTCCCCCTAAAACAACAGATAAAAGATTTTAGAGATCTTTTACCCTCCAAAGGGTTAAAAACCAGGGTTGTGAATGATAATTGCATTTTTTTCCCCAGGGATAGATAATATCATATACTTCAAAAACGAAAAGGTGTTGCGCGTGGTGGCTCACGCCTGTAATCCCAACACTTTGGGAGGCTGAGGCGGGCAGATCACGAGGTCAGGAGATCGAGACTATCCTGGCTAATGCGGTGAAACCCCGTCTCTACTAAAAATACAAAAAATTAGATGGGCATGGTGGCGGGTGCCTGTAGTCCCAGTTACCTGGGAGGCTGAGGCAGGAGAATGGCGTGAACCCGGAAGGCGGAGCTTGCCACAAGCTGAGATTACGCAACTGCTCTCCAGCCTGGGCGACAGAGAGAGACTCTGTCTCGAAAAAAAAAAAGGAAAAGGAAAATCACTGAAAAGTTTTCCTGTCACCCCCGCTCCAGACACTACTTTCTTTCACAAGGGTGATCAACATTTTTCATTTTCCTGTGATCCTTCCAGAAAGGCTTTATGATTGTATATGAGCATTT
>NW_012105342.1:1422151-1423794 GCF_000951045.1 Mandrillus leucophaeus | reverse complement strand
CTTCAAAAATTCTCTGAATACTGGCAGTTGGCTCAAGCTCACCAGATTTGGGGGTCCTGAGTGAGGCTGGGGGCAGGCCTTTACCTTTATTTTTAAATTTATTTAATTTATTTTACTTTTTAAAGCGATAGGGTCTTGCTCTGTCACCAAGGCTGGAGTGCAGTGGCACGACCATAACTCACGGCAGACTTGAACTCCTGGGCTCAAGCGAGCCTCCTGCTTCAGTTTCCCAAAGTATTGGGATTATAGGTGGGAGTCACTGTTCTTGGCCCTAGGCCTGTACCTTTCATCTTGTGGACTGTGGACATCAGCCATTATCACTCCCGGGTGCTGCGATGGGGTTTAATTTCCAGTGACTGGCCCAGAGCCTGCTCATGGGAAGATCTCAAGGGAGGCTGTTGAAGGAACAGCATGCAACTGGCCGGCCCACACACATTCACACTGATGGGGGTAGGGGTTTGAGGAGGTGGTGGGTGTTGTGTGGATCAGCTTCAGGCACAGGTGTTTGGTTTCCTATGGGATGTGACCACATAACAGTAAGGCAAGAAGATGACTGCATTTATCTTCTGGGAATCACTTCTTCCTAATTGTTGCTCCCCACTATTGGCATTGGAGAAAGGCTGGCCCACAGGAGGCTGGATGAACTTTGTGTTAGCGAGGGAAGCAGAATGTCCATGCAGGTGGAAAGTAGGCAGTGAAGGTGTGCTCATCTGAGTGGGGAGGGGCATAGGTCCGGAACCTTGCTGGCCTGCCCTGGCCTTTGCCCCTTTGGCCCTGTGGCTACAAAGCTCCCCTACCAGGAGCAGCCCCCAGTGGCCACTCTGGCCCTGGGGGCCTGTGAATGTTTGGTGGGGGCAGGGTGTGGAGAGGCCAAGTCCACACTGTATCTAACCCTAGACCATCTCAGGATTCAGCTTCCCCCAGCCCCTTCTCCTCAGGGTCTCAGCTCTGGCCCTCAGGGCAGCAGGAGGATGCGCTCTCCTCACCCCCCAGTTCCCCTGCCCTTCTGTGCCCCCCCCAACTTCAGAACTTTCCATGCCACAGCTTCGCCTAGTCCAGCCACAGGAGAAAAGAAAACGAGGGCAAATCACCACGATTTGGGGGTGGGAGGCAGCTGAGCCCTCGTTCTGCCCAGACAAGGCGCCCTGTGCGTCTCCCACGGCTTATCACATCTGCCTGGGACTCAATGAAAGAGCCAGAGGGCCGAAGGTGACACCGGAGTCTCCAGCATGACCTTCGAGGGCCTCCAGGGGATTTCTCAAGCAGTAGGTGGCCGAAGACTGGCTCCCCTGGGGATGCATGTGAGTGTCTGGGAGTGTGTGCTCCCCAGGGTCCCGCGGAGGTCAGGGTCCTCTCCATTTAGGACAGCAAGGAGAGAAAGGCCTGGAGTGAGGCCCTGGGGCTGGGGGCTAAAGCAGCACAGAGTATCAGAAACAGGGTGCTGGGATGGTTACCGGGGACCGCCAGGGAAGACCTGGAGTCCAGCATGTGCCTAAGGGAGCTGCGGTGAGAGGCAGCAGGGGGCCTCCCCTGCCGGATGGGGCTTTCGGAAGAACCGAGGGTTCTTCGCTCTAGGGTCCCCTATTACAGCTGCGCGGCGCGGCGGCCCGGGCAGGGTGCGGAGCCTCGCGTTCACCGGCTCT
>NW_012105342.1:1402815-1421086 GCF_000951045.1 Mandrillus leucophaeus | reverse complement strand
GGTTCGCTGCCCTCGGAGAACCCAAGCCCAGATCTTCGCCCCCTTCCCTTTCCCTTTATAATAAGGCCCAGAGGGAAAAACTTATAAATTAAAAACCCCACACCCCGTTGCCCCTGGGCTGCAGGTGCCCGGTTGGGGGCACGGCACGGACCTGCCCCTTGGCCTGGCCCCTTCCCCATGGCAGGCACTGCCTGGCAAGGCTGCTGGCGGGAGATCTGGCTCAGATGGTGAAGGAGAACATCGAGGCCCCCGGTTCCCAAGCAGGGCTCCATGGGCCCGGCGGCGGGCCTCGGTGTGCCCAGGCGGGGAGGGGGCGAACTTCCTTTCGCCAACGCCTGCCAAGGACCCCCGTGGAGGGCAGAGCCTTAGAGGAGCCTGCTGATCTTAACTTCGTATTTACTGGCAGAAGGAAGGCTTAATTTTTCAGATCTATTTAGTTAGGACCTGGCAGGCACCAGACGTAAATCTGTGGTTGAGTGCGGTCAGCTCCTAAATGGGCATGTGGAGGGTGAGGCACCCTGAACTCGACATCTTGCGTCTGGCACTGTTTTTGGGTTAAATTGCCTCTGGCCTCTTCAACCTCCTGTGCCTCTTTCTGTTTTTGTTTGTTTCCGTTTTCCTTCCTCTTTGAGAAAGGACAGTGGTTTTAGAAATAATGACCGGAGAGCTTTGCAGTTTGAAGTGGGACAAGTTTTCCTGAGGTGCATGTTGGCAGGTGCCAGGAGCCTGCAGGCGGCGTTTTCTCAGGCCTCTGGGTCAGGGTCCCTCCAGTGAGGTGAGGCAGGGGTTTCTCCCTTCCCAGAGGTGTGGCCACTATGCCGAGGACAGGATCTCGGTTTCCGAGTCTGGGGCATCCAGGATGCCCTGCCCTCTGCACTGATTCCTGGGTAACCATGGGAGCTGCTCCCCTCTGCAGCCTGGGCTGGAGGGAGTCTCCTGAGCTTAGGATTTGCGGGACAGGAGGGCCAGGGTGACACGGACCTGAAACGCTGGTGCGCCGGGCAGTGCCCAGGGCGTGAGTGGATGAAGCTGGAGCTTGCGGCTGTGTGCTGGCAGCCCTCCCTCGGTGGGCTCTAGCAGCATTGGCAGGGGGGCCCTTGGAGTGAGCTCCATGGCTGGGCTGGAGGGTGATGGCACTAGCGATGGGGCACCGAGTCTTCCCTCTCATTTGTTAGGAAGTGCGGTGTGTGCTCCTCCCCACTGTCTCCTGGGCTCATGGGATTTGAGAAGCTGCAGGCTGAGTCCCACGGGGTGTGAGTGTGTGTGAGCAGGAGAGTAGGGCGGGCGCTGGAAGGAGGTGAAACTGGTGACCATCAGCTCCTCATTCTCTTCCACCTTGCATGTTTTCGCTGACACCCCAGACCCAAGCTGTGGCCAGCTGGTTAACTTGTTTACATAACCTTCTTAAGTAGTCCTAACCTTTTTTTTTTTCCCCCCAACAAAATGTTAGTTTTACAGGCATAATTGGTGGGGATGGATTGTGAAATGGAGGTGCATAAATACCTAGTTTGCCAACTGAGCTAAGAAATACTGGATAAAAATAAGAGATAATTGTAAAAGACACTGATCACACCCCTGGAAGCCGAGAGGGGTGATAAGACACCTTGATTTTTTCTAGACAAAACTGAGGAAGTCAGAGGAAAAACAGTTGATGGTGAGGTTGGCATCAGTCTGGGCTTTGTTTGGATTGGGCCACGGTGGCTGCGGTGAGGGCTGTTGTTGGGGAGAGTAGGGGCTGAGCCTGGCTGCAGAGGTCCCCTCCGGGTCTCAGCTCCTCTCCGGCGCTCCTCGCTGTCCTCTGCCACACATACCTGCCCCGGTGACTCAACAGGTGTGGGCTTCAGGTGACACCATGGTCTGAAGTCTTGGAGAAACCTTTACTGTCCAGGGGAGAAGAGGACTGGCGATCAGTGGGCATCGAGACCCTGCACACATCACTGGGTGGCTTGACTGGCTTCGGCAGAGATCACATGCCCTGCCTTGCAGCCTGGTCCTTAGAGAAACAGAGAGAGTGGAGAGAGCTCTGGCCTGGGCGGCGGGCCTGGCTGCACCACTCACAGGCTGTGTGCCCTCCCCGCACAGTCTCAGTTTCTCACCCTTGCCAGGTGGCCGTGAGGACTGGGGACGTGGAGGCACAGGTAGGGTGTAAGGTAGCCACTAACGACCAGGCAGGTCTCCCCAGTGTAGGTGAAGTTTGAGACGGTTGCTCACCCGGAGGCAGCCTGTGTGCCCGGCGGGGGTTGGAGGTGCTCATTGTTCTCTTGGATGGTGGTTGGGCCGAGCGCCCACAGGGAGGCTTCTCTGGCTCCTTCCTTTCCCAGAGCTCCTCCCCACCCCCCTGCCGCCCACCGCCTGGGTTGGGTCCAGCTCGTGTCTCAGAGCAGCCTGCTGGTACAGGCTGAGTCAGCTGTCGTGGGCACCATCTTTTCTCGCCTCTCCTGAAGCCAATCCTCCCCTCTCTCCCTGTCCAGACACTCAGGGGAGCCCCAGGAGGTTGGTGACCTCAAGATCATGCAGCCAGGCTCTCTCTGTGGAACCCCACGTACTGGTGGGGTGCGATTGCTGTGTGCATTATGATTTCTGTGCTGGCTGTGAGGTTTCCCAGGTTGGGCTGTGGGGTACCCCTGACTCTGCAAGTTGGCCCTGGCCAGGTGTGTCACCATTGTCCAGGCCTTCAGTGTCTTTCCAGTGCTTCCTCCACATCCATGTTACTTGGCTGGATTTTCTCAAGTTCCCCTGCTTGCTCTCAAGAATGGCCCCCCCAAGCTGCCCTGGCTCCAGGCAGACAGGCTCCTTGCCCAGATCTGCCCTGGGTTGTCGCCACCCCATCCCCACCTGTCATCTTGGCCCATGTCCATCCTGGAGATCCCAACTGAATGTGGGCTCTTTCCCTCTTATCCCTTGGTCCTCAGATTTGCCAGGCCACTCTTGACTCCAGGCCTTTGCACTTGCTGTTCCCACCCCTTTTGCATGAGCCACCCCCAGATGCCCACCTGGCCGGCTCCCTCACTTACTGCCCGCTCCCTGACAGCCCTACATAAATTAGCATTACTTTCCCTTCTCTTGTTAACCTTGCTTTGTGTTTCTCCTTAGTACTCACCAGTCAGTGTGTTATTTATATTCTTGTTTGTTTATTGTCAGTCTCTTACCACCCAAATGTAAAAGACTTTGTTCACCTCTGGATCCCCAGTAGCTAGAAAAGTGCCTGGCACACAGAGCCTTAGTGCTCTCCTTGGATGAGTGAGTGAATGAGACATGGGAGCATTAGTCTCCTTGCAGCACATGTCCTGCTCCCTGCGTCTCCTTTCCGTGAGCCCCAGAGCTGGAACCTAGCTGTGTTCATGTTTGGATCCCCCTAGAATGTAGCACAGACCCTCACTCAGTGGGCAGTCAGGAAAGAGCTGCAGAATTGTACAGTGCAATGTCAGTTTCACATAGGCCAGAGGAGAACATGGTTGGGAAGGTAACCAGCCCAAAGAGTGAGCTTTCTGATGTCTGCACTAAGATTCGTTTTTGGATTTTCAGTTGTTTGGGTTCTCTGCACCCAGGCGGTCCCTGCTGCCAGAGTCAGCTCTGCATCTCCCTGCAGTCACCTCGGATGTGGATGCACTTTGGAAGGAGGCACCCCCACGCCCAGATTCCCTTTCGGCTCCATCTGGATCTTTCCAAACTTGTCTTATATCTAATGTCAGACTCTGTCCCAGGGCTCTCAGCCACTCTGCTTTCCCTTCCAGAAGCCTCCGCCTGCCTGACTGTCTCCTGCCTGTGTCCTGGCCTGGTTGGAGGAGATGCTTTAGTTTGATGAGAAAGGGACTGGGAGGTCGGAAAAGAGGATGGAATTTGGAGTAACAAGAGCTCAGTTCCAGCCTGGCCCTGCCGCTAATCCCTGGGGCCCAGGGCCTGTCACCCGGCTTGAGAGTCTTCCTCAGCATCTGAAATACACACATGAGGCCTCTTGCCTGCAGTTGTTTTGAGGCACAAACGCGATGTGATATTCAACCGATGCAAGATATTTTATGACAGCAAGGGCTCTGTGGTGTGGCCACGTAGCTTCAGGCCTGTGCGGCTTCTCTTACTGTCCTGAGTGTTTTAAGGGTCAGGATTGTGGGTTACTGCTACTGCGTAGTGAGAGAATGCAGAGGAGGCACGTCATAAACTCTAAGGGCTGTTTTAATGTAAGGTGCTACGTCTGTTGCTTTGTGTTTCAAGGATCAAAATTAAGAGAAAAAAATACGGGGTTGAACTTCCTGCATTGAGTGACTGCAAAAATATTTTCATCTCTAGTTTTCTGGAAACGGAAGCACCCCAACATTTGAAGATGGTTTTGATGGTAAAACTCCTGGAATGAAACACACATCATTGGGCAGTTCTGTGTGTTGAGTTCCATCCCTCTTTGTTTGTCATTTTAAATGATTTTCCAACAAATCCGAAAGGCGCATCTTATCTTAACTTCGAAACGAGGAGGCTGGGGACAGGTAGCTGAGCTGTGGGTCACCTGAGAGCGCTCTGCTGTGACGGGGCAGTGCTGGCCTTTGAGCCTGAGCTGGAGACAGTGTGAGGCCCATGTTTTCTCCCTGTCTCCTGCTGGGGCCCATTTTGTATCAGATTTGTTTTTAATGGGGTGGGCATGACTAGGACTTATGACCACTGGTGGGCACGTACAGGGCTAATTTTTAACACGTGCTGAGAGACTGATGGCTGGCATCAGAGAGTCATGGAAATGCCACAGATGACGTGGGCCCTTCACAGGGATGGGCAGAAGGTCTGGGAGCTTGCCCTCCAGGAAGATGGCTGACATGGTTGGTGGGACACTAAGGTGTTTTCCATTTGGCACTTGAAGCCAACATGGATTCTTAGCACTTCTTGTCCCTAGAATCAACTGTGCAGAGAGACGCTTGGTTCTGAAATTCTCAGGCAAAGACAGTTCTGGAGAAACCCTAATTAGTAAATAGTGAGTCGGAGAACGCTTGACATGTAGCATTTTCAGTTGAGATGTATATGTACAGTCATGTGTCACATGACAATGTTTTGGTTAACGATAGCATATATGACAGAGGTCCCATAAGATTATTATGGAGCTGAAAAATTCCTATTGCCTAGTGACATTGTCATAAAGTTGTAGTGCAGTTACTTTATTTAAAAAAAATTTAATGTAGCCTAAGTGTACAATATTTACAAAGTCTACGTTAGTGTACAGATGGACTCACCCAGAGAAATTTCCAGTCCTGCAAGCTCCATTTGTGGTAAGTGCCCTAGATGGGGTACTGCGTTTTATCTTTTTTTTTTTTTTTTTTGATACGGAATCTTACTCTGTCACCCAGGCTGGAGTGCAATGGCGCGATCTCGGCTCACTGCAAGCTCCGCCTCCCGGGTTCACGCCATTCTCCTGCCTCAGTCTCCCGAGTAGCTGGGACTACAGGCGCCCACCACCATGCCCGGCTAATTTTTGTATTTTTAGTAGAGACGGGGTTTCACTGTGTTAGCCAGGGTGGTCTCAACCTTCTGACCTCATGATCCACCCACCTTGGCCTCCCGAAGTGTTGGGATTACAGGCGTGAGCCACTGTGCCCAGCCCCTGTGTTTTATCTTTTATACCATATTTTTACTGGGCCTTTTGTATGTTTAGATACATAGTTACCATTGGGTTACAGTTGCCCACAGTACTCAGCATGACAACATGCTGCCCAGGTGTGTAGCCTATAGCCAAGGTGTGGAGTAGGTTTGTATGAAGTGTATGCTCTGTGGTGTTTGCACAGTGATGAAATTTCCTAATGACAGAGTTCTCAGAACACGTCCCTGTCATTAAGCGATGCATAACTGTGGGTATGTGTGTTTGTGTGTGTGTGTGTGTATGTATATATGTGTGTATATATATATAATTTTTTTTTATTTGGTTGGTTTTACATTCCTGGAATTGACTCTCCAGCAGGGCAGCTCTAAATATGAATTTCCTCTGAACTGTTGCATTGTTAATTTAATAAAAAAAGTATAGTTTATGGTTTCCCACAATTGGTTTGATTGTCACCTGTCTTGGAAAAATCCATTGTTGCAAAAACAGGAAAACCACTAATTGAGTGAACGCGTGCATTTAGGGATGATGGATTTCTCAGGTCTCTCTGGAAGCAAGTGTGTGCATTGTGCAAATAAAACACAGTTTCTGTTTCTCAGTCTTTTGGTGTAATAAGTGAGCCATGTGCTGTAGCCTCTGTCTGTATTATCTGGAGCTGGTGGAGCTGTCCCGGGTGTGGTGCAGTGGGGCCAGGCATGTGTTAGGGATTGGAAGCTCTGGGAAGCCAGGCTCTGCCTCCACGCGTGAGCCAGCTGTACAGCGTCGCTGCTCAGAGTTTATCTTGACTCATCCCAGGAAGGCACATGGAGATCTGTGTCTTCTTCCTCACCAGCCATTGAGTTACTGTGGATGGAAGAGATGAGATGTGTGCAACTGTTCTGCTACAGTAAAGCACTTAGTCAGTGCAGTCACCAGGGTTAGGGTGTGTGTGTGTTTTACCAACTTGCCTGCTGGGTTTCAGACACCTGGCACTACCTCCAGCCTCTAACTGATTCTGGCTAATATGCGTGAAAGCTGTCAGCTGAGTGATGAATGGACTGATTTTGGCCATAGGTCCCTGCACTTCCCACCTGGCCTGACTGCTAGATTGTGAGCCCCTGAGGCAGGACTGAGGGGGTCACATTGATGGCTGATTCTCTCGGGAATGGCATTGGGTGAAGTCGAGGTTTTCCTGACCCACAGCCCCTACTTGAAGTGGTTTTCTTTTGTGCACGTATTGTGAAGATTCTGCCTGTGAACCTTCTCTACCCTTCGAGTCCTAAGGTTCGGGTACCTGGAGAGGAGCAGGTCATGGTTTTGCAGGTTGGGTGTGCGGTTGTTGGGGAAGACGTCTTTGTGCTGTCTTGGGTTGGAAGCTTTGAGAGCAGAAGCCCCTCCAGACCAAGAACTCCTGATTGTGCCTTTCCCTTGGGCTTTCACAGATTTCAGCTTCTAAATTAATTGCATTTGATTAAGTAATGGTTTTCTTCGTGATCACAGGCGGGCCTGTGTTTAATCAGCACTGAGGACTGGCGCTACTTCAGTTGATTTGATGCACCCAGAGGCAGCCTTACCTCCAACTTGTCTTGATTTTGTTTGGGGAGCTGCCGTGGGGGACCCCTGGACTGGCAGCATTCCCACCCCTCACTTTGGCAACCCTGGCCTAACTCCTTGTATGTGTTGCTCCTTTTATCCATCACATAGGATGGCTTAATCTAATAGTGGAAACAAAGGGGTGCGGAACACTAATGTGGTAGGTCTCACTTTGTCTACCTTTCACTCTCAGTCCTTTGACACTCAGGGACTCTGCAGTGGTAGAACCGGGGGCAGGTACCCTTCACTTTCCTTACCCCCGGGTCCCTTTGCCTGGAGCTCTGTCCATCTATCCACCCATCCGCTCAGCAGGTATTTTCCATTTACTGTATTCCAGCTTTCTTGTTCTCAGTTTAGAGCTTGGTGGGATCAGGAGGGAGGGCATGGAGGGGGCTGCTGGAGAATGTGCAGTGGTGTCAGACCCCCATTCTGGCTCTGGGTCCAAGGCCCTCCTAGAGAGGCATAGTCTGGCAGATGTGAGAGCCCCACAGTAAGTTGAGGTAGATCATGGACCCCATCCTATAAAAGTGGGTGGGTTTGTCCCTTCAAAGCCCAGGCCCGAAGATCCCTCCAGGCAGAAGGGCGAGCCTGGAGTGGGGCATCCTGGGCACAGGGAGGACCAAGTTTTTGGCAGGAGGACTATATGGTTTGTGTAGGTCAGAGCTGGAGATGGGGGTTGGAGGGCAGTTCGTGACGATTAGGAGCCTGGTGGCCCTAGAGAGTCCTCGCTGTGGGTTGGGAGCGAAGCAGATGGGCCAGTAACAATGCATGGTTTACCAAGCGAACTCTAGGAGAGTGATTTCTGCAGCTGGCTCCCTAGCGGACAGGTCAGAGCGTGGGAGAATGACGCGGTCAGGGGCGTGTTCAGGGGTGCATCTAGAGGTGAGGGGAGGGTGCAGGGAGGTGCGGGTGGAGGATGCGCAGCATGGGGTGGGGAGGGACTCAGTGAGGATGCAGGAGGGTGGCGGGGGCAGGTGTCTGGCCCAGGCAGCTCCTGCGTCATTGGGGGGCTCGGGAGCCCGCTCCCTACTGTGTTCTGTAGGAGGCGGCGGCTGCTGCCAAGTCCCAGCCTTACGAGTGCGGACGTTTAATTTTACCCTTTAGAGATTTACAGGATTTCTAGATTAACTTGCCCCTGTTCTTCTGCAAGAATGACAAAATCCACGACAAACCATTCATCACATTATTAATTTGCTCACCCAGCCTTAACCTGTGCAGCTCCGCTGACTTACCCTGGGCACACAGGGAGGCCTGGGTCCCGCAGGCAGCTCCAGTGTGAAGGGGTGCGGGTGACAGTGCAGGTGCGGCCTCACTGCTGCTGGACCCCCGTGGCTGGCCTCAGCTGGCTGGGCACGCAGGCTGTCCTTAAGGGGCTCCCGGTGGCTTTCTGGCCCTGTGTCAGGAGAGGGGACTGCAGAGGGCTTGGGAAAGGGAACAGGAGTGGCAGTGCTGCAGGATGATGGGCTCCAGAGGCCTCTGCAGCAGGGGCAGTCTGGGGAGACATCCGTGGCCTCGATATGCCAGGGCGTCTGCAGGTTGGGCCCTCTTCCCCTTTCAGGTGGAGGGAGCTGTTCATCCTCTGGGGGCTGCTGGGCCAGAAATATCTCTTACCTGATAATGTCAAGCATCAGAGGTCCCTGTTTCGTGGGTCAGTTGCTGTATGTTTTGGAGCTGCAGTCTGTCTGTTTTTCTCACTGGCATGGTGCGGAGGTGGGGGGCAGTATTCCCTCCTGTGAGGCCCATGTCTGCCTCATTATCCCTGTCTGCTGGGACTGTGCTGGACACTGGCTGAGGCTGCCTTTGTTACTCCATGCGCTGTAACTGGAAAGGCCTGCTACTTGTTAGGCTCCTTAGAAATCTGATTTGAAGGCTGGGCGTGGTGGTTCATGAGGTAATCCCAGCAGTTTGGGAGGCCGAGGAGGGAGGCTCGCTTAAGCCCAGGAGTTTGAGACTAGCCTGGGTAACATAAGGAGACCCCATCTCTACAAAAAATAGAAAAGTTAGCTGGATGTGGTGGCTCACGCGTGTGGTCCTAGCTACTCGGGAGGCTGAGGTGGGAGGATTGCTTAAGCCCAGGAGGTTGAGGCTGCAGTGAGCTGTGATTGCGCCACTCTACTCCAACCTTGGTGACAGTTGAGAACCTGTCTCAAAAAAAAAAAAAAAAAAAATCTGATTTGAAGGAGAGAGCTCTATTTGATGCGGGGGTTGAGGGTGGAGAGCACCTCTGTGAGTAGACCTTTCTATCATCTTGATGGTTTTAATGAGATATCTAATATTATGCTAGTAGTTCACGTCAACTGATGTTCCAAACCTTCATTCTTTTCTTTTCTTTTCTTCTTTTCTTTTCTTTACCTTTCCTTTCCTTCCCTTTCCCTTTCCCTTTCCCTTTCCCTTTCTCTTTCCCTTTCCCTTTCCTTTCCCTTCCCCTTTCCTTTCCTTTCCTTTCCTTTCCTTTCCTTTCCTTTCCTTTCCTTTCCTTTCCTTCCTTCTTCCTTCCTTTCTCTCTCTCTCTCTCTTTCTTTCCCTTTCTTTCTTTCTCTCTCTCTCTCTCTCTTTCTTTTTTCTTGATGGAGTCTTGCTCTGTCACCCAGGCTGGAGTGCAGTGGCATGATATCGGTTCACTGCAAGCTCTGCCTCCTGGGTTCATGCCATTCTCCTGCCTCAGCCTCCCCAGCAGCTGGGACTACAGGCACCCACCACCACGCCCGGCTAATTTTTTGTGTTTTTAGTAGAGACGGGGTTTCACTGTGTTAGCCAGGATGGTCTCGATCTCCTGACCTTGTGATCTGCCTGCCTTGGCCTCCCAAAGTGCTGGGATTACAGGCGTGAACCACCGTGCCCGTCCTCTTTCTTTACTGTGATGTAGAGAAACCAAACTCTGGTGTATTTAATACATTGTATTTCACAGCAGGTATCACTGCCTCGCTCGCCTATCATGGTGTGGGGGCAGTGCCTGATTCTGGAGATGGCTGTCATTGTGCTGAGTGGATCAGCAGTGGCTGCTCCCGAAAAGTCCAGTAAAACCCACCTGTACTTGTAGAAATCCAAATAGAGTTTACTTTCCAGTGGTCACCCTTTTAAGTACAATTAGATTTAGTTTCAAGGAAGTAACTGGAGATCTAATACATTAATTTGGGACTGATTTTTGCCCTACCCATCCAGTCCCTGACAGTGGTCCCCAAACTCTCCATCATGTTCCTTATTGGAACCTTCCAGGCTGACATAGGCTTAGAGTCCGTTATGGGGTGTTCAAGGTCCAGAATTCATGTCGCCTGATTGCTTGGACACAACTGGACCTCACGTCTCCGGCCCTGACACCAGAAACTAGGCCTCCATCTGTCAATGTCTCAGTGGAATCTATTTTAACAAATGACTCATCTTAAAATAATGCACTACGTAATCAACAAGAAAAGGAGAGAACACCCAGTAGGAAAATGGCAAAAGACACGTCACGTGCGCGTGCACACACACACACACACACACGTCCACTAAAGAGATGAAAAAGTACTCCACTCCATTAGTCATCAGGGAGATGCAAAATGAATTGTAAATGGGACACCATTCCACACCCACCAGAATGGCTAACATCAAAAGAGCAGAAAAAGCCGGGTGCGGTGGCTCATGCTTGTAATCCCAGCACTTTGGGAGCTGAGGCGGCTGGATCACTTGAGGTCAGGAGTTTGAGACCAGCCTGACCAACATGGTGAAACCCTTTCTCTACTAAAAATACAAGAAAAATTAGCTGGGCATAGTGGCGGGTGCCTATAATCCCAGCTACTTGGGAGGCTGACGTGGGAGAATTGCCTGAACCCAGGAGGTGGAGTTTGCAGTGAGCCGAGATCGCGCCACTGCACTTCAGCCTGGGCGACAGAGCAAGACTCCATCTCAAAAAAAATCTCAAAAAAAAAAGAAAAAAAAGGCAGAAAATAGCAGGTGTTGGTGCGGATGTGAGACAAATGGACCTCTGATTGCTGGTCAGAGGAGACATCCGTACAACTGCTTTGGGAAGCTTTTTTGTAGAATTAAGTAAAGCTAAGCTTACAAATACTCCGTGACCAGCAGTCTCAATCCAAATGAAATGGAGTAAAATGGGCATATGGGCATTAGTGGCCTTCAAATGACATCAGGTTCTAATCCCTGAAACCTGTGAATGTTACTTTATACGATAGTGGTTTTGCAGATGTGTTTAAGGATTTTGAAATGAAGAGATTGTCTTGAATTATCTGGGTAGGCCCTAGATGCCATCCTCAAGGATCGTGTAAGAGAGTGGCAGACAGAGATGTGGCCAAGGAGGCAGAAATTGGAGTGATGCGGCCACAGCTCAGGGAACGCCGGCAGCTAGGAGAAACTATACGGGGCCAAGGAAAGGATTCTCCCCTAGTGCCTCTGGAGGGAATGTGGCTCTGCCAACAGCTTGATTTCAGCCCGGTGAAACTGCTTGCAGACTTCTAGCCCCCAGAACTGTGAGAGAAGAAGTGTGTTTTCAGCCACCCAGTTTTGTGGTCATTTGTCACAGCAGCCGTTGGAAATGGATACAGCCATCAAGAGACACACGGAAGTGTCCATAGCAGTGTGATGGTAACTGCCAAAGTACAGATAAACCAGATGGCCGTCCGCAGCCGAATGGATCAGTACCCCGAGCGTCTTCTCACAGGGCGCACCGAACGGCAGGCCGAGAATGGGCACTCTGCGGGTGTGTGCCAGCTGTGCGGATGGGGCTGGCCGCGTGACGTGGAGCAAAAAACCCCAGATGCTAGACTGCATACTGCGTGATTCTGTGTCTAGGAAGGGCAACAGGCAACCGTCATGGGTGGACGTCAGGTTGCCCTCGGGAGATGGTACTTCGAGGAGGCCCAGGGGGAGGAAAGCGCAGCTTTTGGAGGTGCTGATAATGTCCCCTTTCTCTATCTTGGTTTGCATGGGAAAGTTCCATTTATGCTATGGAACTTTTGTGTGTATATATATTGTGTGTGTGTATGTGTGTGTGTGTGTGTGTATATATGTATATTTCAAGAAAAGTATACAAACAGAGCAGTTCATCATTTTGGAGTTTTCAAGGTGAAATTTGAATGGAGTGAGTCATGGCTTCTTTTACTGCCAGAACAATACTATTAAAATCGAGATTATACTTAATGTGAGATAATTAGATTTTGCCATTACAACAAATGCTTCTAAATATTTAGATGCACACTACGTTTTCTAAGTGAGATCAGGGTACGTAAACCTGCGTAGGACACTAAGATCTATATAGATTTCATTGGTGTGGATAAGTTATCTGCAGGAAATGTATTTTTATTTCTGCATATAAAAGAAGCTGTGCTTTTAAAGAAAACTAGACCCAAGTAACCCAAATGTTTAAGTATCAAACGTTATGTGGTTGCAGTTGAGTGGGAAACCAAAGAGCTTTAAGAAGAGCAGTTGGGGGGAGATGCTGCACGTGGAAAACTCCTCGGGGCAGCCCCATGTCCTCGCAGCCCAGAAGTCGTGGGTGGAGGTTCTATGGCACCACCTGGCCACCTGCCTCCCCAGGCAAGGGCCCAACCCCTCAGGTCCCCAGAGGTGCCCTCTCTCCCTTGCCCACATCTCTCCCTGGCCTGCCTTCCCTGCCTCTTCCACCTCTGAGCTTCTCATCTCTCTGGACTCTACTTTGCCCCTTCCCGGTTGCCCCTAGAGCTCTCATTCTGGCTGTGAGCCCACCAGGATAGGGCCACGTTGCTGAATTCAGAGGAGAGAGACTCTGTCCGACGACTGTGGACCTCGTAACCACTCAGCTTCATGGGCCACAGTGTGGTTGAGTGAGCACAGCCATGGCATGGGTTCACCTAAGGCTTTGTGGAGGCCGTGAGCACAGCCGTGGTGTGGCTTCACCTGAGGCTTCCTGGAAGCCATTTTGCATTGCGGCCGGTTGGAGGCCTCCACATGCTCTGGGCATCGTGTGTGCGTGACCTTGCTCTGTACAGCTCATCTGTGCACGTGAGTTCACTTCCTCCTCAGCCTCCTACGGAGGCACTGGGAGACTTTGGGCTGGACACGCGTGCAGGCCTGGTCACGGCATTCCTGTAGTTGTGCTGTCTGCAGACTGTTTCCGATTCATAGGTCTAAGGGTGTAGAAATGTAGAATGAGCATGTAGAGACCTTCATGGTTGTCTCTGTGTGTTGGATCGGATAATAAAGTGAGGAATGTCTTTAAAAAAAAATTCGTTTAGGTAGTAATTCAGTTTTATTTTATTTTGCAAAAGTAGAGATCTGTAATATACTGGGAAAAAACCAGTCTTTCCCCCTAGATGGTTTGCGACACAGTGGTGTGAAGTGTGGGAGAGTGTGTGGGGAGAGGCGAGGAGGAGGCAGGGCAGGGGTGGAGGGTCAGAGAGCGGGAGGTGAGGGACCCCCGGGGCAGAGGACCTCAGTGTTGTGTCAGTTCCTTTAGAAAGGCCCACTGCCCTGCCCCTGGCTGGGGCTGAGCCCTGGATCCCAGCACCTGGCGCAGCACCTGGAACTCGGTAGCTACTCCAGGTGAGGAGTTGGAGCCCCACACAGGAGGACTGGGCTGTGGTCGCGGATGGCAGAAGCAGATCCTTTGTTCGCACCAGACCTTGACCCTGTGCCCTGTAGGTCCTCCCAACCCTCCTTCCCGGCCTCTCCTGCCGGACCCAGGCTTCTTCGGGCTCATCAGACCTGAACAGCCTGGCAGTGTGGCTGCGTGGGAATGGGTGGCAGATGCTGTTCTCCCCAGTGCTAATCACTAATGCTGGGCACTGTGCATCAGCGTTGTGGTGACGGCAGCATTGGGTGGATCTTCAGGGAATGTCCCTAGTGCCCTCTCAGGGGCTCTGAGGGTCCCACATGACAGAGACCAGCATCCACTGCCCTGGCCACTCATTCAGGTCACTTTATGCTTGGTGACACGTTGTCGTTGCTCAAACTGAAGCCTCCCTGTGGCTTTGTCATCTTCTTTCCAGCCAAGGGAGCTGTCCTGACAGACTCTCCCTGTCACCTTGGCATTTTACTACTGCGGTGCGTTTGGTGACATTTGTAAATGTGATGATTTTTTTTTTTTTGCTGTGCCCTTTGTTGCTGTGGCTGCTTCTACAAATGTGAGGATGAGCCGTCGGGGGCTGCTTCCCGGCGTTTTGAGCCCTTTAGCCTGGGCAGTGCCCCTGTGTGTCCTGTTTCCCTGTCAGGATGTGCTGTCCCGTCTGCAGCCTGTTCACCCTGCAAGGACTTCTCTTGTGTATCTCTGTCCTGGGGCTGACTGGCTGCCTGGCAGAGAGGCAGGCACTCACTCATTTGTATGCCCCCTCACCCAGGTCCTCCTTGTAATATGTATTGTAAATTGTATATTTACAACTTACCCTTGTCCGCATACATGTGGCCCACTGCCCTGCCCCTGGCTGGGGCTGACCCCTGGATCCCAGCACCTGGCACAGCACCTGGAACTCGGTAGCTACTCCAGGAAAGTGGTCAAATGGTTTCAGCAGCTCCACACCCCATCCCATGTCAGAGAGACTGGAGTACCAAGCGCAGCCATGCTCCGGTGGTCATTCCCAGGGATGTGCATGAAGCAAGCTGGTGTCATGTGATGCGGTCACTGGAGGATCTCAGAGAGATTTTGTGTCTCCAGCCATACTGCAGGCACACTTGACTCTGTCCTAGTGCTTAGGTAGCACAATGGCTTCATCAGCCATCACTGTGGCCTGAGGATCTGAAAGGGTGTCCAGGGAGTGGGCCTGGTGGTGCTGCCCCCACCTCCAGCCCCCCCAGCTCTGGGATTTGGGGTTGTCTGAGCCGTGCCCCACCCTCCCAGATCCAGTGGGAGCCAGCCTGGCATGACGCAGCCCTATGGCTTGGGCCAGGCTCTCTCGGTGGTCTCCTGGCTGGCATTTGCACTATGGAAAGCCCCTCTTCCTATGGGCCTGTCCTTGCCTTCAGCACAGCTGGGATTTGGGGTGGGCTTTCTGTATGTGGTGGTGTGTGTGGTTCAGAAGCACAGACGCATGACTTCTCTGTGCCACGGACGCTTTCCAGCTGCATCTCCCGCGTTTGTGGTTGGGGGGTGGCGCTTTGCTTTTTATACCTGGGGAAGGCTTGAGTGGTCCTGGATGCAGCCCCTTCTGATCTCCCTGTGCCGTGGCCACACCCCGGACTGTTTTTGCCCTGGATGATTGATGTGGGAGCTGGACTGTGGCCAGAGAGTCTCCCTGCCCATGGTGGCCTGCGGACTGCTGCCTGGCCACCCTGCGGGGTTGGGGACGTCTCAGGAGTGAGCGTTCCAGTGTTTGCAGTGCCGAGGGCATCATGCTGGGTTCTGGCACACACACAAACCAGCATCAGGAAGCCTGGACCCTGCCCTCGGGGAGCTTTTGGGGTGGGTGTGGGGGTGGGTGTGTGTGTGTGTGTGTGTGTGTGTGTGTGTGTGTTGGGGGTCTGCGGTGGGGGAGGGGAAGAATAAAGGGCCAGATGGGGCTCCAGCAACATGTGGCAGCAGGAGGGAAGATTTAGACCTAAGTGAAGTGGGCATCAGAGATGGGGGGTCATAAAAACCCAAGGGTAAAGGGGGGTGCACTTCCATCCTCACTCCTCCAATGTGGGCTGCACCCAGTGACCTCCGTCCACGGAGCCCAGTGCAGAAAGGAGAAGCAGAAACCCAACACACACTGCCTCAGCCTGAGGCCATGGTTGGCGCCAACAGCAAGTCATGTGGGTGGCACGTGCCCTGGGTGACGCTGGGGAGAAGGGCACTTTCCCTCTGTACCCATCCTCCCCCAAATCCATTACCACTACATCATTAGGAGGAAAACTGCAGACAAATTCCGGTTGAGGGGCATTCTACAAAATACCATGCCAGTGCTCTTCAAAACATCAGGTCCGTCAAAACTAAGGGCACTCGGAGATGCCATCACAGCCAAGAGCAGGGCGCTCTTCCCCTTTCAGGTGGAGGGAGCCTGAGGAGATGCAGCAGCTGTTCTGCAGGGGGTCCCGGAGCAGAAAGAGGGCGCTAGGGAGAAACTGTGGAAATCCCAGGGAAGTATGGACTTGAGTTAATAATAGTGCATCGAGATTCATTAATTCTGATTAATATACTGTGCTGATGTATGCCGATGTTAATAATCGTGGAAGATGGCTGTAGGTATATGAGAACTCTGTGGAGTCTGCTTAGTTTTTCTCTAAGTCTAGAACTGTTGTAAAAATGAAGTCTATGAAAGATTGTTGGAAGGCAGATTGTGTCCCTCCATCATGTCCCCGGTGGTGGGGCCTTGGCTCCGAACCTCACTGTTCTCCCATCTGTCTGAGGACCCTCAGCTTTGTCATCCTTTTTGGTCCATCTTTACTGTTCCCATGAAAACTGGGGGGCAAGCTCGTGTTAGTATTTAGAACATGTGTGTTTCAGTGCCCCAAGTTTCTGGGTGGTTGAAAATGACTGTTTCTCAGATGCAGCCTGCCTGGGTGCTGGGGGCCATCCCTGGGAGAGAGAGAAGCCCAGTGACTTGAGCATGGAAGATTTTGAAAACAAAACATCAAAGCCTGGTTTGCTGACGTCCTATGGCCCAGCTTACTTTCTGGGGTGCCAGCCAGGTTCTATGGTCTGATGACACCGGCAGCAGCGTCCCTGGCCTCTGGCTTTCTGTTACGTTCACTAGAAAAGATGAATGTGTCCTGTGATGCTCGATCCCCTGGTCAGCCCCTTGGGCTCACTTATAGTCAGTGACAGAGCCCATGTTTTTTGGGGGAGGTGACATTGGTCACGATAGACGATGGTGACCAAAGCTGTTGTAAGTGCTGTTGACCGTCCAGTGAGGAGGCAAAAGACAGCCGACATCTTCATGAACTGGGCTGGCACCTGAGCATTTATGGCCACGGTATAGCTGAGTAGCTGGTCGATTCACTTTGTTCCTGCAGAAAGGGGGGCCTGCTGGGGACACAGAAAACCAGCCCTGGCCACTGAAATGGCCATTTCAGCTTCAACTTACACGAGAGTCAGTGCCTGTACTTGTGGTGGAGGCCCGGGATGAAATGAAAGAGAGTCCAGGGAGGGCAGAGCTGCTGTCCCGTAAATGGGCGGGGACCCCGTGGTCTTGTGGAGTCAGCAGGGACAGCTGCGGTTCAGTGGAGAGTCAGAGGGGCCTTCCTGGGACCCCACTGGCTCCCTGCAGCCTGGTTTGCTGCTGGCAATGACATCCACTTTGCAAGATGACGTGAGTTGTGACAGAGCCAGGATCTGGCACAGGGGAGGTGCTGGGTGAGGCACAGGCAGTGCTGTGTGGTGGGCCGGTGGTGGGAAGGATCCTTCTGGAAGGCGCAAGACCTACACTGCCGAGGCCCTGGGCAAGTCACAGCCTCCTCACTTGTCCCCGCGAAGGGACAAGGACAAGTCAGAGGAAGTGATTCCTATGGGTCTTACCACTCATCCGGATTTTGTGACAAAATTAGGTTGAACCATATGAAACTGTTATTTCTGTATGTCAAAAAGTGATCCAATATAGGCAACTTCATATGCCTCAACTCAGCAGTTTAGCATTACAGCGACTTTTGGCAAGAGAGAACACTTTTATTTAAAAAACATTATTTTTAGTTATCACATATGAATTCATTCATTGTATTGGAAAATAGAGATAGCAGAAAGCAAAAGGAAGAAGCTTTGAGATAGCCGACTCCACCTGCCAGGGGCCCTCCTGTTATTCGCCCACGATTCCTCCCTGTGCCTGGGCACCCAGGCTGCCAGCGTGCCTTCTCCTGGATGGTATATGAGGAGCTCTTTGCACAATCATGGACGGTTTCTTCCACACCCAGCCATACGAGTTTGTACTTTCTGGAGCTGGACCCCAGGGTTGGACATTGAATTTGTTTAGAATGTTTTTCTGCTATGAATGAAGGCTGTAATACATATCCTTGTAGTTGTGTTTTTTGTTTTTTATTGGCAGATATTCATGATCCCTTACGATAAATGTACAAGAGTAGAATGGCTGGGCAAAACGTTAAGGCTTTTTTGATTGACATCCGGAAAAGTTTTATTGCCCACTGACAGTGAGAGGGAGGGGTTGCCCTCCCCTCTTCCTTCCTTTTCCCTCTTCCCTTCCTCCTCACACCCATTTGATGGTACACCATTGAGCAGCATCCGGCACACAGTGTTGG
>NW_012105342.1:1397062-1402765 GCF_000951045.1 Mandrillus leucophaeus | reverse complement strand
GCGTGCCTTCTCCTGGATGGTATATGAGGAGCTCTTTGCACAATCATGGACGGTTTCTTCCACACCCAGCCATACGAGTTTGTACTTTCTGGAGCTGGACCCCAGGGTTGGACATTGAATTTGTTTAGAATGTTTTTCTGCTATGAATGAAGGCTGTAATACATATCCTTGTAGTTGTGTTTTTTGTTTTTTATTGGCAGATATTCATGATCCCTTACGATAAATGTACAAGAGTAGAATGGCTGGGCAAAACGTTAAGGCTTTTTTGATTGACATCCGGAAAAGTTTTATTGCCCACTGACAGTGAGAGGGAGGGGTTGCCCTCCCCTCTTCCTTCCTTTTCCCTCTTCCCTTCCTCCTCACACCCATTTGATGGTACACCATTGAGCAGCATCCGGCACACAGTGTTGGTGGCCCCCCTTGGCATCTGCAGCACGCAGACTCTCTGTGTCCAGCAAACAGCGTTGCAGCACCCCTCAGTGTCTGCAGCACGCAGACTCCCTGTGACCCAGCTTCCTAGGCTGGCTGATGGTGTTTGGAGAGGAAATCAAGAACATGTGGGGGAGCCGGTGGAGAATCTCAGAGACTTCCCATGACACACGAGGCAGTGGGAGTGGGGCTGGAGAGAGACTGTTAGTTATTGCAGGGAGAGAGGCCTTTTCTGATTGTCCCACTCACCAGCACACTGAGGGGCTGGGCCATTGGCCTGATGGGCTGGGGACCAGAGCCCTGGCTCATGTGCAGTTATTTCTTTTAAACATGTCTTATTTCACTGGTGATCTGGCAAGTAGGTTGAAACCAAGGCCTCCCCCAGTTGCTCAACCGCCTGGGACTGCACAGGTGCCTGGGAGTCCGATGGCTGGCAGGCTGCCTTCTGAAGCTTGGCCTGGTGTCCCGGAGCTGTTGGTTGCCCTAGGAATCCAAGGAAAAGCTGCCGAATTCTGCGGCCCCAGGAGGATCTTTGTCCTCCTTTTGCAGAAGCAATAGGTGGATTTGCTCTGTTGAGCTGGGAGGAGGAATTTTTAGATTTCCTCTGGCTGGAGAAGTTAAAATGGAACCATCTACATCAATACCCCAAAATTGGACTTTAAAGCAAGTTTTCAGAAAAACGGACTAGACTATTTTCTATGCGTAGAAGCAAATCCCTTGGGAACTTCTGGTGAATTGTAAAGTGCTTGTCTATTTTGTTTCATTCTCCAATACTGAGAAGTCTTTAATAACTGGAGGCTGCCTGGGTAGGTTAAGGTCTGAGGGGCAGCACTCCCCAGCAGAGCTAGTCATTAAAACAGATAGATCTGCCATCGGTAGTTTTTGTTTTGTGTTTTGAGGTGGAGGTCTTGCTACGTTGTCTGTAGGCTGGACTTGAACTCCTGGGCTCAGGCAATCCTCCCGCCTCAGTCTCCTGAGTAGCTGGGACTACAGGTACAAGCCACTGCACCTGGCTTGATATCTCTGTTGTAAAAATCCTGTCTTCTAGCAATTATCTTGTGTCTCTGGAGGAGAAAGGTGCCATTTTTCTGGCAGTGGAATTTGGGGTTGAGAAGGATCTGGCTCCTTCAGTGGGGGCTGGTGTCTAACATGCTAGATCTTAAGATCCTTTAAATATTTTTTCTGATGATGAAGTTAAAATGTACTAGTTATAAGGACTTGAACTTTACAGAAATGCATCATGTAGAATAGAAAATGAAAGCTTCCCCCCAAGTTTCACCACTGCCCTGTTCAGCGCCCACAAGGATAATCATTATTACAGTTTGGTGGAGATTTGTCCCATTTTTTTTTTCTGTCTGTGGAAATATTTTACTTGTCTTTTGCACAAATACATATTTTAAAAGTATTTTTCAACAAAATGAGATCCTATTGTAAATAAGATTTGCAGTTCGATCCTCCAGCTGTGTGTCTTAGCCATGGTGCCTTGTCTGTTGTGCATAGCAGCATTATTCTTTTTTAAAAAACTTTAAGTTCTGGGATACACGTGCAGATCATATGATAGACTGGATAAAGAAAGCGTGGCACATATGCACCATGGAATACTATGCAGCCATAAGAAAGAATGAGTTCATGTCCTCTGGAGGGACTTGGATGATGCTGGAAGCAGCATTAATCTCTCTGACACTTGCACAATATGTGACCGTTGACTTATTGAATTTTAGGGTTGTTCCATTTTTCACACTCACGGAGAATGCTGACATGTGGAGTCTTGTACATTAAACCCTTGCGTCTGTGTGGGGTTGTTTTCGTAGCATAGGTTCCTAGAAGTGGACTTGCTGGGCTGAATGGTTCGGGCATTCAGAGTGTCAACAGATATTGCCAAGTTGCTCTCTGGACAGGTGGTGGCCATTTTAAATGATGCTGGTGTGTGGGGCAGCGGTGTCCCCACTGACACTCTCTGGACATCGACACTCTGAACATGATCCGTCTTTGTGGTTTCATTCAGTCATGTGGGTATCAAGTCATAGCTTATTTCATTTTGTATTTGTAAAAATTGTGAATGACAACAAGCTGCTTTTCGTGTGCTTAATACTGATTTGAATTTCTCCTTCTAATTCTCTTTTTCATCCTTGCCTCTTTTCCTCTTGACTTTTGAAGGTTTTATTTTTTTGTTGATTTATAGGTGTTCTTGGTACATAGTGTTATTCCTCATTTGCTGTATACATTGCAGATATTTTTTCTCAGATGCCACTTGTCTTATGATTTTGTTTAAAGACATATTTGGCAATGCAAAAATTTGGAATTTTTACATTGTTAAATCTATCAAGGTTGCTTTTTTAATTACCCTGAATTTTGTATTTTACTTAGAGAAGGGGTTTCTCTACCCTAATATATGTAGCACCCTCCTACATGTCTGTCTCTTATACACATCTAGATGTGTATAAGAGACAGGTGGAGGTCTTGCTACGTTGTCTGTAGGCTGGACTTGAACTCCTGGGCTCAGGCAATCCTCCCGCCTCAGTCTCCTGAGTAGCTGGGACTACAGGTACAAGCCACTGCACCTGGCTTGATATCTCTGTTGTAAAAATCCTGTCTTCTAGCAATTATCTTGTGTCTCTGGAGGAGAAAGGTGCCATTTTTCTGGCAGTGGAATTTGGGGTTGAGAAGGATCTGGCTCCTTCAGTGGGGGCTGGTGTCTAACATGCTAGATCTTAAGATCCTTTAAATATTTTTTCTGATGATGAAGTTAAAATGTACTAGTTATAAGGACTTGAACTTTACAGAAATGCATCATGTAGAATAGAAAATGAAAGCTTCCCCCCAAGTTTCACCACTGCCCTGTTCAGCGCCCACAAGGATAATCATTATTACAGTTTGGTGGAGATTTGTCCCATTTTTTTTTTCTGTCTGTGGAAATATTTTACTTGTCTTTTGCACAAATACATATTTTAAAAGTATTTTTCAACAAAATGAGATCCTATTGTAAATAAGATTTGCAGTTCGATCCTCCAGCTGTGTGTCTTAGCCATGGTGCCTTGTCTGTTGTGCATAGCAGCATTATTCTTTTTTAAAAAACTTTAAGTTCTGGGATACACGTGCAGATCATATGATAGACTGGATAAAGAAAGCGTGGCACATATGCACCATGGAATACTATGCAGCCATAAGAAAGAATGAGTTCATGTCCTCTGGAGGGACTTGGATGATGCTGGAAGCAGCATTAATCTCTCTGACACTTGCACAATATGTGACCGTTGACTTATTGAATTTTAGGGTTGTTCCATTTTTCACACTCACGGAGAATGCTGACATGTGGAGTCTTGTACATTAAACCCTTGCGTCTGTGTGGGGTTGTTTTCGTAGCATAGGTTCCTAGAAGTGGACTTGCTGGGCTGAATGGTTCGGGCATTCAGAGTGTCAACAGATATTGCCAAGTTGCTCTCTGGACAGGTGGTGGCCATTTTAAATGATGCTGGTGTGTGGGGCAGCGGGGTCCCCACTGACACTCTCTGGACATCGACACTCTGAACATGATCCGTCTTTGTGGTTTCATTCAGTCATGTGGGTATCAAGTCATAGCTTATTTCATTTTGTATTTGTAAAAATTGTGAATGACAACAAGCTGCTTTTCGTGTGCTTAATACTGATTTGAATTTCTCCTTCTAATTCTCTTTTTCATCCTTGCCTCTTTTCCTCTTGACTTTTGAAGGTTTTATTTTTTTGTTGATTTATAGGTGTTCTTGGTACATAGTGTTATTCCTCATTTGCTGTATACATTGCAGATATTTTTTCTCAGATGCCACTTGTCTTATGATTTTGTTTAAAGACATATTTGGCAATGCAAAAATTTGGAATTTTTACATTGTTAAATCTATCAAGGTTGCTTTTTTAATTACCCTGAATTTTGTATTTTACTTAGAGAAGGGGTTTCTCTCCCCTAATATATGTAGCACCCTCCTACATGTTCTGCTAATACTTGATAGTCCAGATTTTTTTACATTTATATTTCTTATTCAATGTAAAATGTATTTTAGATATGGTGTGAGTTGGGGATGTAGATTTCTTTGTAGGAGTATTCAATTTTCCAACTTAATTTCCTAGTCAGCCACTTTGACCTCTCTGTTTTGGCAGGTTTGTCATGGGTTAAGTTGCTGCTGTGTTCTGAGGGTTTCTCCTGTGTGTCTGGATTCTCCATTCTAATTTACTGCTTTATTCTTGTGCTGTTATCCACCTTGCAAGTTACTGTGGCTTTTGGTGAGACTTTGTTATCTTAAAGGGCCATTACCTCTTCATTCCTCTTCTTTTTTCATTTCCCCCTAACCTTTTTCTATTATCCTTTGACTAGAATCCTCCTTTCAGCAGGAGCCAGGCAGAGCAGCTGTCCGTGGGCTCCGCTGTTGGCCGGGGATGTTGACCAGGATGTGGGAGGAATCAGGCGGGAGCCCCTGGCGGGATGGTCATTGTGGCGTCTCTGCACCTGAGTGATTTGTTTTCACAGACATCAGTGCTTAGGATTGATCAGTCTCAGGATCAATGCTTGGGAAGGGTAGCGCTTGTGTCCTATCACAGATATGACCCCGTATCTATGCCTCTCTGTGAGGCTGGCTCATAAAACGAATGGGCACCTGAGCCACTCCGTGTGGTGCTGAAAACCAGGAGCACTCAGGCGACCCTTTCAGCCGTAAAGTCTGCCTTTCCCCAGGGGAGTGGCCGCCGATGGTGTGTTTTCTATTTGAACCAACTCTAAAGGGGCCTTCCCAAGTATCAGAAAGAAACTCAGGTTCTTGACATAGGCCGGGGGAACCCTTTCATTTCTAAAATCTGCTTAAAAACCTTAATGTTATTTAAAAATCCACTTTACCTTTGGTGAAAATATCCTCTTATGCATTTGCAGTGACACCTCTGTCCTCTCTGAAGTACCCTGTGAGTGCAGGCCTGTGCCTGTGACCTGGCTGGACCCTGGGGTTTTCCTGAGCCAGCCGTTGGCCCTGAGCTGCTTGTGCTGTAGACAGGGCAGTCCTCTGGGCCTGGATAAGAGGTTTTGCGTGCTCCTCACAGTTCACAGCAAGCGTGGGCCATCTTCCGTGACTCCTGCCTTGTCCTCCGATAATAAGTCATGCCCCTGTCAGTGCCTGATGGAATCACTCCTCTGAAGTTATTTATTTATTTATTTATGAGACGGAGTCTCGCTCTGTCGCCCAGGCTGGAGTGGAGTGCGATCACGGCTCACTGCAAGCTCTGCCTCCCGGGTTCATGCCATTCTCCTGCCTCAGC
>NW_012105342.1:1393166-1395532 GCF_000951045.1 Mandrillus leucophaeus | reverse complement strand
TGGTATGCCCGGAAAGAGAGTTTAATATTATTTAGAGAGGTGAAAAATAGCCACCAGTAGAATTAAAATCAGAAATAATGACAAGGATGGCCAGCAGAGTGGGGAAGTCCAGATTGTGGAATGTGATGTTTCATTATAAGCCCTTTCAGCATTTGCTTACTTTGGTCTGAGCGAAAGAATTGTCTCCTTTTTTTAGGGCCATGTACAGCAAAGGACTGACCATCTGTCAGACACACTGGTCAGTTCTGGCAAAGCAGGATTGGAGGTTTCTGTCCTCAGGTGGGTGGGTAGGGACGGCAGCTTGCCGAAGGTATCCAACAGCACCAGGGGCAGGAAATGAGAAGTACTCAGTGATTGGTGGGATAATGGTATCTAGCACAATGATTCCTGCCAAAATCTGAATGGTGTGCAATAAATGAAAATGCTGCCCCAGTCAGATGGGACTAGCATTTTTCAGCAACCTTTAAGGTCTTGTGTCACAGGAATGAAGCTCCGAGTATTTCCCACCCATGGGGGCGTTGGTGAAGGAGTTTTCAACCCCGGGCACCCTGGGCGGTGCTGAAAGCCTCTGCCTCACGCCGCCTGCGGTAGTTGGGAAAGAGAGCGCCCACCGTTCCCTTTTAACCCTTGTCCTTTTGTACCACAGCAATTACTTTCCTGGAGATCAGAACCATGGCTGGTTTAACATCATCTTTGGAAATCCTAAAAGGCAATGAAGCAATTTTTCTCTTTTCATTTTTTTTTTTATAGCTGTGTCAGTTTGAAATTTTATTTTCATGTCAGTTCTAATAGTATGTCTGCTTGACATAGTTTCTATTAAATGGGCTCGATGAGAAGCTATTTAAAAATTCAGATATTTAGAGTTTCAGGGCCTGTCGTCTTGATTTTTGGGGCAGTACCTCAATTTCATACGGGCTTGTTCTTTTCCAGAAAGATGGGTCACTGAATAATTTACATTTTGTGGTTATTTTCTGAGGAACTATTTCCGGTTATAAATGGTAAACATCTTCTAGGTTTTGCAGTAAGAAATAATTGATTATGTTAGAAAAAAAGAACCGTAAGAAGATGTGATTTGAATTTTGACTTCTTGTAAGTACCTTCTGGAGCAGAAGGTTTTGTCTTCATGGATTCTGTGTCTTGGATTTGGGGACTGTGTTGCACTGAGCTGTGCTCTGTGGGGAGGAGCCTGTGGCAGAACAGTTTGGGTTCTGCTGGCCGCCTCTCACTCTATTCAGGGAGGCTGGGTCCCAGAGAAAGATGACAGCGGTTAGGTCTTGCTGGGAAGAAAACTCGGCTACCAACCCTGGACCATTTTGCTTCCCCTGAACAAATAAGATAGTCATTTGCCTGCTTTGGGGACGGTGCCTGTGGTTTGCACAGGACAAGGTGGCAGCTGGCTTGCCTGCTGGCCTGCTTCGTGGAGATAAGATGTTCAGACCTACCAGTGCTATTCAGGGGTCGTGGAGGGAATTAATGCACTTCCTTCTGTCCCCCAATCTCATTTACATGTCTCTGGAGCTGAGCATGTTATTCTTTTTTTTTTTCTTCATCTCAATAGAGCATTTAAATTAAATAGATGTTGCTTTAGCCATTCAGAAATGTTTTACATTTAAAAAAACAAAAGGTAGCTGCTGCCATGATTCCTTTGCCCACCCCTACACCGGGGCCTTGTGGGACAGTCCCCTCCTTGGCTGTGCTGAGCCCATCTGGAAGTATTTCTGATTCTAATCAGAAGTGGAACAGTTTCAGTGCAGATTATAGGTTTATGTTAGCCTTAGTGATGGAGGGATGGAAATAGATGCTTCCTCGCTATTACCATTCCAAGTAAAATAATGAGGCTGCATATTTGCAGTGAGCTGCTGAAGCCAGACGTCACTAGAGTAATTTGGATTAGTGGGAAGTTGGAACATATTGTTTTAAAAGCGATTTCAAGAGCATCATCTTTGGAAATCCTGTATAGCAATGAAGTGATTTTTTTTTTCACTTTTTCATTTTATTTACATTGCTGTATGCTTGAATTTTTAGTTTCATATCAGTTCCCTCTAATAGTATATGTGCTTGAGATATTTTGACTTCTATTAAATGGGCTTAATATGAAATTCTATTCAATACTTTTTATTGCTATTGGGAAGACCTGGAAGTGTTTCCAGTTTTCATATTTTGGGTCATGGAGATGCTACTTCCCATCCGTTTGGTGACATGTCAGACTCAGGCCATTTCCAGGAAAGGCCAGAGGAGACACTGTGTTTCTGAGAATATACTACGGATTAGGACATGTGGGTTATTCAAAGATCTGTCCTTTTGTGCTTTGAAATCTGAAATGTAGAAACTGTGGCCTCACTGAGGAGGCGTTTTAGAATATGCAG
>NW_012105342.1:1385609-1388509 GCF_000951045.1 Mandrillus leucophaeus | reverse complement strand
CACATCACACACCACACACATACCCCATATGCACCACACACCACACACCATACACATACACCATACACACTACACACATGCCACACATACCACACACTACACACCCATCACACACACCACACACATACCATGCCCACCTCACATACCACACATACACCCTATACACACCACACACACCATACGCACCACACACACCTCATACATATTACACACACACTACATAATACCATACATACACACCCCATACACACCACACTGCTCCATACATACCACACACCACACACACCCCATAGACAACATACACACACCACACCATACTCTATATACATATCACCTCACCCATACCACACACCACATTCCACACAGACATCTTGTACACACCATTCACACTATACACATACCACACAATAGCATACACACACCATGCACAGCCCATACACACCACACGTTTGCATGCAAACTACTGATTGAATGAAACTGAATGATTGTTTTCCCACATTAATACTGCCTGCCTGCACACCCCCGGCTGTCCTGGCCGGCACATCCCCTGGTCCTGCCCTCCCTCGGGTCAGCACTGCCTCCTGTGTTTCGGGTGTCTCTGGCTGTGCCCTGTGGTGTGCTCACATTCTGATCGCGTGGGAGGCTGGCTCCTCTGCTCCAGTGGCCGCCTTCCTGGAGGAGACCAGCCTGTTTGCCACCTCTCCTGATGCCCAGAGCGGCGGCCCGTGCAGGAAGTCCTGCTTCCTCCCCTCGCTGTCTGCCGTTCCCCACAGGTCATTTTGTCTCAGTGCCGACATCTCCCCAGCTAGAAAAGCAGACCTTCAAAGGCGCACAGGTGGGTTTGATTATAATGCCGGTGAATATTAAATGTGTTTTGGTGAAACACTCAGCCAGTACATACATTTTTAATAAAGTAAAATATCCAGGCCTCCTCTGCTCCCACCTCTCTCCCCGCTCCCCTCCCCTGAGGACATGGCTGACAAGCCTTTGGGGGTTTCCCCTTTCTGTGTGCCTTTGCGAGGTGTATGGGCTGGGCAGTGTGTGTATTCTCTAGCCATCTTGATGGACCTGTAACTGGGATCTACACACGTGTTCGCTGTAGCTCACTTGCCGTTTTCCCTCGAAAACAGGCCTGTAAGATCCCTCACTGTAGTGCGCGTTGCCCTGCCTCTTTAAAAACGCCGTCGACTCTTCCGGCGCGTGAACTCTGCCGTCGTTTATTTAACATTCTCTTATTTATGGGTACTTAGGTTTCCAGTTTTTTAAAAGATTGAGGCAATGAAAATCTTCAGCATCATTTTTTATACATGGGAGTCCTCCTGGAAATGGAGTTTTTGGGCACAAGGATATGCCTGTTTAAAGTTTTGATAGAGAATGCTGAATTGCCTTTCTGAAAGACTTCATTCTAAAGAAATCCACTTCTGAAAAAAAGGGAAAGCCAGCAAGAAAGCAGTTCGCTGCCAACAGCTCACTAGAGAGAGGGGGACTCTCTGAGGCCATGAGGTGGGACATGTGGCAGCCTGGGAGAAGCCAGGGACCCGGGCAAAGGGTGACATGGTTACTAAGGTTTCCTTTGCTGTTCCCGTCCTCCCTGCCCTCCCTCCAAACCCCCAGGAAAGCAGTACTGGGGAAAGACGGTGCGTAACTAAAATCCTGAGAATTCTCATGAGCACTCCTCAATTTGGGGAGAGAGGGACTGTGATGAGGGGGATTGGGATGGTGCCCGGAGCCTGATGGCCCTCACCAGTGTCAGGAGAAACCCGCTCCCCTCCAGGGCTCCTTCCTAGGGTCTGGCTTGCACTGCATTCTGGGAGAATCCCGTAGCCCCATCTTCCCTTTACCCATTGACCCTTTAATAGTATCCCATTCTCACATTTAGCCCTTTGAGTCAATCAACTACCATATTAAAAAATGAATAGACTTATTTTTTTCAGCAGTTTTAGGTTTATGGAGAAATTAAGCAGGAAGTTTAGGGAGTTCTCCTGTACCCCCTCACCCCATTTCCCCCGTTTCCTCATTATTAACATCTTACATTGGTGTGGTACATTCGTTACCTTTGATGTGGCAGTATTATTATTAACTGGAGCCCACAGTTAAAACGTATTAGGGTTCACTCTTCATGTTGCATATTCTATGGGTTTTGACAAATGTGGAATGACTCAGCTACCATGTCTTTGTTTTAGTAGATCGTTAGTTGCTTTTTGTCTTATTAGCTGACTGCTGTTTTGAGAAGACCCTCTTGTCACATCCTTTGGCACCCTGGCTTACTGTGGCGTGGGCAGGGGTACTGGGGGCCAGCTGGTCTCTGGGAAGCGGCACTCACTGCATCCTGCCCCTGCCCCATTCTGCTCCTCTCTGGTCTCAGCAGCCTCCCGTGCTCCTTTCACCTGCCTTACCCCAGCACAGCTACCTGCTGCTTAGATGCCACCATAGGGCAAGGAAGCTGCTCCCAGTCGGTCTCCGAGGATTCTGCCCAGAGAGGGGTAAGAATCACTGCGAGTGTTTGCTGGGCGCTTGGGAGGCGCAGGCTCCGCGGGAAGGCCTGCAGGCTGAGGCGGTCTGCTTTGGGTTTTGCAGCGTTGCCTGTGGTCTCCGTGGGTGAGGGAAAAGGCACAGGGAGGTTAAGAAGCGTTCCTGGTGCCACGGAGCCAGTCAGTGACACAGCCGGCTCTCAACCCAGGCCGCTGCCCTCGGCAGCCAAGCCCCTTCTTTATTTTGGAAGGGCCACCCGGCCAGCTGTCACACCGGGAGAACTCATGAAAGGAGGCGTGGCTCACTCCTGAAGGGAGAGGGACACAGGAGCAGCCTTGATGCGCTGCGCCCCCTCCGGGCCCCAGTCCCTGTCCTCGGAGGAAGCAGGACTCCCAGGTGGGCGAGGTGAGGCAGATGGCCTCCGCCAC
>NW_012105342.1:1383756-1385311 GCF_000951045.1 Mandrillus leucophaeus | reverse complement strand
AGGATCCTAGGGGCTCTGGCTTCAATCCCCTGTGCCCAGGTTTGCAAACCACTCCCTGGGAAGCTGTCCTGGGATCCGTGTCTTGTCTGCTGCCTGTAGTCCACCACCGGGAGGTAGAAAGGGACAGTCCGCTGACCTCCAGTCTTTCCATAGCAGTGTCTGAATGGATTCAGGAAATCCTTGTGGAGCCCCGGTATGTGCTGCTGCTGGCTTAGGGGTTGGAGCCACAGCAGCATATGAGACAGGGGAGCCCCCATTTGTGGGTCTCACCCTCTTTAGAACTTTAGCACTTGTTTAAATTAAAAAAAATTCTACTAGTTGTAGCTTAAAGTCACCGAGTTTCTTTCATTGTGTTTGGTGACTTTGAAGCCAGTTTGGTAGATTCTATTTCATGAATAGTCCTTGCTGTGGTCTGACATCTGGGTCAGTGAGTAGCTTCGGCCCCTCCCTAGAGCCTCCTGTCCTGGGCTGCAGTGACAGGCTGCGGGCCGGTGGGGTACACTCACACGCACCCCTCTAGGAACACTGGGGTCCTGGATAATTATGCCAATGGCAGGCTATTTCTTCCTCCATGTGGAAGTCCTTGAGGTGAAACATTGGGTTTTTAAAAAATATTTTAGTCTTCTGTTGTGTCTAGTCTGAAAATTACTTACTTGCTTTTTAATTCTGCGAACGTGTTTCCTAATGGAAGGGTCAGAAATGTTCTCCTCGCACTTTCCATTAGTGCTGCAGTGGAGAGAGGGAACGGGAGCGGTCAGGCTCCCCCTCCTCGTCCCAGGGGCCCTCACGGGGGGTGCTTTGAGGTGTAGACCCTGGGGAGGCAGCTCACCCCCGAGCCTGGTGTGTGAGAGCGTCATGGTATTAGGTGACTTTTGAAGGGAAAGCAGGTTTTGGAAGAAGGTCTGTATATACAAAAATACTGTATATTTGACCTTCATCGATGAAGGATTCAGAATTGCAGCAGAAGTTCGAAGGATGCCTGGGGGTTTGCACGTGGCTTCCTTTTGCAGTGCCTTTGTTCTTCTGTGACACCCACGGGGCCTGAGGGTGCGGCTGGATATTCCACCCGGATTGCAGCTGGGTGGCTGTGCTACAAGCTGCTCCTCCTCCCGTGCAGCGCACTTCCCGGGTCCTGCCGCCCCGCTCAGCTGCACGGCCCATAAGGGACTGGTCCTGCCCACGCACTCCGGACCTCCCCTTCCCGAGAAAAGTTACAGAAAATACCTTCCCCAGGATTCCTGGGCTGCACGACCCCGGTCAGCCCCTTTGTGAGAGCTGCTTTGGGTAGAAACGGGGACACAGCCCGTTCTTTCCTCCTGGTCTCTTAGTGCATTCAGGGTTCTGAGCTGATGGGGGCCTGGCCACTCCCCACCTGAGCCTGGCCTCGGCTGAGCGGGTCATCAATGTGTGTCCCGGGCCACCGGCCTGCCTGTTATCTGCAGTGCACAGGTGTGCATGTGTGTGCATACATACACACACCACACACATACCATACCCACCTCACACACACCACACACATACCCCATACACACCACACACCACACACATACCATAC
>NW_012105342.1:1371423-1377309 GCF_000951045.1 Mandrillus leucophaeus | reverse complement strand
CCACCGCGCCCGGCCAATTGTGGGGATTATCTGAGAGTTGCTGGAGTGTTCTGCCTTTCCCTGCGAACCTTTTACCTGGGTGGGCTGGGGGAGAGGCTGAGCCAAGGGAAGGAGGCAGGATGCCACACACACCCTGCAGGGAGGGTCATCTGCTGGGCACCATGACACGCAGAAAGCCAGGAGCCTGAGCCCCGCCCACGGTTGTTGAATGGAGGGAGAATGAACAACCGCTGACTCCCGGGTTCCTGGGAGGCTGTACCTCTGTCCCTCTGCTCCAGGTCAAACCGGCTGTATGCTTAGCCTCAGGAACATGCGGCAGGTGGCAGCCCACGGCCCATGGCAGGTGACGGTGGTTTTGCAGTGTGGCGTGCTGTGGGGGCTGACGGGGCACGGTTGGGCAGGCCAGGCATTCTCTGGCTCAGGATGCAGGGCTGGTTCTTCCCAGAGGAGGCAGAGGTCAGGGAGGAACTCTTTCCCTATGTCTCCTGAACAGCTTCGTCAGCACACCCTGCAGTGTGGACTCAGTGAGTGTCCTGCAGCTCTCTTGTCCCAGAGGGGCTGTGTACGTTCGGCCCTCAGGGCAACCTCTGCATTTTCTTTCTGGGGGCTCCCAGATGAGCCCTGCTCCCCCAGGTCATCCTGCTCCATATTGATGTGATAACCCCCTCCTCAGTCTGAAACATCTGCTGGCCCCATTTGTCCGTGGGATAAGAACGGGCTTGAGCATGGCTGTCGGTGCTCTGTGTGGCGTCAGTGGCGTGTTCTGTGGCAGCTTCCTTCCTCTGTAGCCCGGTATCTTTGACTCCCAGCCCGATGCTCCCTCCTCATCTACCAGAGGCCCCTCCTCAGCCTTTGCATTTGCTTGCATTTATCTTCCTTCTTTAAGGCTGCATTTGAGGGTTTACAGGCCAAAAGCGTCACGTCCAGTCTGTAAACTGTGTGCCCTCTCGGGGCCGGGTAGGAGCCCGAGGGGAAATGGGAGAAGTGGTCATGAATGATTGTGAGGACTGCAGGAAGAAGACAGGGCTGAGAAGAGTGTGATTACCCCCAGAATTCAGAGATGCCTGCACCAGCTGGGTTTTGAAGAATGAATAGGAGTTTGCCAGGAAGATTCTAGAGGAGCAACAGCAACAAAAAGATTTAAACATGGGCACAGAAGAGGTGAGGCACAGATGGCACAGGGATTTGGGGTGTGATGGGGCAAGGCAGCCATGGGCAGGGCGTAGGCCCAGGACCTCAGATGCTTTGCACGCCGTGGCTTGGCGGCCATGGCCTTGTCATGCCAGTGCTGTGTCTCCATGGGCCCCATTTGAGTCCCTGGCTCTTGGTGTGCCCTTCATGCCCACACCACGGTGGTTGCAGGCAGATGGGGTTTGGCCTGGGTTTCCCCCGAATGGACACTACTCCCACTTGTGCTTCAGTATCAGAGTGGGCCCATGGGGTGGGAATAAATGTTTGGGTTTAGGAGGCCTCCAGCTGGGGGGCCTGCTCGCAGGCAGGAAACACAGATGAGAGGAAGTAGCAAGTCGGAAGGCAGCAGCCGTGGATGTTAAAGCTGGAGGAACCGCTTAAGGAATGGGTGTCAGCTCCCTCGTTTGATGTGGCAGGAGGGTGATGGTGAGAGGGGTTGGGAGCAGGTGCTGGAGCTGGAGCCTGAACCCTCATATCTCAGTGCTGCCATCATCCTTCATGGTAAGGAAACTGAGGCACAGGCAGGTTACATAGTCTTCTCAAGGTGTCAGTGGCAGAGCTGGGACGTGAACCAAAGTGTCTGTCTCTGCAGCTCAGTTCTGTGCGAAGTCCAGGCAGACGGTGCTGATCAGTAAGGGTGCTGGCTGAGCACTGATGGCCACCTGCGTCTCAAGGAGAAGCAGTGTCACCTGCTAATCTGATGGCTTCTCTGGGCACCGGCACATGGGCACCATCGCCCTTTCTCTGCAAGGGGTTTGTTTAGTGTGTTTGGAAAAACATCCCCCAGCCGACTAGGTGTGGCATGCACTATTTTAAGATAAATAACCCAAATTCCACAAGCTGTGTATCTCATGCAGCATTTTGTACTTTGAAAAACCAAGTTGGTTTCGGCTGGGCGCGGTGGCTCAAGCCTGTAATCCCAGCACTTTGGGAGGCCGAGAAGGGCGGATCACGAGGTCAGGAGATCGAGACCATCCTGGCTAACACGGTGAAATCCTGTCTCTACTAAAAAAAAAAAAATACAGAAAACTAGCCGGGCGAGGTGGCGGGCGCCTGTAGTCACAGCTACTTGGGAGGCTGAGGCAGAAGAATGGCGTAAGCCCGGGAGGCGGAGCTTGCAGTGATCTGAGATCTGGCTACTGCACTCCAGCCTGGGCGGCAGAGTGAGACTCCATCTCAAAAAAAAAAAAAAAAAAAAAGAAAAGAAAAACCAAGTTGGGAACAGAACCCTGATGAATGTGTTTCGTTTCCTGTCAGAGCAAATGAAACCTGAAATATTAATGGCACCAGATTTCCCTTATCTTCCTACAGAAGGGCTTGAAAAATGTATTCTCCACAAGCTTAGCATGCAGCTCTGCTACCTGTGGCCCGAAATCATTAGTTGTCTGTACTCACTGTCCTTTGGGAATAAACACGAAAGTTCACTTGAAGACTTGGGGGAGAATCACGGTCAACCTGTGACTTGGTTTTTCCGATATTCGGCCGCTCTGGAGAGCCTTGGAGTTCCAGCTACTCTAGAGATTCTGGAAAGGGAGCTGTTAGCCTCCCATAAGCACGTGTGGCCCATCGTTGCCATCCACACCTGCTCCTCTGTGGGTGAATCAGCAGTTTCCTTTCTCATCCGGTGGATGCTTCATTTGTTTGTGTTCTTTTTCTTTACAGTCTCCTGAATATTTACGCATTGCCGAATCTCCTGTGGACAAACCACCAACAGGCCAGGACTGTCCCGTGGACAGACGGGGTGAGCCTCTTCCTGTGTCTGGAGATTCTGAGTGAGTAGAACCCGTCAGGATCCCCACTGCACTTAATGTGGCATTCATGCATGAGTCTGGGCTGATGTGCTAATTGGGGGCCGTAAGAAGAGTTATAGCCACCGTGGCGCTCACCTTTCTCTAACAAAAGCTTAAACACAGCTACGCTAGATATTTTTGCTTTCTGCTTTCACAGACTTCACATACACTTACATTTATTTTGAGGTGAAAGGGGAAGAACAGACATTTACAGGGGACCAGTTGCCAGGAGCAGATTGCATTCCCTGTGAACCCGTCCGTCTCACCTCTGAGATCCTGTCTCTGGGACGCCCCAGGTCCCTTTTCCCAGCTGCACTGAGGCCTCCGTCCTCCTGGTGGAGCTGTGCTGCTTCCTTGGGCAGCCTCCCTTCCCCATGGGGTGCAGATGGGCCCGGGGCATCCCGGTGGTCAGTTCTTCCCAGGGACCCAGGAGGAGGGGCCGGCAGGAAGTGGGCAGGTTCTTTCCGCTCGACCTGGCAATAACAATTCCTAAATTGTTCAGCACCCCAGGCTGCTTGCCTTGACAACCAGGTGGCCAGTCCCAGGCACTGCCAGTGTGGGCAGGGCCCTCCCCAGGGACGGCAGCAGGGCAGCCCAAGACACTGGTGGTCACACAGTTAGTCCCCACAAGGCGATGGTGGGGGACACATACTCGAGCTGCCTGCAGGGTCTGGTTGTGGGAGCGGCTCAGCCCCTCCTGCAGAGGCAGGAGCATCTTCAACAGCTGCCAGTTGTCCTGCAGGAGCCCTGTGCCCAGTGGAATATCTCAGTGCAGTGCACAGTGGGGCCACAGCTGTGTCACAGCCATGCTCTGTCCTTTAGTGGGCTGTCTGAGCCATGTTCCACCTGCCTGTTCCGACACACTGGTCTCCCTCGACGACCCTGCTCCCACCGGCTTCCCCATGGTTTCCATCTGTAACCGAGACCCTGTTCCAGGAGCTGGCTCAGCACCGTCCTGCTCTACACCCTCTCTCAGGGGACATTCTAACCTGCCCAGCCTGTCCTGCTCCTGCCTCTCAACCCAGAACACTGCAGGTCCTTCAGGTTAATTAGGTGAGACCTTAGAAGCAGGGGCAGCAGGATTTATCCCACACGCACCATGCACTGTGCTGAGGAAGCCGCGGTCACTCCCTTCATGGTCACTGGGGTGAGGAAGCTGAGGTTGTTGCCCATGTGGTAGAACTGTTATTCAGAGCCTTGGCCACGTCTCAGTCACCACACTACGCCCTGTGCAGGACGCTGGGGGAACCAGGCAGCTAGGACCGGCCTGTGCCTTGGGATGCTTATCCAGACCACCCACCCTCGCCCGCTTTGCACCTCAAAAGCTTAGTCTACTTTTCAGACACAGTTTTTATGTTGTCAGCGTGATACATACACGTATTTTAAGACGTCAAAGAGTTTTATAGGTTTTATGAAAAAAATAGCAGACCGCTGGCCTCCCAGACCATCTCCCCACAGCCCCTGCCCTGCCCACTCCCCGTAGATTACCACTTCCAGCTGTTGTCGCTTCTTCCTCTGGATTTATCTCCACGTTTGTAAAGAATATGGGCATGCTACTATTTCTTAGTCTCCTGTTGTGGTCAAGATGGTTGAACTCATAGATTTCCCTCCTGAGAGCTGCTCCATCTACCCCTAACCCTAACTCTAATACATAGGGTTATGTCATCATTTAGGTGAACCCTTGTGCAGTGTGTATCAGTCAGCATAGGCTGCCTCATGAGGCAGGAACAAGCATCCCCAGAGCTGAGAGAGTTCCGTTTCTCTAGCCTCCTGCCCTGGGGGTGGGTGCTGAGTCTGGGGGAGGTGTGGGGTGGGGATAGGGGCCCCAGGGCTCAGCAGACAGGTGCTCTCTGGTGTCACCATGTTCCCTGCCCTCTTCTCATATGGAACCCGTGGTGTCCTTTTACCAGGGCATCCCTGCTCAGGGGTCAGGATAGTCCTCCTCTGAGTGGCTGGGGGTCTGACTGTCCCTATTTAGACCATTGAGAAGCCCCCTGCTTTCGGCCTCACTCCCTTTCTTTGCTGGTGTCTCAGTGCTTGGGCCTTTCGGGGTTTTAGAGGTGGGCTGTGAGGCTGGGCACGAAAAGGCTTCTCCGCCTCCCTCTCCCCGGGGCTCCTTGTCCCTGTGCTGCCTTAGCACTTCGTCTGGCAAGATTTGCAGGTGCAGTTTTCATTTCTCATTCTCTTGGGTTTGAGTGATTTTAAGAGAAGATGCAGAGCGGCTGTGACCCCACCTCTAAAAGCCAGCAGTCAACCTGGCCACTCTTAAGCCTGTTCTAGTGGGCTTCCCACCCCGTCACCCTGCTGTGACAGCGTCCCACGAGGACAGACTCAACACAGGATTCTGTCGTCGCCTTCCCGAGCACCCGGCAGCCCTGGTGCTGTAGCTTTCCCTCTCCCCTCCTTGTTCTCAACCTCAGGAGGAAAATGTCGTTTCTCACCATGAGATATGATGTCATCTGTAGGTTTTTTTTTTTTTTAAAAAAGTAGGTACAATTCATGTAACATTAGCCATTAACCATTTGAAAGTGTGTAATTCAGTAACATGTAGTGCGTTTGCAGTGTTGGGCCTCACCATCTGTGTCTAGTTCCAACACGTTTTCATCATCCCAGAGGGAAACCCTCCGTTAAGCAGTCACTCCCCAGCCTCCCTACCCCAGTCTCTGGCAGCCGCAATCTGCTTTCTGTCTCCATGGACTTACATGTTCTGAATGTTTCCCATAAATTAGAAATCATATACTTTGTGACCTTTTCTTTTTGGCTTCTTTGGCTTAGCATAAAGTTTATGGGGATCATCCATGTTGCAACATGTGTCAGAACTTCAGTCCTTTTTTTTTTTTTTTTGAGACGGAGTCTCGCTCTGTTGCCCAGGCTGGAGTGCAGTGGCGCGATCTCGGCTCGCTGC
>NW_012105342.1:1367953-1368500 GCF_000951045.1 Mandrillus leucophaeus | reverse complement strand
CGAGACTCCATCTCAAAAAAAAAAAAAAAAAAAAAGAATGTGTTATCCTTTTTGCCTTCTAGCGTGCCTTGTAATTTTTTTGAAGCTGGATATGATATATAGGTTTCTAGGAACTGAGGTAAACAGGCCTTTAACGTGAGATTTTCTGTTAATCTGGCTGTGGGCTACGTGTCATGTTTGTTGTAGCTGTGAGTGCCGGAGTGTTCCGATCCCTGCAGTGCCCTTGTTTTTGTCCTCTGGCTCTGGACTTCCCTAAGTTCCCTTCCTGAGAGAGACTGAGTGTCTTGCAGCTGTCCCAGCTTTCACCTGCTGTTGCAGGCAGGAGTCCTGTTGGTGTAGTTGTAGGGTGTGGGGAGGGCCAGGGGTCTATAGTCTTCTGATGACACCTCAGTCTTTCTGTGGGCCCATTTCCCTGGGCGGTGACTGTCACACGTGTTTCTTCTTATGTAGCTTTTTCCGGACCCCAAACAGGAGACCAGAGGGGGCTGGACTCAGGAATGCCCTTCCCCCACGGCTCTGCTTTTCCGGACCCCAAACAGGAGACCAG
>NW_012105342.1:1353359-1365043 GCF_000951045.1 Mandrillus leucophaeus | reverse complement strand
TCGGTGTATGTATTTAGGAGTGGAACTGGTGGGTTCTGTGGTAACTCTGTTTCACTTTTCCAGGAACTGCCAAACTGTTTTCCACCGCAGTAGCTGCGCCACTTTACATTCCCGCCGGCGGTGAGTGTGGGTGCTCCTTTTTCGCCATCCTTGCCAGCTCTTGTTAGCTTCTGTTTTTTGTTGCCTTGTTTCATTATGGCCAGCCTACTGGGTGGGAAGTGGGATCTGACTGTTGATTAGCATTTCCTGAATAGGCTTTTTGGTAGATGCTCTTTGTCAAGCTGAGGATGGTCTCTGCCTCGTTTAGTGAAGTGGTTTTTAATCAGAAATGGGTGTTGGATTTTTGTCAGATGCTTTTTCTGTATCAGTTGATCTGATCATACAATTTTTTCTCTTGAGTCTGTTGATGTGGTAGATTATATCCATCGATTTTTCTAATGTTGAACCAACATTGCCACTTTGGAAAAAGTACCACTTGGTTATAGTGTATAATTCTTTTTAAATGTTATTAGATTTGATTTGCTGATAATTTGTTGTGGATTTTTCAGTTGTTTGCTCCTGAGAGGTAGTGGTATGTCATTTTCTTATCATTTCTTTGGTTTTGATGTTAGGATAGTTTCAGCTTCATAAAGTGAGGAAGTGTTTCTTCTCTTCCAGTTGCTGGAATAGGTTCTAAAGAATTGGTGTAATTTCTCCCTTTGCTGTTTGGTAGAATTCACCAATGAAATCTATCTTCCTGTTACTGGTTTTTAGTTTAATTCCATTGTAGTCTGAGAACATATTTTTATGATTTCTATTTTTAAAATACTTGTTAAGGTGTACTTCATAGCTCAGAATGTGGTCTATCCTTGTGAATGTTCTGTGCAAGCTTGAGAAGAATGTGTATTTTGCTGTTGTTGGATGGAATAGTCTATAAATGTCAATTCGATTGAGTTGATGTATGGTGCTATTCAAGTGAACTGTCCTTGTTGATTTTCTGTCTGCTTGTTGTATCAATTACTGACAGGTCTTGAAGTCTCCACTTATAATAGTAGATTTGCCAATTTCTCCCTTAGAATGAAAATTCTATCAGATTTTGCCCCATATATTTTAATTATCTGTTGCTAGGTACATAGCCTTTGAGGATTGTAACATCCTCTTGGAAAATTGATTTTTTATTATGTAATGTCTCCTCTTTATCCCTGATAATTTTCCTTGGTTGGTAGTCTGCTTTGTCTGAAATTAATAATGGTACTCCAACTTACTTCGATTAGAGTTAGCATGATACACCTTTCTCTGTCCCTTTGCTTTTAACCTACCAGTGTCTCTGCATTTAAAGTAGATATCTTGTAGATAGCATAGAGTTGGGACTTGTGTTTTTTATCCACTCTGAAAATCTCTGTGTTTCAATGGGTGTGTTTTGATCCTTCACATTTAAATGATTATTGAGGTACTTGGATTAATATCAAACTTTTTAGTAACTGTCTTCTGTACTTGCCAGAGACTTGTTTTTCTCTCTCCTCTGGTTTCAATGGACCATTTTGTGTGATGCTATTTTATCTCCTTTCTTAGCGTGTCACTCATACTTCTTTTTAAAAGTTTTACAATATATGTTTACAATATATATTTCAAAATAATCTAAGCCCACCTTCAAATAACACTATATCTCTTCCCATTAGTACAACTACTTTATAACAGAATACTCCCAAGTCTTCCTTTCCATCCCTTGTGACATTGCTGTTAATTATTTCAGTTATCCGTGTCATAATCATACAGTACATTGTTACTGTTACTGCAATAGATACATTTATTTTTATATCAAAATAGAACATTTTATTTCACGGTCATTTATTCCTTTTTGAATTCCTCTTTTTTTATGTCGAGCCAAGTTTCTAACCTATATAACTTTTCTTCTGTATGAAGAAAAATCTTTTAACTTTTATTTCAGGGTATATATGCCAGTGACGAATTCCGTTGGTTTTGTTTGCCTGAGAAACTATTTCTCCTTCATTTTTGAAGGATACTTTTTCTGGACATAGAGTGCTAGGTTGGTAGTTTCTTCTTTCAAAATGTTAAGGATTTCACTCCACTCTCTTTTTTTTTTTTTTTTGAGACAGCTCTGTTGCCCAGGCTGGAGCTGCAGTGGTGCTGTCTTGGCTCACTGCAGCCTCCACCACCTAGGTTCAAGCTCTGTCTCTTATACACATCTAGATGTGTATAAGAGACAGGGACTCAGGAATGCCCTTCCCCCACGGCTCTGCTTTTCTGGACCCCAAACAGGAGACCAGAGCGGGCTGGACTCAGGAATGCCCTTCCCCCATGACTCTGCTTTTCTGGACCCCAAACAGGAGACCAGAGGGGTCTGGACTCAGGAATGCCCTTCCCCCACGGCTCTGCAACAAGGCTCTGGTAAAGTCTTTCCCTGCGGGAAGCAGGCCTTTGTCATCGAGAAGGCTCTGGCTGCATTTCACCAGGATGACATTTCTCCTCCCTCTGCCAGAGTCACCAGGAGATGTCTCTTGGGTTTTCATGGTGAGAACCTAGTGGGGATCCCGGAGGAAAAGCCCATGAAAGTTTCAGGGCCCCCTAAGACTGTGGTTTCTAGGAGTTTCTCAGTCATGGGAGTCCACCCTTGGGCTCCAGCAATTTGTCAGAATTACCCAAACTACTGTGGTGTGGCCCTGGAGGCTCTGTTCCAGGTCAGTGGATCTTTGGATTCGGCTGTCTCTCTAGATTTCCGGGGGGCAGTTTGCAAACTCAGTTCACTGGTGAGTTCAAAGAAAGTCACTGATTTTCAGTTTGTGCACCATTTTCTTGTCACCAGGATGGGAGTGATGACTTCCAAGTTCTGTACGTGTTGGAGCGGAAACCCCGGTCCTTCCCCTGCTTTGATTTTCCTGACTCTTACCCCAACCGGGAATCATGTTCGTTATTTGATGGTTTACTCAGTTGTCATCCATCTTCGTAATTAGAACACAAGCTCCAGGGAACTGGAGCGTCAGTGTTCCCTCGCGTCCTTGCCCCCACAAGACCGCCTGGCACATTCTGAATGAATACACCAAAAGGGATAAATAGTGAGGCCAAGCCACCTGGCTATGGGTGGCTGCTAATCTGTAGGATGTCTCATGCCTTGTGGTTTCAGTGAATTTGAGACACGCATGAGTGATGCTGCCAATGGGAGGCTCCCAGATGTCGTCAGCAAATAGAGGAGTGACCGCTCAGATCCAAGGGTGCAGCACTTCCCGCCTATCACTGGGAGCGCGTGGGCTGTCTTTAGCATGGCACTTTCTATGGTGCTGGCGCCCAGGCTTCCCTGGGGCAACAAGGTTGTCCCGGTCGATAGAGAAGAAGGGGGCTTTTCTGTGGTCATTTCTGCGTTGCCAGTTGTTTTGCCCTCTTACCGTGGCTAAACCTGCTGTCTGTACCTGTCCCACATTCCCAGTATTTGGCTTTTGGGATTGCAGTAGTGGGACTTGGGTGCACTTCACAAAAAACTGGTTTGCTCCCGTTCTCCATGTCTTGTCGATGGTCCGACTGTCAGCATCAGTTCTCGTGAACAGATTTCTAAACCATCGCCATCTGTTCTGCTCTTAATTTCAAGTGTAAAAAATATTATTTTCCTAATTCTGTCAAGGGGAGGGAGAATATGTATTCCTAAAGACCACAGTTCTTGTATGAGGAAGTGTGGATCTGCCGCCCACCTACTAAAGAAAAGGTTCCTTCTGCCCATCATCAAAGCTGTTGAGCAGTTATTTACCTAGAGGGTAAAACTGGCCCATTCGCATCTCTATAGAAAAAGGTGGAAGTCGCTGAGTTGGGGAGGTGGAAGGGGGGCAATGGCTATGTCTCCTGTCCCTCCCTGACACTGCAACCCCCCAACCCTCCAGCCCCCGCCAATATGGGTAGGAATGGGCTGGCAGGGCTGCGTCGTGGTGGTCCCTGCTGCTGCTGGGGCTGTTTCCAGAAGAAGGCCCAGTTTCAGGCGTGACTTCCCCTCAGAAGTCATAAGGACCGCAAGGTCCATCCTGGCGGGTGCTGAGCTCTCCACTATGGGAGCAGGATAGAAATGAGCATCTTTACCCTCAGGGTCCCTCTGAGCCTGCCCTGGGGGTGAGCTCTTTTTCTGCTTAAATGAACATTCCAGGCAGGCCCTGGAACTTTCTGTCGTTCTAAGGCAATAAAAGGTTCTTTGGCTACTTTCAGTCCCAGGAACAGCGTTGGTCAGTCATGAAAAGGAGTAATTATAGACTCTTTGGATCTTCTCCCACCTGGCTGGAGCCTGACCCGCCTTGGAGCTGACCAGGGAGGGAGGGCTGTGTGTCCCCTTCTTTCTTCCTTTGCCTCTGTTTTTGCTGGCCAGGGAGCGCTCCGAGGGATGGAGTGTCTGGGGAGAGGGCATTCTCTCCGCGAGTGGGCTGGGTGGCACTTCTAGGGTCCAGCAGATGTTTCACTTGGACTTCCTGTCTCCGGCAACCCTTGGGTGGGTTTCTCAGAGATGACCGTGCTGGGAACTTGCAGCTCATCCCTGCGACCTGGGGGAGGCCTTGCAGGGCTGATGCCCTTGACTGCTCCCGCAGTCCTCCCCTATGCCCTGCGGGAGTGCTCCTGGGCTGTTCCTTCAAGGCGGCCCCAGGCTGGCCCCACACTGGTGGGAGCAGCAGGCAGCTCCTCCTTGGGCAGCTCCTCCTTGGGCAGCTCCTCCTCTTCCCCTGTGAGGCGGCTCTGGTCATGACCTCCTGCCTCTGGATTCTCAGGAAACTCAGGTGCCGTGTCCCCAAACACTGGGGGCTCCGTACAGCTATCCTAGGGGTCTGCTAGAAGCCCTGTTCGGGAATCAAGGTGAAGCCACCTCCCCAGCCCCCTCCATGAGGTACAGCCCTTCACGGAAAGTCCTTGTTCCTCTCCTGGTCCCCTGTAGGCCAGAAACCATGCTGGGGTTGGGAGCTGGGAGCCTCTGTTGATGTGCGATGCAGGCATGCTTGTCACCTCTTCTGGCCCTCAGGGCAGCAGGACAGCTTACATGAACATCTCGTCCCGCCACCGGTGGTCTCTGGCGAGAGACTACTCCAGTGGGTCCCCCTGTAGCTCCTGGGTCTTAGCGGGGGCCTGGGAATGGGAGGCCACAAGGAGGTTCCAGAGCTGGCTAAAGCCACTGAGACTCAGAAGGAATCTCACGCCACTGCCTCCTGTGCCCCCATCCCCTAGCGAAGTGGAGCTGATGAGGGATGACCTTGCATCCTTGTCCCCTGTTCACTGAGACCTGGTGCTGTTGCCACCACGGGCCCAAACATCTACCGCCTTTTTAGCAAGCCAGTGCTGCTCCGCAGGGTCTGGCCGGGGAAGCGTCTGGCTTTGCACAGGTGGAAGATCGTGACCATTTCCAGAGTCTGTTACCAGGCTCCACGCAGTTCAGGAGCTGTTTCTCCCTCTGAGGGTCCAAAGTGGTTGTTTTCCGGAGTTTGGCAGTACCTAAGGGTTAATTGGGGTGTTATTGTCTGCATTTGGCTTAGAGATAGGAAAGTTTTATGTTTATTCAGATGATCAGTGATTTAAAATTACAATTTTAGTCTTAATTGTATGTATTTGGAGATCCCATTTAAGTCTTTGGAAATAATTGCAGAGTAATATTTTGGGAAGTTATATTACAATGCACAGACGTTCAAGTGGAGGAAGGTCCCTGCGTGTGAGCCTTGGCCTGGCAGAGGGACATCCGGGACAGCAGCCACGGCACGCAGCCCTCCCCGCTGGGTCTGGGCATGGCTGCAGCTCAGTCTAGCCCTCCTTTCTGTGCTGTTGCGCCCCAGGGAATGCGGCCACACAGGCTGCAGTTGCCTAGACTGACCTGGTGTCAGAATCACTGTCTCTGCTTTGGTAAGATGTCCTTGGGAGGGGAAGGGAGCCAGCCAATGAGATGAGGGGTAGGAGGGATGACAGGGTGGAGCAGACCCTCATGCTGGCAGAAGAGAGGTTCACATTCACCAGGGAGCGGGTTTTTCTGAATCCTGGAAAGCTGAGGGGGGCACCTGGAGTGCCTCTGCAGCCCACAGCATGGGGTGCTGGCTTCTGTACCCTAGTGCAGGTGCAGTGCCATGAGGTGCCCATCCCTTGCAGTGGGGTAGGGTTTAAAACCCATAAGGCAGCCCTCCCTGGAACACAGCCCCATGGTGTTAGGAGACTCTCTCCTCTGAGCACGTGCAGGATGTGACAATGCAGATGGTCCTGGTGCTGCAGTCTCAGAGGCACCCGTGGGCTTCCGCCATGCTCTTTATCCACCAGGGCAGTGAAAGTAACGTCCAGGTTAGCTTAGCCTCCTGCAGAGCCTGTGGCAGGACAGCCAGGGTTCCCTGACGGTGGAGATGGTGGACGGCCCCATGGGGGTTGGTCCCATCTCGCCAGCAGAAGTGACCTGTGTGGCCTCAGTGGCCAGTGCTGCCTGTTGTGGTAGTGGATTGTTTAAAGCCAGGTCCCATCGTGGCTCCTGAGGGGAATGAAAATGAGGAGTTCTTTGCTGTGATCTGATGCTTGTGTTCCATCAAATCCATATGTTGGAATTCTCATCCCCAAAGTGATGGGGCCTTTGGAATTCTCATTCCCAAGGAGGCGGGGCCTTAAGGAGGTGTCTTAATCTGTATTCTGCTGCTGAAACAGAATACCACAGACTGGGTAATTTGTAATGAACGGAACGTTATTTTTGGCTCAGAGTTCTAGGGGCTGGGAAATCCAAGGTTGAGGGTTGCATCTGCTGAGGGCCTTCTTACTGCATCCTAACATGGTGGGAGGCATCATATAGCAAGCAAGAGAGGGAAGGGGGCCCAACTCATTCTTTTTTTTCAGACAGAGTCTCGCTCTGTCGCCCAGGCTGGAGTGCAGTGGTGCAATCTCGGCTCACTGTAAGCTCTGCCTCCCGGGTTCACGCCATTCTCCTGTCTCAGCCTCCCAAGTAGCTGGGACTACAGGTGCCCACCACCATGCCCGGCTAATTTTTTGTATTTTAGTAGAGACGAGGTTTCATCATGTTGGCCAGGATGGTCTTGATCTCCTGACCTCGTGATCCGCCCGCCTTGGTCTCCCAAAGTGCTGGGATTACAGGCGTGAGCCACCGCGCCCGGCCCAAACTCATTCTTTTATTAGGAACCTGCCCCTCAATCGCTAACCCCTTCTGGCGATAATGGCATTAATACATTCATGAGGGTAGAGCTTTCAGACCCAATCACCTCTTAAAGGTCTGACTTCTCAACATTGTTGCATCGGGGATTAGGTTTCCAACACATGAACTTTGGGGGGCACATTCCAACTATAGCAGTGGGTGCTCAGGTCCTGATCAGGTCCTGGTGGTGGACCCCTCACGATGGGAGCAATGCCCTTTCAAAAGAGGCTGCAGAGAGAGCCTCCCACCCTCCACCATGTGAGGACAGAGTGAGAAGGTGCCATCTCTGAGCCATCACACGGGCACTCACCAGGCACAGAATCTGCTGGCTCTTTGGTCTTGGACTTCTCAGCCTCCTGAACTGAGACAAGCCAATTTCTGTCATTTGTAAGCTACCCAGTTTACGGTATTTTGTGAGAGTACCCTAAATGGAATAAGACTCCCTTCAAACAAATGTCCTGCTCTTTGAAAGAGAGTGTGGGGCTCACAGTCTGCTAGTAAGGACAGTTGTAGGAGCAATGGCAAGCCCGCACTGGCTCAGACTTTCAGACCTTATCATTGAGTTAGCAGCGAAGTCCTCCACCCGAGGTTTTATTGGTCCAAAGTCAGGGCCTGCTGGAGCCCCACAGGTTGCGCGCTTGGCCTGTGGAGCCGTTTTCTCCAGAGCACCCGTCTCCCTTCTGCCTTGGGCCAGGCCCAGCAGGGACTGAGGGTAGAATAATGACAGGCACAGCTCCTCCCCTCAAGGAGTCCACGATCTGGGGTTTGATGCTGGAGCCCAAGGAGGGGCTGCCCACATGGGCGGAGCAGAGGGCCTGGGGAAGATCCAGGAAGAAGTGACTGTGTGCCGAGGCTGCAGGAGTAGAGGCAGCCCAGGAGAAAGGGGGGCATGGGCTGGGGTTGGGGGTGGTTCCAGGCAGAGGGAGCAGCTTGCACACAGGAAAACGAGGCATGGAGTGGGCGGCTCCTTCCTCCCGGTCTCTAAACCTGTGAAGAGGGGGCTGGGGAGGAGAGCAGGACTCACAGGCCAGCCAGCCCTCCACAGCGTTGGGAACAGAGTGAAGAGCCTGGACTGTGTCCTGTGTCCTGGGGCCAGTGCCACTGCCGGGTTTGGAGCCAGGAGGGACTCAGTGGAGCTTGCTGTGTGTGATTGGGAGTGTGGGGAACGGTTTGGGGTGGGAGGCAGGACAAGCAGCTGTGGACTTCTGTCTGCAGGTGGGTGCCAGGGCTCAGTGTAGGTCGTGATTGGGCTAAGTAGGTGCCCATCTGCCTGGAGTCCAGCTGTCCTTGTCTGGTCTATAGACCCTGTTGTCGAGGTCTGGCAGCTAAACGCTGGTCTTTCTGAGGTAATGAAGACGGAAAACTTTAGAGGCAGAACGGAGACCTTGCAGTGACCGGTGACATCCCCACAGGGTCTACGTGGGCAAGGTCTATTGGCACCTGTGTGGGAAGGCGGGAAACCTGGGGCTTGCTGCCAGCCACAAATGCCACACTGGGCTCTGCCTAGGCTCTGGGTCCTTTGGTTGCTGGATTTGGTGGTGGCTCAGGGCAGTCACTTGTCAGTCCCAGTGTTTAATCCCCTGGGGCCTCCCCAGAGCCATAGGAGATGGTTCACCTCTGAAGGACTGCTCTATGCTGTGCCTGGTGAGCTCAGTTACCCAGGGCTGTCACAGAGATGGGCTGTGGACCACATGGGCTGAGCTCATTTCCGCCCTGCCACCTACGCTGTGCTGTGGTTACTTTGGCAGTGTTTCCCCAGCAGGAGAGCAGGTGGGAGCGGGGGCAGGTCCCTGAACTGGGATATAGCCTGGAGACCTGGGTGTCCTCTGCTCTGTTGTACTGACCCTCTGCATGCTTATGAAATGAGGGCAGGGGTTCTCAGTGCTCCCATGGCATGGTGAGTATAATCCGTGAACGATGCCCACACAGTTCCTGGCATGCTCAGTGTAGCCTTGCTGTTGTAAGAGAAAAAAAGCAGGGATTCTCCACTTCCTCACAGAGTGAATTGGAACGAGGAGAGACTGGTATTTCTCTAACACTAGGTTTCTTTGGATTTTTGTGCTGGTTGATACTCCCTAAATCACAGGTTGCCTTAAAGAGAGCAAGAGCCCCGCATGGTGGCCTGGACCCTTGGGGCCCCCTCCATCCGATGCACCTCGTGGCCCAGTCTTGACCTGCTCACCATGCACAGCACTTCCCGTGGGTTTGGAAATGTGTCATCTGCACAGCAAGGATGGGAATGGGGAGTGGGAACCTGCAGTTTAAGGTCCAGGCAGGTGGATTTTAATTTACCCCTGGGGGATTCTAGGGCCAGCAGAGCTCAGTGCTGCTGCTCTCTGGGCCTCTGGGCCGTGAGCTGCTGGGGGAGCCCCTCTGGAAATGGACAGTGGCTGTCCAGGGCTTGGGACACTAGGGGGTGAACAGAGGAAGCAGAGGCATCTGGGGCTGAAGTTCAAGGTTGCAGCATGAAGTTCAGGGTGGCAGTGCCCGTCCTAGCAGGGCAGGGCTCAATCTGGAGGACTGGCATGAGGAGGTGGAGGAGTCAGCCAAGCCCTCCCCTCAGCCTCTCTCCAGACACTATAGATTCAAGGCCAGGTCTGCATGAGGACAGCCACTTGATCTCGGCTGAGGTTACAGGAAGGGAATCGGGGCAAGGGCCAGTTAGTTTGCTCCTAATTTGGGTCCCCTAATTGTCCAAGAGAAGAAAAGGCTTCATTTCTGTTTCGCTAAGTTTTATACTATTTTAGTTCACGTTCTTTAACAATAGGTTATTCATGCAGAGCTCATCTCTATTAATCAAAATGTATGATTAGGCAGAAAGCCCCATTCCCACACCAGAGTGGTGAAATGCAGTGCATGTGTGCTCAGATCAATTTTGGAGGTCTTGATTTTGTTTTGTTGCATATTTATTGGATTGCTTGCAGAAGAATGAAGTTTTCTGGCCCTCTGGAAATTTTTTTTCTCCTGAGAGGTTTTTCAATCTAGTAGAAATAGACGCAGAGTTTGGCTTGCAGCAATAGTGGTGTTAGAAACGGCCCTGTATATTTCAATGTGGAAGACGTGATGGTTTTGTGTTTGCTCCTCCAGTTGTGCCCCATGGCTGTCTTTCTGCCAGCACTCTTGCACATTTAGTTCTTGTGCGAGATGTTCTAAATAGAAGCCATGGTCCGTTCGGTCCCCAGCCTGCTGTCCTTCTGTGACCCGCCAGCCAGCTTTGCTTAGGGAACTGTGAGCCCCTCCCACTAGGCTACAAAGTCATGGGCAGGAAAAGCATCTGTGCACAGCCAGGAGCAGAGCACCCAGGCCCAGGTCTGTCCCAGAGCCTGCATGGACCTGGTGAATGGCTGTTCAGGTCAGAAGGGGGTTTGGATACACTGGTTCTGTATCTCGGAGGCCAGAGTAGCCCCCCGTGTATTTCACAGAAGTGATAGCAGCTCCTATCCCAAGGCACTAGTGCCAGCTTGTTAGGCACGTGCTAGGTGCCTACTTCAGCATCTCCTTTGTTCCTCTCTATCACCTGCTGTCCCCTGCAGTGGGGAGCAAGGAGGCAGAGAGTTGGCTGGTAACAGCCAGTGTCCACAGAGCCCCAGGGCTCCCTGACTGGGCTGTGCCACCGGGGACAGGCAGATAGACCCCAAGTAGAGTTAAAGGGAAGCACAGTGGGGCCTGCACAGGATGTGAGTTAGAGGCTCTGGTGACAGTGATACCTGGTGGGGGATGGGAGGCAGGGGCCTTGCTGGGACAGACAGGAGACCAGGGGCCAGTGGCAGAAATGGTCTCTGACCCATCCTCACGCGGATGGTGGCCTCCACCGGGAGCCCTGTGTGGCTCTGAACCTTAGTCTCCCTCCCTCCAGTCTGCAAAATAGGCATAACAGAAATGGTGCATCTCACTAATAAATCTGTGTAGAAAGAGAAAGCAGTTCGCAGCTGCAGAGCACGATTCGGATCTTCCTGGCTTTACCTCCAGGATCGTATGCCTCCGCTGTCTCAGAAGGCACAGGCCTCCCATGCACCCGGTGCTGGTCTCTAGGTCATCTGAGCCATCGTCCACCCCTCTATACCAGGGACAGTGTGCTGCCAGGAGGGGCACCAGAAGAGGTGTCCTACAGTGGCTGAGCTAGGATTCGAGGCACTTCCTGCCTCTTCCAGTTCCTCGTGGGCCAGGGGTGCTTTGCTCAATGGTGCTGGGGAGGAAGGGCAGTATCTAAGGATGTATTGAGAGGGTCACGTTCACGTGTGCCATCTTCTGAGGGCCAGAACTCTCTCACGACAGTTTTGCCGTGACTGAGTTCCCACATCGCAGAGTGCGCTTGGGGTGTGGCTGTGAACATTGCCGGCAGGTCAGGTGGAGCCTGGCTGCTCTGGGGAGCTGTGCCCAGGTTCCCTCAGTTCCTGAAGCTCAGAGGTTGCAGGAGAGAAGGCCTCCTGGGGGCTGCTTACTCTGCCCTGCTGTTAAGTGCCTGGTCAGTAGAGTTAGGCCCCTCACCCCCTCTGGGCCTCAGGGATCCCACTGAGGATGGAGGGTCTTGGACTTAGTTTCTTTTTTTTTTTTTTTT
>NW_012105342.1:1351095-1352578 GCF_000951045.1 Mandrillus leucophaeus | reverse complement strand
GCCACTGCACTCCAGCCTGGGTGACTGAGCGAGACTCTATCTCAAAAAAAAAAAAAGCAACCAACTCCCTTAGGAGCCTCCAGAGCAGAGGTTGCCAAACTTTCTCAGATCACGGCACCTGGATCTCAGCAATTTCATGATATTTCTAGACCAAAACACACAGCTAACAACTCTACTCTTTAAGTAACTGGGTCCAAACCACATGGTATTTATGTCCCAATAACTTGAAAGCCGCATGAGAAATAATACTCATAAATTGAAACAAAGTATTTCATCCTAAACCGCAATTGTAAACGGAAGTGTGTCTGCTGAGTGAGATTGGCACCATTCTCATTTTCTGTTTGATGCTGACTTTTGTGTGGGACTTGCTGTTTAAAATTCTATTTTTATTTTTAATTTGTATACACATATCATAGTCATACATATTATGGGGATACGTGTGATTTTTTTTCTTGAGACAGTGTGACAGAGTCTTGCTCTGTAGCCCAGGCTGGAGTGCAGTGGTGCAATCTCGGCTCACTCACCCTCCACCTCCCGGGTTCAAGTGATTCTCATGTCTCAACCTCTTAAGTAGCTGGGACTACAGAGGTGTGCCACTTGCCTGGCAAAGTTTTGTATTTTTAGTAGAGATGGGGTTTCACCACGTTGTCCAGGCTGGTCTGAAACTCCTGGCCTCAGGTGATCTGCCTGCCTGGGCCTCCCAAAGTGCTGGAATTACAGGCATGAGCCACCGTGCCTGGCCTACGTGTGGTATTTTAATACAAGCATATAAATTTTTAATTGTGGCAAAGTACACATAACATAAAATACCATCTTAATCATTTTAAGTGTATAGTTCGGTGGAATTAAGTACATCAACGTTGTTTTGCAATCATCACCATCAGCTATCTCCAAAACATTTTCATCTTCCCAAAACTGAAATTGTTTTAATTGCGCACGAAACAGTACCTCTCCTTTCCCGCTTCCTCCAGCCCCTCCCGGCCACCACTCTGCTTTCCCTCTCTCTGAATTCACCTCTCTAGGTACCTCGTGTAAGTGGCATCGTGCAGTCGCCGTTCTTTTGTGACTGTCTTACTTCGCACGGTGTCCACAGGGGCCGTGCACGTTGTGGCGTGAGTCAGAATTGCTTTCTTTTTTCGTGCTGAATGACACTGCATGGCAGGAATACGCCACATTTTGTTGATCCGTTCGTCTGCTGCTGGACACGTGGGTTGCTTTCACCGTTCGGATACTGTGGAGAACGCTGCTGTGAACAGGGGTGTACAGATGTCTCCCTGAGTCCCTTCTTTCAGTGCTTTTGGGATATACCCAGAAGTGGAATTACTGGACCAGATGGTGGCTCTTTTTTAAACTTTTTGAAGTGCCATACTGTTTTCCACAGCAGCTGCACCTGTTTACGTTTCTATTATGCCAACAGTGTACAAGGGCTCCAGTTCATCCACATCCTCACCAGCACCAGCACTTGTGTTTTCATTTGTTTTTG
>NW_012105342.1:1345080-1349915 GCF_000951045.1 Mandrillus leucophaeus | reverse complement strand
GAGGTCAGGAGATTGAGACCATCCTGGCTAACACGGTGAAACCCCATCACTACTAAAAATACAAAAAACTAGCCGGGCGTGGTGACGGGTGCCTGTAGTCCCAGCTACTCGGGAGGCTGAGGCAGGAGAACGGCGTGAACCCAGGAGGCGGAGCTTGCGGTGAGCTGAGATTGCGCCACTGCAGTCCAGCCTGGGCGACAGAGCGAGACTCCATCTCGAAATAAAAATAAAAATAAAAATAACTTGTGAGGCAAAAAAAAAAAAAGAAAGAAAGAAAGGTGGAGGCACAACCAATGGTTAAAGGGTACATAAAAGGCACACATAGTGTGTGTTTAGGGATGTGTGCTACACGGAGCAAGGTAGGGCTGTGATTGCCCCCCAACCAGGACCTGGTCAGGGGTGCCCAGGGAGGCTGGGTCCCGAGGGCTGGAGTGGCCGGCAAGGCCCCTCTTCTTCCCTGCCTGAGGATTGTAAAGGTTGTTTCATAGCCATTTATTAAGCTAAATATTTACACTGTTTTCTAAAAAATAAAATTATTTTAACAACATAAAAGTCAAAGGGAGAAGTGCCTGGAAATGGTCTTGAAGCTGCAAGTGGGCAATTGTGAACAGTCTGCCGGTGTGGGGCGTGGCGCCTCGTCATGGGTGCGCCGTCTCCCTCCACCGTGGGCCCTGCTCTTTCCTGCAGCACACGCAGCTCACTGCTGCCATTTCCCGTGTCTTCTGTCTTCACTCTGACCCACTCGCACCTTTGGTGTCTGGGGTCTGTGCTTTGCTAGGGGACCTTGGAGTTCTGTTGATGGCTGTGACTTCATTCCATGTTCTTTCCTATAAGGAACTGTGTTGGGAAAAGTTTGTCCGATGATTCCACGGTCACGCCTTTTGGCCTGTCCTGTGAGGGGCGAATGGGGAGCACGTGGAACTTATTGCTGCTGTCTTCAGAGTTTCTTGGGGGAGGAACTTGGTGTGGTTTGTTCCAGGCTGAGCCCACCCCGAGGTCGGTTGTGGGACCCACCTGCCTGGTGCAGGCTGCCAGGGTCTTCCTGCCAGCGTGGGATCCCACGCTTTCCTCTTCCTCCTGCACCCATCAGACCCAGGGACACATGTGTGGCTCCTTCTCCAGTAAGTGATCTGGGAGGCGTGCTTACCCCAGGACCCGAGTGAGCGTCTGTTGGAGACACCCAGGCGTGCAGGCCAGAAGGACACGCCCAGTTGTGTGGCTGCCTCTTCCCTGCAGGGAGAAACAGAAGGCTGGCGTGGGGCTTCTCCCTCGGCTGGGCCTGCATTGTCCCCAAGGCCCGTGGCCTCTGGAGCAGCCCCTGAGGGACTGTGCTCCTTCCTGGGCCTCGGTTTCCTCATTCTCAGCGGGGGCTTCTGCCAGACTATCTGGGAGATGTTTTCAACCCTCTAATTTGTGCACACTGTGACTCACCCAAAATTACAGAGCGAAGCTAATGGAATCAGGAATGTATAAATCCCCCTTCCCTCCTCACACGCTTCCTTGAGGTTTTGAAAACTACCGTTCAGAATGAGACCGTGGCTCTCTACCTGAGGCCACAGGGTTGTCTGTGGCCTGAATGATTTCTGGCCAGTTTGGCTGGGTGAGCCCCAACGGCGTGAACATGCTAAAGGCTTGCCCTGGGACCCCGGATCTGGCCGGGCTACAGGGCTCACAGCTCAGACCTGCCTCTGCCCAGGAGTGACACGGTCCCCTCTGCTCACATGCCACGGAGCAGAACTGCCATGTGGCCCAGCCTAGGAAGGCCAAGAAGCATGGGAGACTCCCAGGCTATTCGACGAGCAGGACCTGTCCATGCCATCTCCCATCCGTGCCCAGCATCTGCATCATCCAGAGAGCACCGGCCTGCACTGTCCTGTGAAACGCCGCCGTGAGCCCTTCCTAGCAGGTGCAGTTAATCCTGTCTGATGGGTTAGGAAACCAAGGCTCTGAGGGAGGCTTTCGGTGCCACAGCGGGGAGGTGAGTTGCAGATGTCTCAGCCATCCCGAGCGTGTCCATTCAGGGTGGTGGGAAGCTTTTCACTCAGCACTGAGTACGTGATGCCTGCGGTGTTCTGGGCCTCCTCCATTAGGAGTCAGGGGCCCTTCTCCCCAGGTCGCTCATCGATGGCCCTGGCTCCTCCAACCCCTCCCTGGGCTGTGGCTGCACCCTGGGCTCCATCCATTCCAGACCCAAAGGCCCATGAGCCAACCGGGCACCGCCCCTACATGGTGTGCCCACAGGCTCTTATGGATCCCAGAGGGCCCCTTTGTCCTGCTTGGGGAGGCTGGGGTGGTCCCTCCACAGTGCCCTTCCATGGCTCCCATGCTCCCCAGCTCCCTGCTGTGTCTGCTGGGCGTTTGAACAGCCTCCTGCCCTAACCCTTGCATCCTGCCACCCTGTCCCACTCTCTACCCGGCAGCCAAGTGATCTTTTCCAGCAGCACAGCTGACTGAGTATTGCTGGTGGCTGCGACTGCTCTCAGGATCAGATTGTGTCTCTTCCAAGAGAGACATCCGATAAGATTGACTTGGAAAAGAACATGAATTGTGGTTGCCCAGAGCTCCTTTGCGGTTTGGGATTAAGCCATGCAGAAAGGTGTGCAGGAGCCTAGCTCACCCGCCAACCCTGCCTCTTGCCATCCTCTATTTTGTACGCTCAGTCACCCCAGAAAATTGCTCTGGCCCTTGGATTTACCTCCGGGTCACTGTCCGTCCGGTACCCTCTGCCTGGGATGCCTCCCTGGGTCTCCATCACCCGCCTCACTCGTGTTTCCTCTGCACATGGCATCTACTTCAGCAGGGCCCTTCCACAGGGCGCCTTCCCAGCCTGGGTCTGGCCCACCCCGTGAACTCACTCCTCGCAGTACTGGCTACACACCCTCAAGCCCAGCTGTTTCTTAGAGTTGGTGTCCGCTAGGGTGTGAGTTCCTGGTGAGCAGGAGAACCTGTGCCTTTTATAACCTAGTGTGCTGCTCGGCATGCCGAAGGAACCAAGGCGTGCTGAGAAATGAATGGAGCAGCTGTACTGTGCAGAGATACACGCAGAGAGGGGCAGGAGGAAGCCTCCACTTCAGACTTCAGTGTGAAAAAGAGCCACTGGAAAAGAACATGAAGTGTGGTCACCCGACACTCCTCTGTGGTTTGGGATGAAGCCCTGCAGGAAGGTCCCGGCAGCGCTGCAGCCCTGCCACGCTGTTTGCCCCACGTGGGTTCTGGAGTCTGGTGGTACCTGGAAGAGCAGGTGGAGTGGAAGCTGCTAGAAGGTGGGAACCTGAGGGTCCTGGGTTGGCGGAGGCCTTGCCCTCACTTTGCCTAGGGAGGCAGTGGGCTTCCTGCTTCGTTTGAACCTTGCACTGCAGAGCCGGGCCTTGCTTATTCTTAGGGAGGCTGATGCTTCTTCCCAGCACACCACAGCCACGCAGGAGGTGTGGCAGAGCACGTAGAGATCCATCTGGTATCTCGCAGCCAGCCGTGGTGCGACTGTCAGGACTCTGTGACAAACAAGGTTTCTGTTTGGCACGGGGACGACCAGAGGGAAGGAGACTGGTAGAGCATAAGGATTCAGCCGACCGTTAAAAAAAGTCAGAAGCAATGTAAGTCAAAACTCGGGACATCTTAGGGTGACCTTGGCCACTGACAGTTGTTCGTGTTTGAAATCACATTGATTCTTGCAGCTGTCCAAGGCGCTTGAAATAACCACTCTGGGTGATGTCGTTGGGATGGTTTTGTCAGCACTCAGGATTTGGGGGTTTGATATGAAAATTTCACATTACAAAAAAGGGAGAAGTGCAGTTTTGTGTGTTTAGGGTTATTGGTGGCTAGACATCTGAAAATAAGGATCCCCGCTCATTGATTTTTTTTTTTTTTTTTTGAGATGGAGTCTCACTCTGTTGCCCAGGCTAGAGTGCAGTGGCCGATCTTGGCTCACTGCAACCTCCGCCTCGCAAGTTCAAGTGATTCTCCTGCCTCAGCCTCCTGAGTAACTGGGATTACAGGTGCATGCCCCCTGCCTGGCTAATTTTTGTATTTTTAGTAGAGACAGGGTTTTGCCATGTTAGCTAGGCTAGTAACTCCTGACCTCAGGTGATCCGCCCACCTCAGCCTCCCAAAGTGCTGGGATTACAGGCGTGCCACTCCTTGATTTTTGTTGTTGATCCCAGGAAGATTGATGGAGGGAAAACATACTCTCCAAAGAGGAGATCCTGTGTTTACAGCTGTCTTAGATAGAGTCGTGACGAGGAGGAGGACTCTGGGCCGACAGTGTATGAGGGTTCCGCCTCACAAGGCTGTTTAGTGTTTGTGCCCACACTGGGTGTGACGGGTTGAAGCAGTGGATAACAAGCCTATTACTGTTATGCAAATGTGGGTGGCATAGTTGCATTCTTCATGCATGTGTCTCTTCCTAATGAGTTTCAAAATCTTAATTTAGATCTTGATTTTGTTGCAGATAGGATTCCAATTTAAAGAGAGTATGTCGTTCAGAGACTGTGGTAGACAGAAAAATGATCTTCAAAGATATCCACACCCTAGCCGCAACGCCTGTAAATCTGTTACTTTATATGACAGGAAGGACTTTGCAGATCTGATTAAGTTATGGATCTTGAGAGGGAGAGATTATTCTGGATTATTCAGGTGGGCCCTAATAATCATGGTGACCCTTATTAGAAGGCAGCTGGAGGAGTTAATTGTCAGAGGAGGTCTGTGACAGCAGAAGTGGAGATTGGAGTGATGCACTTTGAAGATGGAGGAAGGGGCCGCAAGCCAAGGAATGCAGGTGGCTTTTAGAAGCCAGAAAGGCAAGGAAACAGATTCTTGCCTAGAGCCTCCATAAAGAA
>NW_012105342.1:1342325-1344840 GCF_000951045.1 Mandrillus leucophaeus | reverse complement strand
TCAGCCACCCATATAGCTGGGACTACAGGCACATACCACCATGTCTGGCTAATTTTTGCATTTTTTTGTAAAGATAAGATCTCACTATGTTGCCCAGGCTGGTCTAGAACTCCTGGGCTCAAGGGATCCACCTGCCTCAGCCTCCCCAAATGCTGGGATTATAGGCATGAGCCACTGCACTCAGCCCTCTGCCGGATTTGTGAACTATAGAACTGTAAGAGGGTAAGTTGGTGTTGTCTGAAGTCACTAGATTTATGGTCACAGTAGCCGTAGGAAGCTAACACAGAGATTCAGGGACCAAACCTTTCCATTGCAGCAAGGTTGATCAGTTGTTCTCTCCCATCATGGGGCTCCCATTTTGCTCAAGTCCTGTGTCATTGTCCCTCTTTTCCTGGAGAGCAGGAGCTGACTTCAGATGCCAAATCTTCTTTTCGTGCCACGGTGCACTCGCAGCTCTTGGGAGGTGCAGTTTCTGCCTGCTGCTCTTCTGGAGTGATAAACGCTGGGCTCTTAGTGGAAATGTCAGGTGAAATGGAAGGCAGCTCCTTGGGGGCAGGACCTGCAGTGGGCCTCTCGGAGCTGGCACTGAGGGCTGCTCCCCCCACTCTGTGGGTGTATTGGCTGCATGCTGACGGGCTGTCCTTGTGGTTGTGGCCTGGTGTGTGTGCAGGTAGACAGAGGCCGGAGTATCCTTGAGAGGCTGTGCCTTCTCCCGGCTTCTGTTGGAGCCAGAGCCATCAGGGAGCCATCACCTGGCCTGGCCTGGCCTGGCCTGTCATGAGTGCTGGGTTCCTTGAACTGCCTCTCAGGCTGGGGGATGAGGTGGCTGCGCTCAGGCCTGGCTTCTGCAGGCTTCTTCATGTCTTTGGAGCTGCTCCACCACTGGAACCTGTGCCATGAGAGGCCTGTAGCCCGGCCCCATCATCCGGAATGGAGAGGCAGCCCCCCAGCCTCCTGGGGACCAGAGCTCCTTGCCTGGGTCATCAGAGAACTAAGCCTTAAAATCCGGCTGCCTCAGCAAAGCACCTCTAGAGACTCCAACCACCTTGTAAACCTCCCTGGGAGCGAGTGCTTGACTTTTCATTCAGTACCAGGACTCCATACTAGCTCGTTTACGGGTTTTTCCTGTGAATTGCTAATGTTTGAAGTGAAAATTTTCAAAGCTGACTAATGCCTCTGCTTCAAGATTTCCTGTCAGGCAACTTATTTATATATAAAGCGGCTTTTCAAGGAACACTAACAAACTAACAGAGTCACTTGCGTTAGGAGACTCCAGAGCCAAGTCGCGGCTCTAGGTTGGCCTCGCAGGGTGTTAGGGAGCCAGTTCTCCACCCCGGGGCCATGGCTTCTGGGTCCTTGCACCATCCAGAGAGGTGATGGTGTGGTAATTCCCGTGTATAGAGTCTACAGTTTTCAGGGGGCGTTCGCATCTGTGGTTTCATTCAGCGTTCAGAGCAGTCCCCGGGGTCAGTTCACGTAGAGAAGGAGTCAGAGGCTCACAGAGGCTGAGGGTTTGCGGGGTCACCAGCTCCTAAGAGGGGCCCTTTGGGCTGAGGCCAAGGTGCTTTCTTTCTTGCAAGACAGAAATTCTGGTGTGCACTTTTCCTTTCTTTGCCATAGTGGCCACCTCCTTCCACCCCATATCCTTCTTCCCTTTGGCCACTGGTGAGTTCTGATTATTTTTCAGAAAACAATAATAATAATAATTAAAACTCTGGGAGCTTGAGACTGAGGAAAAGTCTCCTTTTGTAGAGATTTTTGGCCTAACATGTTAGCTCCCTGCCCTGTGTAACTTCAGAGTTGGCAGGTGATGGGGACACGCCCGTTGGAGAGCGCTGGTGTGTCCGGTTTTGTCCCTGCAGCTTCTTCGGCTGTCAGAGCCACAGCCTTCATTGATGGTTGTGCCCAGGAATATTTAACAGCAATTTCCTTTTTCTTTCTTCTTTCTTGTTCTGTCTGTGTCAGTGTTTTGTGGTCTGACTGTGCCCGTCTTCTTATAGGCAGCTAATGTAAACGCTGATACAGGCTGTGCCCGGTGGTTGTGGTGTTCAGGGCCTTGGCCGGAAGCTGTTGTTTGGGAATGAACCACACGGTGGGATATCTTGGATCTCCCGGGCCAGGCACAGAGCAGCTGCTCAGTAAATGTTGCTGAGTGAAAGGCCGGGGGGTTGGTGAGGATAGGAGGGGGCATCTAAGCCTGCAGAGGAGCTGTCAACCGGTGGGCAGCCAGCAAGTCCAGCTCGAGGAAACACCGTGGGACCCAGGGGCTCTGCATAAGAAATGGCGGAGGTTTGGCTTCACTTTTAGTTGTTTTGTTTCTTGTTCAAGTGAGGAGAACACACCGAGAAGGGAGGAGAGCGAGGCTGGCTGAGCGTCATGGCTGGGTGGTAAAGGAATTAATAACCCAGACAGGTTGCCTATTCATGTACAGTTGTCTGCATCGCTGTGATAGAAACTGCTGTGCTACTGAGACCTTCCGAAAAGCAGGCCACCCAGAGAGTGACTTGGGCAGGTG
>NW_012105342.1:1332772-1340605 GCF_000951045.1 Mandrillus leucophaeus | reverse complement strand
TGGGAGACTTATCTATTCTCCCCCATTTATTTGTTCAAGCATTTACATCAGTATGGATTTGTGGGTATATAATTTATACCTTGCTTTATAATCCAGTGCTGTGTTATTTATTTTATTGCTCAAACTGTCCCAGCTTTGACCATATGAAGCTCTTTCGGGTGGCCTCCCATGTCCCCTTGAGAGATCCCTACCTTTTTGTTTTGAGTACAGTCAGTCGGCCGTATCTGTGAGTTCTGCATCTGTGGATTCAACCAACTTTAGATGGGAAATATTTGGGAGAAAAATAGATGGTTGTGTCTTTACGGAACAGACTTTTTGTCTTGTCATCATTCCCTAAACAATATAGTATGATGATGATTTACATAGCATTTACATTGTACTAGGTGTTATAAATAATCTAGAAAGGACTTAAAATATACTGGAGAACGTGTATAGGTTATATGCAGATTCTGCACCATTTTATAGAAGGGACTTGAGCACTGAGGATTATGGTATCTGCAGGGGGGCCTAGATTCTAACCAATCCCTTACAGATACCCAAAGAAAACCGTACCTCTTTTTGGCACAAGATACTTAGGCTCATCTGGAATATTTCCTACCCAGTCCTGGGCTCAGCTATATCTGTAAGGATCCCTGCCTTGTTTTATTGAAGAATGGTATCTGGAAACCAAGGTCTGGACACTGAGGGTTCTTGTTGCCACTGAGGTACATTGCTTCCAGGCCCTCTCAGCAGACAGAACTAGGAAATACGTGTGTTTGCTAATCTGTGTATACATATGTATCTCCCAGTGTTTTTTTAATTTTTTTATTTTTTGAGACAGAGTCTTGCTCTGTTGCCAGGCTGGAGTGCAATGGCACGATCTCCACTCACTGCAACCTCCGCCTCCCAAATTCAAGCAATTTTCCTGCCTCAGCCTCCCTAGTAGCTAGGACTACAGGCACGCGCCACCACGCCCAGCTAATTTTTGCACTTTTAGGAAAGACAGGGTTTCACTATGTTGGCCAGGATTGTCTTGATCCCTTGACGTCATGATCCACCTGCCCTGGCCTCCCATAGTGCTGGGATTACAGGCGTGAGCCACTGCCACTGCACCCGGCCTTTTTTTTTTTTTTTTTGGAAGACAGAGTCTCACTCTGTTGCTCAAGCTGGAGTGCAGTGGCACAATCTTGTCTCACTGTAATCTCTGCCTCCTGTGTTCAAGGGATTCTCCTGCCTCAGCCTCCCGAGTAGCTGGGATTATAGACGTGCACCCCCATGCCTGGCTAATTTTTGTATCCCATAGCTTTTTGAATGCATGGCCCCATCTGGCGGCCCAGCCCTGGACCTAGCCGATCACTCAAGGAAACCATGTCCACGTGTCACATAGTAGAAAGGAAAACTTGGACAACTGACTATGTAGACAGGAGCAGCAACAACAAAAAGACTTGGAAGGCTTAAAGAATATTTTCCAAGTATACACAAATACAGAGAATGATAAGAGGAATGACTTTGAGAGCCTGAGGCAGGAGGATTGCTTGAGCCCAGGAGTTCAAGAACAATCTGGGCAGCATAGGGTGACCTTGTCTCTCCAAAAACAAAAAACAAAAAACAAAACCAGGTGTGGTGGTGTGCACCAGTGGTCCCACCTCCTTGCAAGGCTCAGGCGAGAGAATCACTTGAGCCTGGGAAGTTGAGCCTTGCAGTGAGCCATGACTGCACCACTGCATTCCGTCCTGGGTAACAGAGCAAGACTCTGTTTAAGAAAAAAGGAACATGTGGGTACCTACTATCCAGTTTAAGACATGTACAAATATAATTCAGGCTTCCATAAGCATATGCCTCCCCAGCCACCCCTGTGAAACCCGGTACGTTGAATGTACTGTTTGTTTTTTGGAGGCATATTTTATTTTTACCCTGCATGTATGCCTAAATGATATATCCCATTGCTATGATATTTTCAAACTTTGTAGAAATGATATCTTACTATGTTCCTGCAACTTGAATTTTCATTAACTGAGGTGTTTTACATGTATTTATCTTCTTAGCAATCCCGAGAAAAGCAAGGGTCTCCATTGCACAGGTGGAGAAAGTGATAACGTGGCACAATGATGTGATTTTTGCTCACTTCACACAGCTAGTGAAGGTGGACTCACATTTGTATCTTCAGAGCCCAAGTCCTTGCTCTTTGTACAGCATAAATGTCGAGATTCGTCAGGAAAAGGAAGAACAAGCAGGTCTTGTTGGTTACTCTGTGACCCTGTTGCTTCCCTGGGGCCTGGAGGTCCTGGTGTCTCTCCTAGCCTGGAATCCCAGTCTCCATCTGGGTTTTGCAGGCTCCAGGAGTTTTGATGAAATGAGGACCCATATGGCTGGTTGAGACTCCCACCCCCTCATCACTCCCTACCAGCGCTTGTGCAGAATCCTCCTCTCCTCCTGAGCCTGGAAATAACGCGTAGCTGGCTCAAAAGTCAGCCCCTCCTTATTTTAGCACCAGATGCTGCCCCTCAGCTTCACGCTGCCCTCCAGCAGCATTGCCTGTGGTCCATGGGATCGTGGCCTTCACACTCAGCATTGAAATAGCTGCCTCCCGCTCCCATCGTAGGAAAGAGAACGGAGTCTCTTTCTCCCACTCTCCTGCCCCACCCCCTGCTGCTGGCCTATTTTTGTGCTTTGCTTTGCTGTAGAACTTCTGGAAAGAGTTTCTGCAGTGGCTTTCTCCATTTCCTCCCTTCCCATTCTCTCTTATACCCACTGCAGTCGGACTTTTGCCCCTTGCACAGACACCTTTCCTTACACTTTTGACCCCATCACTTAGAGATGAAGATCTCTTAAGACTCCAAGTCTCCAGCGCCAGTGGTCAGCTCTCAGTCCCTTCCCGTGTGACTGGCCAGCTGTGTTTGCCCAGTCGTCCCCCCAGGAAGCACCTTCTTCCCTTGGCGTGTGAGGCACGCTGTGCTTGGGATTTCCTTCCTGCTTCCCTGGACTTTGCTCAGTCCCCTTTGACCCGTGAGTGTCGGAGTGTCCCTGTGGTCAATCCATGCCCCTCTTCTCTGCTCGGTCTACACTCCCACTATGGTTGACCTCATTCTATCTTGTGGCACTGAATGCCATCCTCATGCTGAAGGATCCCACATTTATCTTTTAGCTCCGATTTCTCTCCTGACCTCCAGACTGTACACCCTGTTGCCCACCTAGCACTTTCCCTTAGAGTTCTAATTGACTTCCCCACACAACAGGCACCAAGCTGTCCCTGGCTGTCTCACCCCAATCTCCCTATCTCAGTAAATGGCAGCTCCATGCTTCCAGATGCGTAGACCATAGACTTGGAACCAAGCTTGACTCCTGTCTCTCTGAAACCCCCCATGGAATCTGTTTCGTGAGCTGCCCCTGGTCACACCGGCACCGCTGCCGTGCGATGAGAGCCTGTCGTCTCCTTGCTAGATTGCTGTGCCAGTTTCCTAATGGTTCCTGTTTCCACGCTGACTGCATACCTTCCTACCCAAGTCTGTGTCTGCTCAGCAGCTGGTTTACTGCATACGAACTTAAATGAGATTGCTCCTCGGACCAGAGCTCTCCATTCCCCCGCCATCCCACTCAGAGTAAATGCTGCAGGCCCCTCCTCAACTGACTTTACTTCCTAAAACTATCCTGCAAAATCCTGCCTGGCTAATAACTTTATCACCTTCTTTGTGTTGGTTCCAGCGTTCCCTTCTCCAGGTGGCTTCTGCGGACTTTGGTACTGGCCCACATCCCTGCACCGGTAACCCCCTGCCATGCACAAGAATCCCCACATTAATTCTGTAGCTTCTTTGTTTATTGGTGTCTGTGCCGCTCCAGACAGGAAGCCTGTAGGGGTTGGGGGCTTGGCTGCCTTCTTCAGCCCTGGGCTCCCAGTCCTGGCATCTGCTTGAAGATGGTGCTGACGGTCAGGCTGCAGCAAATTCACACTTGACACCTGGGAGTGAGGCCCGCCTGCCATGCCGTGCTCTGGCCTCTCACCTGCGTCCTGCTAGTCCTGGGCACACCAGGACGACAGTCAGGGAATTTCTACCCCATCTGCCCTGGCATCCTCCAAACCCAGGGACCTTTCTAAGACTTGACTGCCTGGTGACCGTGTGTGTGCTCCGTGGATTTCTGTCCAGGAGGGTCCCTCGCTCTGGCCCTCAGGGCCACGTGCATGTGGACACCGAGTGGTAGGGTTGGTTTCCTACGCAGAGAGCCGGGCCAGAGGCACAGCCGGCCCACTGCCAGCCCCATCGCTCACGGTTCACCCAGTCCCCGGGCCTTTCCGACGCTGTGCGCATCTGCATTTGTTGCAATGAACAGAGCCTAGAATTGTAGGACTTTGTCAGACCCCGTAAAAAATACATTTTACTGACCCACCTAGGATACCTCTACATTATAGACCTCAAGCAGAAGTTTCAGGAGACCGGCTTCTCACTCTCGTTAGAGGTGATGCGTTTTGTGTGGTCTCCGGTTTCATTGTCCGGTAAACTCACTTGGCGATCTGCCTGGGGGCCCCAGCAGTCTGTAGGCCACAGCTTTCTGAGCCACACTTCCTGTTCTGGAGGAGAAACCTGAGCTGCAGAGAGCTAAGGCCCTCGCTAAGGTCACACCAGTGAATTCACCAGACAGCCAGGAGTGGAACCCTGTCCTCTGATTTCCATCCTGTGGCTTTTTTAGGCTTGTGTAATTAATTTTAATGATTGCACCATTGTGGCTTATTTAAATTACCCCAGGAGGAACATCAGCTCTGTTTAAGAAATCTTACTGTAGTCGCCTACCTGCTCTGTGCAGGGAAGTGCATCTTTTGTGAGATTTCTTCTGAGTAATTAAGAGGGTCTAAGAAGCCAGTTTTATAGTCATTTATTTAACTGTAGAGAACAATGAAGTTAAATACAAAAGCTGGTTCCATCTGCAAGAACATATGAGTGATTCGAATTAGAAAAGGTGTTCATCAAAGCACCTCCCAGGTGCCTAGGGAGGCGTGGGGGGCCTTGGTGGGGTCCCCGAGGGTCGGGCCGAGGCCTGGGGCTGGGGGCACAGTTCCATTGCACTGGGTGTGTTTGGGGGCAGAACCTTGTGCTTGGAGGTCGGTGTTGCTTCTGGCTCTTGGTTGCTTATTCCCGCAGGCATGGCCGGCCGTGGACCCGTAGCTCAGCAACCATGGAGGAGCTGTGAGAAATGCACAGCCTCAGGCCCCACCCTGCCTCTGCTGACTCGGAACCTGCATGTTAATGAGACTGGGGGTTTGTATGCACATCACAGCCGGTCTAGCTCTGGGTCTGTGGTTTCTAGTTTTTATCATCCAGCTGGTCGTCCTCAGCAGTACAGATTGTGGCTGGTTACCATGCGCAGGGCACCGTGCTAGGTGCTGTGGTAACAGAAGGGTGAGGCAGAGCCTCCCGGCCCTCTGGAGCTTGCTATCTCCAGGGCAGGCAGGGACTGGCGTATCCAGTTGTACACCATGGTGTTTTACAAAGCACGAGTGCCATGGACCCCAGGGGTGGGCTGGATTGAGATGGGAGGTGGGAAGACAGGTGGGGAGGGGTCCCAAGCAGGAGGAACTGCATGAGGAAAGGTGCGGAGGCTGGAGAGATGCAGATGCAGTCAGGGAACAGCCAGTGTCAGAATGGAGCGGGTGATGCCAGATTTTGGAGGCTCTCAGTCCCACGTTTAGATAGTTGGACTTTCTCCAGTGGGTTGTGGAAGCCACAATAAACTTTTTAAAATTAAATACTATTTTATTTAAAAAATTGTGTAAAATACACATAACATAGAATTCACCTTCTTGAACCATGTTTAAGTGTAGAGCTCAGTGGCATTAAGTACATGTACACGGTTGTGCAGCCATCGCCCCCATACACCCCCAGAGCTCTCCTCATCCTGCAAAACTGAACCTCTGTCCCCATTCAACGCTTAACTCCCATTCCTCCTCCCCTCACCCCGGCACTCACCACTGCACTTTCTGTCTATGATTTTGACTACTCCAGGGGCCTCATATGAGTGGAATCATGTAGGATTTATATTTTGTGACTGGCTTGTTTCACTTATAATGTCCTCAAGGTGCGCACACGTTGTAGCACGCGTCAGAATCTCCTTGTTTGCTAAGGTCGAGGGATACTTCCTTGTATGAATAGACCACATTTTGTTGATCGTTCATCTGGTGACGGACGCTTGGGTCGCTTTGGCCTCTCGGCTGTTGTGGATCATGCTGCCGTGAACATAGGGGTACAATCTCTTTGAGCTCTTGTTTTCACTTCCTTCAGGCATACATCCAGAAGCGGAGTCATTCCTACGTCATATGGTAATTCTACTTTTAATGTTTTAAGGATAGCATTTTCCAAAGGGGCTGTACCGTTTGACATTCCTACCCACCATGTACAAGGGTTCCAGTTTCTCCACATCCTCACCAACACTTGTTATTTTCTGGCTTTTCAATTGTGGCCACCCTGATGGGAGTGGGGTAGCAGCCCTCTGTGGTTTGGATGGCGTTTTCCTGAGGCACGGTGGTGTGGAGCACCTCTGCTGTGTGGGAGCACTGTGGTCTGGTGAGCAGGGGCTCTGCAGTGGGGGGGCGTGTGCCAAGGCTGTAGGAGAGAGCAATGGGTAGTGCTGTGCATCAGGTTTGGGGTGATGGGGACGTACCCCTTGCACCTGTACATCAGGCCTCCCCCATGCTACTTTGGTGGCTTCTGTGGGAACACAATATGTCCAGGGTGCCGTCCCCAAGGCAGAAGGGAGCATCATCTGGTTCGATGTGTGGCCTGTGCTGCACCAAGCCCACCACGTTTGCCCTATGAGACTGTGTCCTGCTGTGACTGGGTTGAAGTCAGAGGAGCCGAGACGGGTGGGGGAGCATTTGGAGGACGTGTCCCTTGCTGTGGTGTCTTTGCAGAAGTGGCCAGCACTTGCACTGCCCAGTCGTATTTTCGATGCTCCTGGGAACATGAGAGGATTGCACTTCTCCGCTTTCTCAAAGTTAGATAAGACCATGTGCCTTGCTTCAGCCAGTGACATGTAAGCAGAAGTGACTTGTGGGTAGAAGCTGGAAGGAACTTTCTGTGCTGTCCTTTCTGCAGTCACATGGGTCCTAGAAGCACATGCCGAGGAGGAGGGGCTGTAATAGCAATGCGGCTGTTGTTTGCTTTGGATTTGCAGTGGACTTTGAGTGAGCACGACAGAAACGATTCCTGGGCCCAGGCCCTGTGGTGTGGGAGCTGTTTGTTGCTGCAGCACAGCCTAGCCTATCCTCAGTGATCCAGGAGGAACCTGAAAAGTATTTTAAGTGCACAGACAGGTGAAGATGAAAGTGTAGTGGTTTGGGATAATTCCACAGGCTTGTTAGTATCTCCAACAGTTTCAAGACTTGGTGAAGGGGCTGCACTTTTCTGTAGGTAAGTCTTTTGCTAAAGAGTCCGTTATCAGCTGGTAATGGCTTCATTTTGTCAGTGGCACAGAGTTCTGGCTTGTGCGTGTCTGAGGCCTGTCCTCACTGGGGCAGGGAGCTAATGAGAACTCATGAGCCCCGCATCTCTGCCTGGCTTGAACGGCCCGTGTGTTTTCCAGTGCTTATCAAATCCAGCGCCGTTTCCATTCCGGGAGACAACTTCAGACTCTGTGGACCTCATTATACTTCCAAAGCAGGAGGGTCGTTGTTTTTGAGCATTATTCTCGACTTTTTTTGTTTTTTGTGTTTTTTTTTGACTGCAGAAATGCCTTTTTAATATCAGAAAATTTCCAAGTTTTCCTTACTTGGCTATAGTCTTATTTTTAGTACTGCTTTGGTGGTTCAATAACTATTCATTAAACAAATCTCTTCATTTTAAGTTTATTTCTTCTATAGAGCTTCCC
>NW_012105342.1:1329187-1332457 GCF_000951045.1 Mandrillus leucophaeus | reverse complement strand
TGGGGTTTCACCATGTTAGCCAGGATGGTCTCGATCTCTTGACCTCATGATCCGCCCGTCTTGGCCTCCCAAAGTGTTGGGATTACAGGCGTGAGCCACGGCATTCAAATATACACAAAAACAGAGAGAATTGTGATCCCTGCAAATTCATGTGTTGAAATCTTCACCCCCAGGACCTCAGTGTAACTGTATTTGGAGAGAGGGTCTTTGAAGAGGTAACTGAGTTAAAATGGTGTCATCAAGGTAGCTTAATCCAGTCTGACTGACGTCCTTATAAGAAGAGAGTCAGACACAGACGCAGAAGGATGGCAGTGTGCATACATGGCGGAAGACAGCCGTGCGCGAGCCAAGGAGTGAGGCCTCCTCAGCCCTGCTGACACCGTGATCTCAGACTTCCAGCCGCCAGAACTGGAAGAAAATCCGTTTCTGTTGTTGAAGTCCCCTAGCCTGTGGTACTTGGTGATAGCATTCCTTGAACACTAATGCAGTGCCTGTGTGCTTTTGTTCAGCGTCAGCAGTTCCAGTTTTTAAGCATCTTCGCGGACTGCCCCCGAAGTGCAGAGAGCATGGGGCCTATAGCGGAGAACTAGGCAGCACCTGCCCTTATGAAACTGACGCTCTACGGAAACTGGAAAAATTCGTGAGGACAAGCTTCAGTTAACAACACTTTGAGCCTGGGTGTGGGAGCTTGAGCCTATAATCCCAGCACTTTGGGAGGCCAAGGCAGGTGGATCTCTTGAACCCAGGAGTTTGAGAGCAGCCTGGGCAACACGGTGAAACCCAATCTCTACTAAAAATACAAACAATTAGCTGGGCCTGGCGCCAGGCACCTGTAGTCGCAGCTACTCGGGAGGCTGAGATGGGAGGATTGCTTGAGCCCAGGAGTCGGAGGTTACAGTGAGATGAGATTGCACCACTGCACTTCAGTCAGCCCAGGTGACAGAGTGAGACCTTGTTTCAAAAAAAAAAAATGGCACTTTGAGGCTGGGTGCAGTGGCTCATGCCTGTAATCCCAGCAGTTCAGGAAGCAGAGGCAGTAGTACTGCTTCAGGCCAGGAGTTCAGAACCAGCCTGGGCAATGTAGCAAGACCTCTGTCTCCACAAAAAATATATTAAAATTAGCTGGGCATGGTGGTGCATGCCTGTAGTCCCAGCTATGTAGGAGGCTGAGGCAGGAGGATTGCTTGAGCCCAAGAGGTTGAGGCTGCAGTGAGCTATGATCATGCTACTGTACTCCAGTCCGGGTGACAAAGCAAGACCTTGTCTCAAAAAAGAAAAAAAAAATAGCACTTTGAATTATCATAATCATAATCATAATCATATGACATCTGTCTGCCTTAGAAACCCTCGCTGGTGGATGGTCACACGTAATGCCGGTGGTCTGCCGGGGGCAGATGGACTCTCACAGCCTCCCAGGTTCCCCTTTAGGAACTGAGGCTTCAGGTATGGGAAGGGTTTGTGAAGTAAGTGGATGAAAATGGAATGAGAAGCATGACCTGAGCAACTTTGCCCCCATCAGAGCCAACCTATCACGTGGACCAGGATTCAGACCACCCGGGGAGAGGAACCAGGATGCACCCATCACTCTTTTTTTTCTTTTCTTTTTGAGACGGAGTCTCACACTGTCACCCAGGCTAGAATGCAGTGGTGTGATCTTGGCTCACTGCAACCTCCGCCTCCCGGGTTCAAGTGATTCTCCTGCCTCAGCCTCCCGAGTCGCTGGGATTACAGGCTTGCACCCCCATGCCTGGCTAATTTTGTATTTCTAGTAGAGATGGGATTTCTCCATGTTGGGCAGGCTGGTCTTGAACTCCCAACCTCAGGTGATTCGCCTGCTCGGACTCCCAGAGTGCTGGGATTACAGGCGTGAGCCACCGCGCCCGGCCTGCACCCATCATTCTTGCATAGTGAAGACCCAGGGAGATGATGAGTCACACCAGGAAGTGATTCATTTGCTTACTGATAAGTTCATCCAGGATTCCTTTAAATACCAAATCCCCATATACGCTTAAAAATACCTAGTTCACTCAGCAACAGTATGCTGACTGACGGAAGCCAGACATGAAAGACTATAAGTGGTGCAATTCCATGTATAGGACGTTTCTAGAAAGGGCCTAATGACAGAGACGGAAAGCAGACGAGGGTCTGCCTGGGTCTGGGGCGTCCGTGGGGATTGGCTGCAGGCAGCGATGAGGAACCTTCGGGGTGATGAGGGTTCTCTAAGTGCGTCGTGTGCCTGAGCTACTGTGACATTCACTAGAAGTCCTCCGTGCTGAAGGAGGGTGAACTGTGTGGGGCCCAAGTTCTATCTCAGGAAAGCTGAGGAAGTCACTCAGTTCAGCTCTGAGAAAATCAAGGGAGTCTTCTTGGAGGAAGTGGGCTCTGAGCTGGATGTGAATGACCGAGGGTCTTTGGTAAGGAGAGACAGCTGCAGGGGACTCCCAATGGAGGAACAGGATTCTGGGGGAGCGGCCAGGTGGGTGACTGAGGCGAATGGAAGGAGAAGCTGGTCACAGGTGAGGGCGTTGAAGGGAACTGCAGGGACACCCAGCGCTTCTCAAAACTGTGGCTGCAGATTTCCAGCTGCCATTTCTAAAGGGCAGGTGCCTGGGCTCTGCTCCTGGAGGTTTGGATTTGGTCAGTCCTGGGTATAGATCCCAGACGTTAGCATTTGTAAGCATATTTTTAAATGAAGTGATACTCTAATTCTATCATTTTCTTTTTACTTCTCAGCTTGTTGCTTCTCTAAAGAGATACCTCCCTTTGTCCATTATGTGGTCACCCAGTGGGACAGTTCAGAGAGAAAAGGCTGGGTGACATGTGATTCTTCCACTTCATTTACCAGTTTTGAGGGTGATAAATTTGTTTCCCATGACCTTCCAAAGGTGGTTTTTAAAAATTTATTTTAATCTATTGTCTTGAACTCTTGGGGTGTGAACGTGTTTCATAGGTTTTGAACCACTGCAGTCATTATCCTCATTGAGGTTCACTGTGGCCGGTGGTAGCGTCTTCAGCTTGGCCTCTGAGACCTTCTGACCTGATTCTAGTTATCGTTGATAATTTCCTTGTCTTTAAAAAAATTATAATTGTATATATTTTTTAATAATAAAGATGAGTTTTGGCTGGGCACGGTGGCTCACGCCTGTAATCCCAGCACTTAGGGAGGCAGAGGCGGGCAGTTCACGAGGTCAGGAGATCGAGACCATCCTGGCCAACATGGTGAAACCCCATCTCTACTAAAAACACAAAAATTAACTGGGCGTGGTGGCG
>NW_012105342.1:1322815-1324072 GCF_000951045.1 Mandrillus leucophaeus | reverse complement strand
CATAACTATAGTACAATAGTCAAATCAGGAAATTGACAGCAGTGTAGTCAACAGAAACTATTCAGACTCCAGCAGTTACAATTTGTGTGTGTGTGTGTGTGTGTGTGTGTGATTCTGTCCAATTGCATGTGCAACTTCATGTAACCACCACCACAATCAAGATATTTAATTGCATCATCAGCAAAGGGCTGCCTCATGCTACCCCATTGTAGGCACATACACAGTTCCTCTTCCATCATTCCTAACCCATGGCAACCACTGGAGGACATTTGGAGTTTCCAGTTTGGGGCTGTTAAGAACCCAGACCCACTATATGAACATTCGCTTACAAGTTTCTGTGTGAAAACAAGTTTTTATTCCTCTATGATCAGTTATCTACAATTGCTGGATTGTATGGTAAATTCATTTTTAGTTTTAAAGGAATTGCCAAACTGTTTTCCAGAGTGGCTGTACCATTTTATATTCCCATTAGCAATGTATGGATGATCCAGTTTCTCCACATCCTTGTCAGCATTTGATGTTGTCACTGTTTTTTATTTTAGCTATTCTCTCTCTTTTTTCTTTTTTCTTTTCTCTTTTTTTTTTTTTCGAGACAGAGTCTCGCTGTGTCGCCCAGGCTGGAGTGCAGTGGCATGATCCGGGGTCACTGCAAGCTGCACCTCCCAGGTTCACGCCATTCTCCTGCCTCAGCCTCCTGAATAGCTGGGACTACAGGCACCCGCCACCATGCCTGGCTAATTTTTTTTGTATTTTTAGTAGAGACGGGTTTTCACTGTGTTGCCAGGATGGTCTTGATCTCCTGACCTCGTGATCCACCCGCCTCGGCCTCCCAAAGTGCAGGGATTATGGGCATGAGCCACCGTGCCTGCCCTATTTTAGCTATTCTCATAGGTGTGTAGTGATACCTAGTTGTGGTTTAGATTGCATTTTTCTAATGCCTAATAATGTTGGGGATCTTTTGATATGACTATTTGCCATCTGTGTATCCTCGTGGGTGAAATGTCTGTTCATCACTTTTGCTCATTTTTTTTTTTTTTTTTTTGAGGTGAAGTCTTTCTCTTGTCCCCCAGGCTGGAGTACAATGGCACGATCTTGGCTCACTGCAACCTCCACCTCCCAGATTCAAGTGATTCTCCTACCTCAGCCTCCCGAGTAGCTGGGATTACAGGCACCTGCCACCACGCCTGGCTAATTTTTGTATTTTTAGTAGAGACGGGGTTTCACCATGTTGGCCAGGCTGGTCTCGAACTCCTGACC
>NW_012105342.1:1318852-1321865 GCF_000951045.1 Mandrillus leucophaeus | reverse complement strand
AAGCCTGTCAATCAATTTAGGCAGAACTGATCTTTTAACTATGTTGAGTGTTCCAATCCATGCATATGTCTCTTCAGTATTTAGGTCTTTGATTTTCTTCCTCGTCATTTTGTAATTTTTATTTTATAGATCCTGTACATGTTTTGTGAGATATATTCGTAAGTATCTTCTCGTTTTTATCTTTGGAGCAACTTGAAATGGTGTTGCATTGAACAGTCTTGATTTCCACGTCTTTGTTACTAGTGTATAGACATGCAATTCAGTTTTTCAATGTTGGTCTTGTACCCTGAAACCTTATTGAATTGTATATTTTCCTCTCTGCACTGTCTGAGCTGCATCCGACCAATTTGGTATGTCATGTTGTCATTTTAATGAAGTTCTATATAGTTTAAAATTTCCCTTGAGATGTCCCCTTTGACCTGTGAATTAGTTAGAAGTGTGTGGGTTAATTTCCAAGTATTTGGAGATTTTCCTGTAGTTTTTTTGTCATTGATTTCTAGTTGGAGTTCATTTTGGTCAACATATTCTGCATGATTTTAATTTTTTTGAATTTATTTATCTATTATTTTTATTTATTTATTTATTTTTTGAGATGGAGTCTCGCTCTATCTCCCAGGCTGGAGTGCAGTGGCACGATCTCGGCTCACTGCAAGCTCCGCCTCTCAGGTTCATGCCATTCTCCTGCCTCAGCCTCCTGAGTAGCTGGGACTACAGGCTCCCGCCACCACGCTCAGCTGATTTTTTTTGTAGTTTTAGTAGAGATTGGGTTTCACCATGTTAGCCAGGATGGTCTAGATCTCCTCACCTCATGATCCGCCCGCCTTGGCCTCCCAAAGTGCTGGGATTACAGGTGTGAGCCACCGCACCCGGCCCCTTTCTTTATTTTTAAAATGTATTTTAATTTTTAGTTCTTAATTGTGGCAAGAGATACATACAAATGTATCATCTTAACATTGTTTAGGTGTACAGGTCAGTGACGTTAAGGACATTCACATTGTTGTCCAGCCATCACCACCATTCATCTCCAGCATGATTTCATCTTCCCAGAATTGAACCTCTGCACTCATTAAGCAGTAACTGTTCGTTCCCCTCTTTCCACACCCCCCGGCAACCCCCATTCTACTTCTGGCTGTGAATTTGACTATTCTAGGTACCTCAACGTAAGTGGAATCCTTTGATATTTTTGTGCATGACTGACTGCTTTCCCTTAGCATAGTGTTCTCACAATGTTGTAGCAAGTGTCAAAATTCCCTTCCCTGTGAAGGCTGAATAATACTCCACCGTATGTGTGGACCACATTTTGTTTATCCATCCATCCATGATGGACAGTTGGGTGGTTTCCACCTTTCAGGGACTGTGAATAATGTGGCTGTGAGCCTGGGTGTACAAATAATCTCTTTGAGATAGATCCTGCTTTTAATTCTTCTGGGTGTATACTCAGAAGTGGGATTGCCGAATGATGTGGAAATTTATGGTTTTCAGATTTTTGAGGAACTGCTGTACTATCTGTCCCTGTGTTTTCCTTACAAACACCTGGGGAGGACTTTGGGACATTTGACCTGTGGAACGTCTCCTGTCTTACTTTGGATGGGTGCACTCCTGGTGAAGCTCAGCGTGTCCCTTTGTCCTCTGTCTTCTGCACATAGGCAGCTGGATCCAGCACCTGCGCCAGACTTGGCTCCGTCTCTGGCAGGATCCGAGGAAGCACGCTGTGTCTGTTCACCCAGCTTTCTGTGAGCTGGCAGCTGTTGATGCTCAGTGCCCCTGTTTTGGGTAAAATTGTGTCTCCCCAAAATTCATTTATTGAAATCGTAAGCTCCAGCATCTCAGAACCTGCCCTTATTTGGAGAAATGGTCTTTACAGAGCTTATTAAAGCAAAATGAGGTCATTAGGGCAGGTCCTAATCCAGTATGCCCAGTGTACTTCCAAGAGGAGGAAATGCGGATGCAGACACGTGCAGAGGGAGGATGGGAAGATGTGGTGACTCCATTTGAACATAAACACGGCTGTTTCTTGCCCTTCAATCTTGAACGCTTTGCTGGGCAGGAAATCCGTGAGTGTCCTAAATAGGCTACTCTATTTTTTTTTCTGGAGGTAATCATGGTTGTCAAAAAGTCTTAAGGGTCAGGCACAGTGGCTCACCCCTGTAATGCCAGCACTTTCGAAAGTCAAGGCAGGAGGATCACTGGAGCTCAGGAGTTAGAGATCAGCCTGAGCAACATAGGGAGACCCTGTCTACAAAAACCTTACCTTTCATTTCCCTTCCCTTCCCTTTCCCCTTCCCCTTCCCCTTCCCCTTCTCTCCCTCTCTCCTTCCTTCCTTCCTTGCCTCCTCCCTTCCTTCCCTCCTTCCCTTCCTCGCTCCTTCCCTTCCTCCCTCCTTCCCTCCTTCCCTCCTTCTTGCCTTCCGTCCTTCAGTCCTTCGTCTCTCTCTGTCAGCCAGGCTGGATTGAGTGGCACAATCTCGGCTCACTGCAACCTCCATCTCCCAGGCTCAAGCGATTCTCCTGCCTCAACCTCCCAAGTAGCTGGGATTACATGCACACAACACCAAGCCTGGCTAATTTTTGTGTTTTTAGTAGAGACGGGGTTTCACCTATTGGCCAGGCTGGTCTCAAACTCCTGACCTCAGGTAATCTGCCCACCTTGGCCTCCCAAAGTGCTGGGATTACAGGTGTGAGCCACGGCACCCGGCCTTAACCTTTCATTTCAAATAAAAAGGAGATGACTTGGAATTCTGTGTGGGCTCTCAGTGTAAAGATAGAAGGACACACAGAGTATTTTGAAACATGCCCCTCCCTCATCAGCAGGTGTCCTGCTGTGTCACACATGACTGTCAGTTCCTGACCCCTCAGCCAGCCGAGCAGAAAGGGCTTTGGCAAGGTGTCCAGAGTCGGAGGTGGCCTCTGGGAGGCTCGCTGCCCGAGGGTCCTGTTGCCCCCAGGACTGGTGAGGAGACGGAGGATTGAAGGGGCCAAAAGCCGACAAAATTCTGTGCGGGGGTTGAGTGGC
>NW_012105342.1:1245703-1318802 GCF_000951045.1 Mandrillus leucophaeus | reverse complement strand
GAGGAAGCACGCTGTGTCTGTTCACCCAGCTTTCTGTGAGCTGGCAGCTGTTGATGCTCAGTGCCCCTGTTTTGGGTAAAATTGTGTCTCCCCAAAATTCATTTATTGAAATCGTAAGCTCCAGCATCTCAGAACCTGCCCTTATTTGGAGAAATGGTCTTTACAGAGCTTATTAAAGCAAAATGAGGTCATTAGGGCAGGTCCTAATCCAGTATGCCCAGTGTACTTCCAAGAGGAGGAAATGCGGATGCAGACACGTGCAGAGGGAGGATGGGAAGATGTGGTGACTCCATTTGAACATAAACACGGCTGTTTCTTGCCCTTCAATCTTGAACGCTTTGCTGGGCAGGAAATCCGTGAGTGTCCTAAATAGGCTACTCTATTTTTTTTTCTGGAGGTAATCATGGTTGTCAAAAAGTCTTAAGGGTCAGGCACAGTGGCTCACCCCTGTAATGCCAGCACTTTCGAAAGTCAAGGCAGGAGGATCACTGGAGCTCAGGAGTTAGAGATCAGCCTGAGCAACATAGGGAGACCCTGTCTACAAAAACCTTACCTTTCATTTCCCTTCCCTTCCCTTTCCCCTTCCCCTTCCCCTTCCCCTTCTCTCCCTCTCTCCTTCCTTCCTTCCTTGCCTCCTCCCTTCCTTCCCTCCTTCCCTTCCTCGCTCCTTCCCTTCCTCCCTCCTTCCCTCCTTCCCTCCTTCTTGCCTTCCGTCCTTCAGTCCTTCGTCTCTCTCTGTCAGCCAGGCTGGATTGAGTGGCACAATCTCGGCTCACTGCAACCTCCATCTCCCAGGCTCAAGCGATTCTCCTGCCTCAACCTCCCAAGTAGCTGGGATTACATGCACACAACACCAAGCCTGGCTAATTTTTGTGTTTTTAGTAGAGACGGGGTTTCACCTATTGGCCAGGCTGGTCTCAAACTCCTGACCTCAGGTAATCTGCCCACCTTGGCCTCCCAAAGTGCTGGGATTACAGGTGTGAGCCACGGCACCCGGCCTTAACCTTTCATTTCAAATAAAAAGGAGATGACTTGGAATTCTGTGTGGGCTCTCAGTGTAAAGATAGAAGGACACACAGAGTATTTTGAAACATGCCCCTCCCTCATCAGCAGGTGTCCTGCTGTGTCACACATGACTGTCAGTTCCTGACCCCTCAGCCAGCCGAGCAGAAAGGGCTTTGGCAAGGTGTCCAGAGTCGGAGGTGGCCTCTGGGAGGCTCGCTGCCCGAGGGTCCTGTTGCCCCCAGGACTGGTGAGGAGACGGAGGATTGAAGGGGCCAAAAGCCGACAAAATTCTGTGCGGGGGTTGAGTGGCGGATTCGGGACTGAATCATTTCCTGGTTCCTGAAATATTCCCACTTAGGTGCCGAAGCCAGAATTGGAGGGAGCGTGGCGCCTACTCATGGAGCCTGCCAAGGCGCTGCCAGCTGCTCGCAGGCCAGGCCGGGCGGGCAGAGCCTCCTTGCTGCCTGCTGGCTTTGAAATTCATAAGTTTCAGACACACATTCCAGCCTTCACTGATTGTTCAAGGTGACACGTGATTTTCAGACTGGACAGCTTGGCCTCTTGTCTGTTCTTGTGTTTTCCTTTATGTACCCGGATAATATTAAACCCTTCCATGATGCTGCAAAAACCAAGTATGCAGCACACACCCCACAGCCCGAAACAGCTGCAGGGGCGTGCGTCAGTGGTTCCGAAAGGAATACAGAGGCGTGTGGTTTCCGAATCCGCTGATTGTTTTATTATGTATTATTATAGATCATGTTGTTCTAAGTTATAAAATAAAACATGTTAATACACATTTATACAATGTAATATGTCATACATTATATAGCATGTAGTGATGTATGATATAATGTATGATACATACTATATAATAATTTATAATATATTATACTTATTATAATAAAAATGACTGGCCAGGCACAGTGGCTCATGCCTGTCATCTCAGCCCTTTGGGAGGCTGAGGCAGGAGGATTACTTGAGGTCAGGAGTCTGAGACCAGCCTGGGGCAACACAGTGAGACCCTGTCTTTCTAAAAAAGAAAAAAATAGTAATTTATTATTATTATTCCTATTTTTATTTTTATTTTATTTTTTGAGACAGAGTCTCGCTCGTTCGCCCAGGCTGGAGTGCAGTGGTGTGGTCTCGGCTCACTGCAGGCTCCTCCTCCCGGGTTTACGCCATTCTCCTGCCTCAGCCTCCTGAGTAGCTGGGACTACAGGCACCCGCCACCACGCCTGGCTAATTTTTTGTATTTTTAGTAGAGACGGGATATCACCGTGTCAACCAGGATGGTCTCGATCTCTTGACCTCGTGATCCTCCCGTCTCGGCCTCCCAAAGTGCTGGGACTACAGGTGTGAGCCACCGCGCCCGGCCTCCTATTACTATTTTTAAAGGACAATTTTGGAAACACACTTTACTTTTTCTAGTGTAGCAAAGAGTTTACATTTTGTCACCTGAAAGTGTCCTGGAAAATCCATCCTAGTGTGTTGTAATTCTAACAGTCACCAGGAAGGCTATTTTGAGAAAATTTCATATGGTATGAGGGAAAACAAGAACATTCTCATTTTTTTGTCTTGCTGAATTAAAAAAAAAAAAGCAACAACAAGAAAAAACAAAGCCCAGGGCTGGGGTTAAGTAGGTGAAGGAGGAAAGGGAGTCCCCACCTGTCCGTCTGAGTGCCGCTCTTTGCCATGCACACACCCGTATGTGTGCCCATGTGGGTGCACACAGACACCACTGGGTCCCCTTGGAGTTACCAGGCAAATGCATGTCGTCAGCTGTTGTGCCTTGATGTCTCCCAAGCTACATAGAATCCCCTCAGACCACGCCTGACACCCAGGACACCAGGGCAATAACCCACACGCGCATTTCACTCTCACCATGTAAATTGCGTTTTCTATTTTCATTTCATTTTATGTCACTTTTCTTCAACAAGTAATTATTCTAGGGCTTTACAAAAACCCTGTGCTTTCTTAGTCTATTTATAATGGGTAAGAAGTTGTTTTTATTCAATTTCTTTTCTGTCTGTGCTTGCCGTTTTTTTTTTTTTTTAATCACGATTGGATAAAGGGGGATCCCTGCAAGGTAATAGCACCCACCAAATTAGAGTCTCTCCATATATCTCCCAAAAAAATACAGTTAAATAGGAGGAAAGTATAGTTGCTCATAGTCCATGATTATAGCACAAATAGGGGACAATTAATGTAGCAAACCTCTATGTTTCCTCCCAAAACCGGGGACAGGGTTTCAGGGCCAGGCCAGAGCCCCGAGCCATCAGAACTGGGCACAGGAGAGTGCAGCAACGGCCTGGTCCCACCCTCACTCTGGAGATAATAAGAGACATCTGAAATGTGAGTCAGTGTTGGCTTTTGAGGAAGTAAAAGAGAGGGTCTTGGAATGTGCATGGGATGGGAGATTCTGCTCCTGGGAGATGTCTCCTGGAGGTTTGGTGTGAAAGGGAAGAGAAGAATTAGCTGAAAATAAGGGACTTAGTAAAACAACAAATCATCCACAAAGAAGAGCTCCTCTAAGGGGAGGAGGAGGTGGAAGAAGAGGAAAATCTCTCTCCCTAATTAAAGAAACGGTGCTTTAGAGAAGTAAGAGAAGAGTGCACGGCTGAACTGTGTTTCTGAGCAAGCCACACAGATCTTCCCTCCTAACTGACTCTACTAATCAGCTTTTGGAGAGTCTAAGTAAATTAACATAAACCTAAGCACACCTAGCATCCATGCAATATTACCATAAGAAAAGAAACAGAAAATGTGTAACAAAATGCTGGACATGAAAACAGCCAAGAAGTAAAGCAGCACAAATGAAATGTAAGTAACAGGCAATTGTAAATGTGAAGAAACACCATGAGCCAACTCTTCATAAAATGAGACTGGAAATGGATAAACAATGGGAGATATGAAATGAGAGCTAATTAAGGAAAGCAAATGAAGACAAGTCTAAGATAATCTCTGAAATTAACAGTAAATGATAAGGTACCCCAAAGGGATAGTAGTTACAGCTGAAAGCACAGTAAGGATAGAAATGAAAGAAATAGAAAAGATCAAAACCAAAGTGTCCGTTGGAAAGAGATCCCATTTACCTGTAATTGGTGACCCTGAAGAACTAAAACAAGGCAATGGAACAGAACTAAAAATTTAAAACTGCAAGCCAAGAAAACTCTCCTAAAATAAAATAAGACCCAAATCTACATGGAAATACAGTCCACTGCCATTCTGGGAATGGTCGACTCAAGACTTACGCTGTAGGAAGACTAAATTCTAAAGATAAAGAGGATATCAGCAGAGCCTCCAGGCAAAAGGACCAAGTTATTTACAAAGGAAATTTACAGAGTTGTTTACAAAGTTGCAAGTTATATACAAAGTCTGGTGTGAGACTTATAATAACAACCTAGAAAGTAAGACAGCAGTGGCACAATGCTTTTAAGAAACTCAAGGAAAGAAAACATGAGTGAAGGATTTTATACCCAGCCAATGGTTCTTTAAGTGATTCAGGAACAAAAATATTGTGCCTACCAGGCCCACTTAAAGAATCAGCTGGAATTAGTGATATGTCAGGGGCTGGACGGCAGAAATGGTATGCCCCGGTTGCAGGCAATGAGGAGTGTCATCATCTGTCGATAATTTAAAAACAATAATAAAACCGACTGAAAGTCAGTCTGCTTTTTATTGTCACTGTGATCCAACACTTTCAAACAATGTCAGCCAAAAAAACACTCCTCCTGAAAAAGACCTATTGTTGGTCTAAGTTCTAAGCCATTTTTCCTATTACAGTGGCATTTTAATGATATGTGTAAACCTCAAATTAGCATATTTGCATTACTTATGCTTTAATAAACATTGTATTCTACATGGCAGTTAATTTGGAGAACTCCCAAGTATATGATCGGCCCCTGACGTCTGCAGACTGAGGTACATGTGTTCATTTTGAGAGGAAGTTTGTAGCAATCCAGAATCATGCAACCTCCATTGAGGTCCGGGCTCCTGTGACCCTGTGTATTCCTCTGTTTGGATAGCGGATTAGGAATAACCAGTGATACCACAGTAGGTAAAGACAAACGGAACTTGGATTTCTTCAATTCTGTCATTCTCTGTGAACAGTAGGGCTTTTTATTGGTGTGTAAAATTTGAAGAGTAAGAGCACAGATGATGAGAGTGGATATTTTTGTTTGGTGCAACTTTTAGTTGACACATGAAATATTTTACTGAATATGAGCAGTACCATTAGGACTGAAATTCATCTTTTAAAATTGCCCATAGTTTTTAAAATTACAGATCCAATTAAGGAAATAGTGATTATTACTGGTTATTATGTGATAATTACTGAAAACAGTGTTGTCACATAGAGGATGGAGGTGTTAAAAATTAGCCACATTATTTATGCCACATAGCAGGGGACAAACTTCATCCAATGAAAAGATGATGTGGGAAACTTTGGCGAAGGCACTGATAGTATTTTTACATTTAAACAAGTATTTTAAAATGTTTTAAAAAATTGTATATGTATGACCAAAAGAAAGGTAGGGATAAATATGGAGGAATGGCTATAAATATTATATATTCTGACAAAATAGAAATAATGAATAAAAATAATAGTTGGAGTAGGAAGAGAAAAAGAGGAACAGAGAATCAGCTCATTGATTGCCCTACAGGTAAGAAAGTGGTAACATTGTTTGGTATACGTGAATGACCACTGAAACAAAAATATAGACCTTCTTAAATACCCAAATAAATGCAAAAACAAAACAAAACAACTTTTAAAGAAGCAGACAGACCACATAGTGAAATACACACAGTCAATATAACACTAAAGAATAGAACTGAAACCAAACCTAGCAGCCGCATCAGTAAATTAGAATGGATTTAACCCACTTATTACAAGGCAAGACTGATTTTCAGATTGGTTCACACAGTGGCACCCAAGTCTATACTGTATAAAGAAGTCATATCCAAAACGTAGTGATCCAGGAAGGCTGAAAATGACAGGAGGGTATATAGCAATGAAGAGAGAAAAAGAGCTTGGGGGTTTTAATCCTGATTGCAGCCAAGCTAGTGTCAGGCCAAAAGCATTCACGGAAACAAAGAGCGCCGCTGTCAATGCTAACGGCCGCAATTTGCAGAGAAGATACACTAGGTGTGGTTATGCCTGCTTCACATAACATCACCAGAACCTCTATGATGTGGAAACCACAGGGGCGGTGGGGAGACATGAGGGACACGCAGTTCCAGGACATTGTGACCGCCTTGCTCAGCCTGAGACATGTGAAGGGGACCAAAACATACGCCCCCAAATGTACCAGACTTTGTACTGTGATGATAGGGAATACAACTTTGTTTCGAGACGATTTGGAACACTTAGGAAAGTTGACATATGTTAGCTTACAAAGACAATCTCTATGACTTCCATAACATAGAAATAATATAAACAACATTCTGTGCTCACAATGCAATCAAACTAAAAATTAGTTGTAAGATTAAAAACCAAAAAGGCCCTTCAATTTGAAGAGTTGCAAGATTAAACTCTATTTAATAAGTTTTTAGGTGAAAGGAAATACACAAACCAAATGCATAATTTTTTGAGTTTGATGATAATTAAAATATATCACTGTGGAATACACATAAAGCTGTGGTTGTAACCTCAGAAATGAAACCAAACAAATGAATGGATTTATCATCTAACTAAAAATGTTAGATAAAAATAGCCAAATAAACTGAGAGCAGAAAAATAAGAGTAAGATTGGAAATTCATGAGTTTTAGGAAAGAGAAAAAAGTGAAGCTAATAAATACACAAAATACTACATCACAGAAAAAGAATCAAGTAGATAAACCTCTATTTAAGCTAATCATGAAGGGGAGAGAGAGAGACCCCAAACACACGAATAAGAAATGACGTTAACAGAACAGAGTATATTTTTGAAAAATCATTAAAAGCTAACTTTGTACAGTGCTTTGCAAATAAATGCGAAGACCTGGATAGAAAGGGAACTTCTCTAGGAAAATATAATTTATCCAGATTGACCCCAGTAGACACAGAAAGTTTAAAAAAATTTCTACTGGAAAAAATTTCAAATCTATATATTTTCACAGGAGAATTCTATCAAATCTTCAAAGGACAGATATCTCAATGCTACTTAAATTATTCTAGAACATAGAGGAAGAAACCTTAAGATTATTCAATAAGAAAACCACACACCAATCTCACTTAGAAATATTGATGTAAAATGCCTAAATAAAACAGTAGTAGAGAGAACCCTTTAAAAATGGTTTTGAAACAACTGGATAGCCATTTGGAAAAAGATAAAATTTTGTTGATATCTTTCATCATATGCAAGCGTACATTTTCAAATGTCTCTAGATAGGTAGATAGTTACCAAAAAAAACTACCATAAGAAAACACGGGTAAATTTTCAAATAACCTGTGCGTAGGGAAAGTTATGATTCAAAATCCAAAAGCAATGTAAAAAAGATGGAGAAATTTGGTTGCATTAGGAAAAAAACTTTCACCTGAGCAGGGAGGGACACCATAAGCAAAGTGAAAAAGCCAGGAAATAAACCAGTAGAAAATATTTACATCTTATATCGCAAAGCTCATTCCTTCAAAATACAGATTATAACAAGATACCATTTCTCATGGGCCAGATTGGCAGAGGAAAAAACAAAAACAAAAACAAAACAAAACAAGTTTGATGACGCCCTCTATTGGCGAGGCTGTGGAGCAGTAGTTCGGATTGCTCCACCCCTGGAGGAAACAGGATGCCTTGGGACTCAGTGCACCTGCATAGACCCTGACTCAGCCATGCCTCCTTCCTGAATTTACCCGGAAGACAATACCCCAAATCCAAACATGCTCATGGCATATGGAGGTCTTAGATTAATAGATCCTCTTTTATGTCTTTCAATAAAGTAATAGATATTTTTCTATAGAGGTCTTCCATTTTTACATTAAATTGATTCCCAGATATGAAATTTTGGCTACTGTCCCAGTGGCAGCTCTCTGGAAATGACCTTTGTTGAGTTTGTGTTTTGACCTGATATCCAGCAACCTTGCTGAACAGTCTGAAGAGCAACTTGGGGCTTTTCTCTGTGGACAGCATGTCTCCTGCATATAATGATAGTTGGCTGTCATTCATCCATTGCAATCTTCATCCTTTAATTTCTTTTTGTTTTCTTATTTCTGTGGTTAGGAGTGACAGAACAGTGTTAAGCAGAAGCAGTGATACTGCAAATTCTTGTCTTATTCCTCAGGGCCATCTCTAATGGTCCACCATGAAGTGTGGAGTTCTCTGTGGGCTTGTGGTAGATCCTCACTTTGTTTAGGAAGCCTCTTTCTGGTGCTAATTTGCTAGGAGTTTTTCCACATTTAATTATGAATGCATGTTGCACTTTATGAAATGGTTTTTGGGCATCAATTGAGATGATCTGTTAATGTGATGAATTATGTGATTGCGATAATAGCTTTTCTAATATTACACCAAGTTGACATTCCTGGGATAAACCCATATGTCATCGTGATATGTCTCTTAGAAATTGCTGGGTTCACTTGGCTAATGTTTTATTTAGGATGTTTTTTCACCTGTGTTTATAAATGAGTTTGGCCTGTGATTTACCTTTCTTATTCTGCCTTTCATTGGTTTTAGTATGGAGATTGTATTAGACCCATGACATTCAGCATCTCATCCTTTTCTCTTTTGGAGAGCAATTAATAGAAGACTGAGGTGATATGTTCCTCAATGGTGTTATTAAAACTCACCTGTAAAACCGTCTGGTTCCAGTGCATTACTAGTGGCCAGATTTTCAGTGACTAATTAAATTTCCTTAATATTTAAAGTCTATTCACAATGAGGAAATAAACCTTACCTCACTGGTTGGCTTCCTTCAACACTACCATTTTTCTTGTTTCTTGTGAGTATGTGAGCCTGTCTTAATTCGGGCTGCTATAACACAAATACCGTAGATTGGTTTAAAGAACAGCTATTCATTCCTCACAGTTCTGAAGGCTGGGAAGTCTAACATCAAGGGGCTGGTGATTCCTGGTGAGGGCCCTCTGCTTAGTTTCTGCTGGCCACCTTCTTCCTGTGCTCTCACATCAGGGAGAGAGAGAGCATCTTTCTCGTGAGTTTTCTTCTCATCCCATTCATGAGGGCTCCACCCTCATGACCTGATTTCTTCTCAAAGGCCCCACATCATAATAGCATCACATTAAGGATTAGGCTTCAACTTCTGAATTTGGAAGGAGCACTTTCAGCCCTTAGCAGAACCCAAACCCCAAGATTTTCCTAAATGAATGAATAGTCATCCCCCGGCGTTGTTCCCGGCCTCTGAGAGCATTTTAGAAGGCGGTTTCTCATTACTGGGGTTGGCTGAGATGGGAATTTCCTGATTCCATTGGCTGTGATTCAGCCCCATGCCTTGCTGCCAGCAAGATGAGCACATGAGGCATGCTCATCTGCTGGGGTGCCTGGTGCTGCTCCCAGTGCCTCTGGGTGACCTCTGTCCAGCACGTAAACCTCCTGAAGCATTCCGGGTTTGCGGAAAGTGAGCCACCCTCCCGATTTGTACACGCCTGGGCCTACCTTCCTGCTCCCGTATGTGACGGGCACACAGCCTTTACAGAAGGTGCCTCATTGCCTAGTACAGAAATGCTGAGCGGTGCACAGGAGTGAGAACCCTACTGACTGGCTGCTGTGTGTCTCCCAGACAGGCGGTTGTGGAGCAGTTGGACCCATGTACCTATCTGTGCCCATTCTCAGTTGAAAGGTAGTGAACAGCTTGGGCTGTGGTTCAAATCCCAGCTCGGCCACTCAGGGGCTGTGTGTGCAGATAGGATGCATCTATTGTCCAAAGCAAAACACAGGGAAAACGAAACAATCTGTCTCAAAGGGGTGTGGTGAGAGCTTCGGCAAAGGACTGGTGTACTTTGTACTGGTGTACTCGGATGGGTTTGTTTCCATTCTCCCTCTCTCTGTTTCCAGCTTCCCTCTCACACCAAGATGAAAGCCCTGTCCCTCTTGGGCATTTGCCAAAGGAAGGTCTGGACACCCAGCAGCTCATTCGTGTCACTTCCCAGTTTGCTGTCACCATGTTGCAGTGCAGAAGCCATAAGCTGCATGATCTGTGAGCTCGGCCCTGCAGCCTGGCTCCTCCACACAGCGGCGTTTGCCTTCATTGTCACAGATGACTATGAGAAGATGCCCTTGGTCACCTTTGGTCTGAGCTCTGGAGTTCCGTAGAGCTTTGAGCCGCCAGAGCAAAGGAGATGAGGCTCGCCCCAGGCCAGTGGCACACCCAGGACTGGGGCTGGATGACTTTAATGGTGGGACAGAAGGAAGAGCAAGCAGTTCCCCAGAGCCCAGCTGCTGGGGTGTGTGGTCCATTTGCAGTGTACTTCCAGGAGCTTGGATGGTGAATTTTCTAAAAGGGGGAGTCTTTCTTCCCCACTTTTCTTTAAATCATAGAGCTATTGTGATGGCTTCTGAGCTGCAGTGGAATCACCCATGAGGATTTTTGTTTGTTGTCTTGGCATGAAGTTCCTGTCCCTTCACAGTAATCCGGCAGGTGCCTCCCAGGGCATAGAATCATTGTGTCACGTTCTTCTCCAGTGCTGCAGGAGGGTGGGCACAGAGTTCCACTACTTGAAATGCAGCAGGCAGTTCAAAGGATTCTGCTCACACCAGGAGTTAGATTGTATTTTTCCAAATACATTAAGTATTTTAAGCAGCTTGAGCTGCTTAATGGCCCTGAAAGCATTTGATTAGTCCAGAGGGCTCTATGCCCGGCAGGTCAGGGGACAAGAAGATCTTCAAATCCTATAGGTCTGACCCCTTCTGCTCTCTGTGGCTACAGCAGGTCTCCAGGGTTGCAGCAATAGCTGTGACCTGCTTATCTTCCCAGAAGTGCTGGAGGCAAGCTGATCCCTGAGCACTGTGCCTGGAGCACTGCAGGTGCCCTGCAGCCATCGCCATCCACACCTCCTGCCTGGCCTACCCCGACTGCAGGTTGGGCCTCTGGCTCCCCTCCCCTCTTCGTCCCCTTCCTCATCTATCTGTGGCTCTTTCTCTTGGACCCTATCACCAAGCCCTCTCCTTGCCATTCTCTTCTGTCCCTCAAGCCGTATTCCTCAGCATCACGTGGTCCTCCTGGGTCCTGGTCCATTCCTGTCGTGTGAGAACAGACGGTATCTGCTGGAATTTGCTTTGGGCTTCTGTTGTGTTTTGAGCCAGTGTGTGTGGTCCTCCTCACGTCATTTGATTCATCCAGCAAAGGGCTCTGCTGCCCGCCTGTTAGGGGCAGACGTTCCAAGACCCTGTCAGTTTCGGACAGTGAGGCTTCCCTGGGGGGGCAGGGTGGTGAAGCTGTTTGGAGTCCTTCTCTTGAGGTGAAGTCCAGAGTTTCTTCCTGTCAGGTCCTCCCCATTTGTGTCGGCAGGGTGCTATGTCCAGCGTAGGTCCTCACCTGGCCCCTTTCTGGCCTTGCAGAGTGCCCCGGCTCTGTGTGAGCAGATGACCTTCTGGGTGGAGCGGGCAGTCTCTTGGCAGGGCAGCCAGGTCGGGGGTGAGATGGACCCAGGGCTCTCTGACCCCGTAGGCTTAGCCTAGGCTGAGACTTTGAGCAGGTCACTTACCTCTGGGTCCTCATGCTCAGGTTCAAAATGAGACAGACGGTGGAGTTAAGAGACGATTTTTCTGATCCTTCTTTGGGTCTTTGCATCAGTTATTAAAAAAAAAAAAAGAGACAAGCAAGCTAACACAACCATACTCGGCTGATTGGCAGAGCAGGGCTTATTTATGTGGCTAATTAAAAGAAAATTTCTTTATGCGAGCCAGGATCAAAGCTGTCTTTCAGAGAGAGGGAAGTGCAGAAATGTTCAATGTAAATTGTGCCTTTTAGCTAAACACTTGGTAGATTCAGCACTGACCGTAGGTTTGTCCTGCTTGTTTTGGGGGAACCAGAAAAGATCTGATTAAATTTAATCTGATTTCTGCTAGAGTTTGATCATGTAAGATTTGAAAAGTGAACCTTCCCGAGCCAGAGCAATCAGGTAGCGAAGAAATAAAAGGCATCCAAATAGGAAAAGAAGCCAAACTATCTGTCTTCACTGATGTTGTGATTCTATACCTGGAAAACCCTAAAGACTTTGCCAAAAGGCTCCTGTAACTAATAAACAACTTCAATCAAGTTTCAGGATACAACATCAATGTAGAAAAGTCAGTAGCATTTCTATACACTGATAATGTTCAAGCTGAGAGCCAAATCAGGAACACAATCCCATTTACAATCGCCACACACAAAAATACTTAGGACTGCAGCAAACCAAGGAGGTGAAAGAAATCAGACATGACACAAACAAGTGGAAAAATATTCTATCCTCATGGATTGAAAGAATCAATATTGTTAAAATGACCATACTGCCCAAAGTGATTGACAAATTCAGTGCTGTTCCTATCAAACTACCAAGGCAATTTTTCACAGAGCTAAAAAAAACTATTCTAAAATTCATATGGAACCAAAACAGAGCCAGATAGCCAAAGCAATCCTAAGCAAAAAGAACAAAGTCAGAGGCACCAATTACCCAACTTCAAACTATACTACAAAGCTACAGTAACCAAAACAGCATGGGACTGATACAAAAGCAGACACACAGAGCAATGGAACCGAGAACCCAGAATAAAGCCACACACCTACAACCATCTGCCCTTTGACAAAGCTGACAAAAATAAGCAATGGAGAGAGGACTCCCTATTCAGTAAATGATGCTGGGATAGCTGACTAGCCTTATGCAGAAGAATGAAACTGGATCCCTACCTTTTACCATGTAAAAAATCAACTCAGTTGGATTAAAGATTCAAACTGTGAGAATCCTAGAAGAAAACCTAGGGAAACACCATTCTGGATATTAGCCTTAGGAAAGAATTTATGCCTAAGTCCTCAAAAGCAATTGCAATAAAAACAAAAATCAACAAGTGGAACCTAATTAGCTAAAGAGCTTCTGCACAGCAAAAGAAATTATCAACAGAGTAAACAACCTGCAGAATGGGAGAAAATATTCACAAACTATGCATCCAACAAAGTTACAACTCTACAAGGAGCTTAAACAATTGAACAAGCAAAAACCAAATAACCTCATTAAAAAATGGGCAAAGGACATGAACAGACACTTCTCAAAAGAAGACATATAAGAAGCCAACAAGCATATGAAAAAATGCTCAACATCACTAATCATCAGAAGAATGCAAATCACTACCACAATGAGATACCATCTCATACTGGTCAGAATGGCTATTATTGAAAAGTAAAAAAATAACAGTTGCTGGCAAGGCTCCGGGGAAAAGGGAGCTCTTTTTTTTTTTTTTTTGAGACAGAGTCTTGCTCTGTCGCCCAGGCTGGAGTGCAGTGGCGGAATCTCGGCTGACTGCAAGCTCCGCCTCCTGGGTTCATGCCATTCTCCTGCCTCAGCCTCCCGAGTAGCTGGGACTACAGGCACCCACCACCATGCCTGGCTAATTGTTTGTACTTTTAGTAGAGACGGGGTTTCAGCGTGTTAGCCAGGATGGTCTCAATCTCCTGACCTCATGATCAGCCCGCCTTGGCCTCCCAAAGTGCTGGGAGTACAGGTGTGAGCCACCGCACCCGGCCAGAAAAGGGAACTCTTATACACTGTTGGTGGGAATGTAAATTATTCAGCCACTGTGGAAAGCAGTTTGGAGATTTCTCGAAGGACTTAAAACAGAACTACACTTGACCCAGCAATTCCATTCCTGGGTATATTTCCCAAAGAAAATAAATCATTCTACCAAAAGGACACATGCACTCGTATCTTCATCACTGTGGTATTCACAAGGGCGAGACACATAATCAGTCTCGGTGCCCATCCGCAGTGGACTAGATAAAGAAATTGTGGTACATATATACCATGGAATACTATACAGCCATAAAAAAGAACAAAGTCATGTCCTTTACAGCAACATGTTTGCAGCTGAAGGCCATTATCCTAAGCAAATTAACACAGGAACAGAAAACCAAATACCACATGTTCTCACTTATAAGTGGGAGTCAAATGTTGAGTACTCATAAAGATAGCAACAGTAGACACCAAGGACTACTAGAGGACAGAGGGTGACTGCGGAGCAAGGGTTGAAAACTAACTATTGGTGCTTGGTACTTGGATGACGGGATTAATCACACCCCGAACCTTAGCATCACACAATATACCCAGGTAACAAACCTGCACATGGACCCTCTGAATGTAAAATAAAAGTTGAAATTAGTAAAAAAAAAATAAGGAAAAGTGGACCTTCCCCCCACACACTTATAAAGAGTTAATGATTTTGTGTTTGTTTTGGGCCACATTGAACTCAGCCCGACATACTGACACAAGGCAGGACTTAGTGCAGTGTCACTAGGCTTTAATTTTGCTGCCCTCTGTGCTAATAAGGTCAGGTTATCTCACTGGGCTGTTTCCTTATCCATTAAGACATTTGATGTAACGAAGTACCCATCCTATGGTGACATAAACTTTTTCTGATGTAATTGGAAAGTCCAGAATACCTGGTCGCAGGCAGGGCTTGATCCAGCAGCTTGACCTTTTTATCATGGGTCCAGTTTCTTTCCCTCATTCCTCCTTTGTATTATATCAGCTTCATCCTAAGGTTGGTTCAGGGAAGATACTCTGATGGTATATATTTCTGCTTTGGCAGTGGAGGATTTATATTTGATCCTCAAAGTCCTCATGTTCTATTTAAAGTCTAGTCATTGGAAAGTAAATTGATAAGGGTGGACCTGAAGAAAATAAAACAGCAATTTGTCATGACAAAGCAAGACTAGAAAGAGACATTGGACCAGCATGATCAATTCAAGGACACATTGATGATGTCTTCAGTGCAAGTGTCTTTCTCAAGCTTGGGGGGCCTGGCGTGGCTGCCTACAGGGCTGGTGCTGGTGTCCAGCCTGCTCTATAGAAGCCGAATTAGAGACCGCAGTAATGGGCCAGCTTCCACGATGACCCCAGGTTGTTGTGATGTCTGTGTAGAAATGAAATAAATGCGTAATTAAAACCAAAGGTAGCCTTGCATTTGGGTTGAGGTCCTGGCACCTATGGAGGTCACAAGTGTGTCAGGGTGGAAGGTAACTTGGTGAAACAGGAAGTCACTGCCTATTGCCCACCCATGTCCCCACTGACCAAGTTGGCTGGGGATCCCCTGGTGCAGACGCTGGAGAGGCATCACTGTCTTCCTTGTGCAGTGGGCCTGGGTCACGTGCATGAATTCTGAGGTTGGGAAGGTGTAAACATTTCCGTGAACACCTCTAGCCCAGCCGCTGTCTCCCTGGTGCTTCACGGAGCCACCATATTGGGGAGGCATCATGCAAGGTGGTCCTTGCCTGAGTAGAGCCTGATTTTGAAAATGAAATTCATTTCCTTGCCTTCATTTTCCAGATGAGAAGACATGTATTTGTGGCATGTGTGTGGCAGGAGAGTAATTGGTTTTGGTTTTGACAAGGAGGACACCAGGGTCCTGTTCTGATACTCAGTTTTGGGTCCACGTGTGATAATTTTGTTTTTCTTTTCAGCGTTTGCCAATACATTATTTTCTAGAGTCTCTTCCAGCATACTGAAAAACCCCAAATTCAAATTTGCCTTCTCTCTTTGAGGCTGGTGTGGCATGCTGAAGCTCCCGAGGCGTGTAGTGTGGTGAACAAGGTGGCCTCCAGGGGCGCTCTCGGCTCATGGACCCCACCCACCCACCCCGCAGTGTGGGAGGATTCTCCAGGTTACTGTCAGAGTGGGTTGGAGAGACCTGGCCTGGGGTCGGCTGTGTGGGCAGCTGGGCTCTTTCCCCCACTGGGTGGAGGACGCCCCTTAGTAGCAACACAGAACATTGCCTTCTCCCACGAAACCCCCCTCTGGGGAAGGTCGGGCCGTGGGATCTGCGGGAAGCGTTTTAGTAGTTTAATGGGATTTGTGATCCCAAGGACTCAGGCCACTCTGTGGTCCCCACCCCTGGGCTTGGGTCCTGCTGAGGTGTAAGTGGTGCTGGAAGACCCCTGCCTTGCCCTGCCCTAGGAACCTGGCTTTCTCTGGGCTAGCGAGTGTCCTCTCTGAAGGTATCCAGAGGCCGTGCAGACGCTAACACTGTGGTGTGAGGCCCTCAGTTGATCAGTTAGGCTGCTCTGGGGTGCACAGGTGGCAAGGTGGGGGATTCTGGGATTGGGGATGCTAGTCTGGCTGTAGGGTCCTGCCCTGGAGGGGCTCGCAGCGGGGTTGAAAGCAAGCTCTCGAGGCATTGTTATTCGGGACTCTTGAGTGCTGGGCAGTGCTGGGGGAGTGAGGGCAGCGGGAGCTGCGAGGGCAGGGCTCTGAGGGCTTTAGAACAAGAGCTTGTGTGTGTTTCCCACTGAGTACCTGCCAGCACCTCATTTAGGCCCCATAGCAACCCCATGACATAGGCTTATAGGGGACTGTGATTATCCCCATTTCACAGCTGGGAGAACCGAGGCTCAGTGTCACAGAGCCACCCAGTCCTGAACCAGCGTCAGCCTCCTGCCCCCTGATTCAGTTTCTCTGCTGTAGTTTCCTCCCAAGTGCCAGGATCCTTTCTGGTCCTGTTTGCAACTCAGACCAGTGGAGGGGTGCGCTGTGGTTATCGTTCATTAGGATAGAGGCAGGGTCTCTCTGTCTCTCTCTCTCCCTCCACTGCCATCTCTGGGGGTTGGGGGAGCTGCTGTGTCTCTCTCTCTCTGTCTCTCTCTCTCTCCCTCCACTGCCATCTCTGGAGGTTGGGGGAGCTGCCTGGGATGCAGAGCGGCTTGGATCGGTGCTCCCTATGCCTCAGTGGTTGAACTGGCCTCTGTCCAGTCTGCACACATTGGATCCTGAGGCTGAGCTTGGGGTGGCTGTGGCAGGAAGGTTTGGTGGTGTCACACCCTTCAGGCTTGTGTCTGTCTGAGCCAGTCTCTGACTGGCTGGGAGAAGAGGAGGAGACGGGGGTCTGGGAGGCCCTGAGGCTGAGCCCGGCTGCTGTGGCTGTGGCTGCACTGCAGGGGCACGGGCCGAGCACGTGCCGGGCCAGGGCACACGATGCTTTCAGATCAGGCTCCAGTGCCCTAGATGCCCCTTCACACTTTGCCCTTTTTGTCTACCAGCCAGAGGGCAGTGAATAATGAGAACAAACAGCATTGGGTCCAGATTCTCATGGTCATTTTCCTAACAAGCCGAGGTGAGAGAGCACTGAAAGGGAGGCCTGAGTGCTTCTGTCACCTCGGCTGAGTGTTTTTCAAAAAGGAAAGCACGCGTGCGATGTGTGTATTAGGTGTTACGGTGATGTCTGCTGTCAGATCATGGCCAGAAAAGGGGTTGTTTCCATTAAAATGGAGTTTGGACTTTGTTTTTCTTGGATTGAGTAAATTGAGGGAAATAGCACACGCTGAGATTTTGGATTTCTGCTCTTAGAAAGGATTTAAAATAAGTGGTCTTCAGTGGTTCCACAGTGGATCTTCGAGACTGGAACAGACGAGGTCTGCTGGATTTAACGGGTTCTGGCTGCTTTAACTGGATTGGGTTGACTCTGTCTGACCAGCTCAGCTGGTTCGTTCTAAGAAATGAAATGCACCTCTGCTTTCTGGAACCTGAACGAAGGAGAGAGATAGAAAGACAGAGACGGACAGACATGTTGGTGGCCAGGCCCTGGCTTCTGAACAGTCCTTCCTGATGGCTTCAGGACCTGGGAGGAGCAGCGGAGCAGGTGGCTGCCCTGGGCTTGCCAGACACCCCATTCCAGCAAGACCCTCCTGGGAGATGTGGTGCCTGCCCTGCCTCTCAGGAACAAGCACATGCTTGTGTAGCCTAAAAACGTCTCCTTAATTAAAATTAATATCCTATGCAGTGAATCCTTCTCCTCCTCTTCCCCTGCGCAGTTACAATTCCCGGCGGCTCTCCAGCCCTTAGAGGAGGCTTCTCAAAGTTTCCTACCTCCTGGAGGAGAGAAGCCATCCCCTGATCGCCCAGAAGGACGAAGTATGTGCCCGCTGTGCATCCTTGCTTGTCACTGCCCAACATCTGCAAACATTAACTCGATTGCTGAGCCCATTCAGGTGTAGGACTCGCTCGGTTAGTGTGACAGACAGCGTTTCCTGTGCCGGCGCTGGCTGGTCACTTCCTGTCACCCAGCCCTCCTGAGTGTTGCAGGGATGCCTGTTTCGTAGGAACGCTCAGCCTGTTCCGTGAGAAGGAGCCCCACTTCTCAGCCTGTACTTAGCAGGTCACTACCGTTGGCCACTCTGCTTTCCTTTCTGTTTTAAATTTTAATTATTAAAAAAATGTTTTTTGAGAGTTTTCCTCTGTTGTCCAGGCTGAAGTGCAGTGGCATGATCTTGGCTCACTGCCACCTCTGCCTCCTGAGTTCTTGTGTCTCAGCCTCTCTAGTAGCTGGGATTACGTGCGTTTGCCACCACGCCTGGCTAATTTTTGTATTTTTAGTAGAGACAGGGTTTCACCATGTTGGCCAGGCTGGTCTCGGAACTCCTGACCTCAGGTGGTCCACCTGCCTCAGCCTCCCAAAGTGTTCAGATTACAGGCGTGAGCTTCTGCTCCCCGTCCCCTTCTTATTTTTATGTTAGTCTTTGGGGTTAAATTTTTATTACAAAACAATTGGCATATATTTTAGTCTCTTTAGGTTACTGTAACAAAATACCGTAAACTAGGTGGTTTACAAACAGCAGACATTTGTTTCCCACAGTTCTGGATGTGGGAAGTCCAAGATCAAGGTGCCAACAGATTTGCTTTCTGGTGAAGGCTTCCTGGTTGTTAGAAGGCCGTCTTCTCACTACATCCTCACTTGGTGAGGGGCTCAGGAGAGTTCTCTGGGGTCTCTTTTACAAAGGCATAAATCCCATTAATCACCTCCCAGAGGCCCACTGCCTCATAGCATCACTTTGGGCATGAGGTTTTAACATGTGGATTTGGAGAAGGGCAGGCACAAACATTCAGTAGGTAGCAGCACACAACAATGTAACAAGAATAATGTGATGAACAGCTAGGTATCCCCAAGCTGCTAAAGGTAGAGAATATTACCGTATTGGTTACCTATTTCTGTGTGACATATTATGCCAAAGCTTAGTGGTATAAAACAATAAACATTTATTATCTCACACAGAGTCTGTGGGCCAGGACTCTGGAAGCAGCTGAGCTCGGTGGTTCTAGTGGAGGGGAAAGGTGTGGGCTGGGGCACCCGAAGCCTTGACTGGGGCAGGAGGATCTGCTTCCAAGATCGACTTCACCTGGCTGTTGGCTGGCAAGAGGGCTCAGTTCTTTGCCATATAGACCTTTCCACAGAGCTGCTTGAGTGTCCTCGCAACATGGCAGGCGGCTTCTCCCAGCCTGAGTGATTCAAGAGAGAGTAACTAGAGAGTAGAGAGGAAGCCGCAGTGCCTTTTATGACATGGTCTCATTAGTCATACACTGTCATTTCTGCTTATGTCTGTTCACTAGAAGCAAGTCACTAAATTTAGGCCACACTCAAAGAGAGAGGAATTAGGTTCCACTCTTTGAAGGGAATGTCAAAGAATTTGTGGAGATACACACACACACACACACATATATACACACATATATATACACACATATATACACACACACATACACACACATATACATATGTATACACACATATGTATATACATATATATACACATATATATGTGTGTGTGTGTGTGTGTGTGTGTATATATATTTTTTTTGAGATGGAGTCTCACCACTCTGTCGCCCAGGCTGCAGTGATGTGATCTCAGCTCCCCACAGCCTCTGCCTCCCAAGTTCAAGCGATTGTCCTGCCTCAGCCTCCTGAGTAGCTGGAATGTACAGGCACACACCACCACACCTGGCTAATTTTGGTATTTTTAACAGAGACAGGGTTTCACCGTGTTGGCCAGGCTGGTCTCGAATTCCTGACCTCAAGTGATCTGCCCACCTCAGCCTCCCAAAGTGCTGGGATTACAGGCGTGAGCCACTGCGCCCGGCCTGTGGATATATTTTAAAGCATCATAACACCATTGCAGTTGGAGCCCCTCCCCAGTTGCATCTTGTCTTTCACACAGAGGTAACTACTGTTGAAGTTTGGTGCTTGTTTATGGCTTAGTACCTGTATAATTATACCTATCCCTGTTAGTTCTGCATTTTGTCTGTAAGCGTTATGTAAATGATACCACCTTGTATTTTTTTCTGTAGTGTGCCTTTTTTTTTTTTTTTTTTTTGAGATGGAGTCTTTGTCTGTTGCCCAGGCTGGAGTGCAGTGGCGCGATCTTGGCTCATGGCAACTTCCACCTCCTGGGTTCGAGTGATTCTCCTGCCTCAGCCTCCTGAGTAGCTGGAATTACAGGTGCCTGCCACTGCGCCCAGCTAATTTTTGTCTTTTTAGTAGAGACGAGGTTTTGCCATATTGGCCAGGGTGGTCTCGAACTCCTGACCTCAAGTGATCCGTCTGCCTCTGCCTCCCAAAATGCTAGGATTGCAGGTGTGAGCCACTGCACCCATCCAGTGTGCCTTTTTTGCTTAATATTATGTTTGTGAGATTCATCCATGTGAAAACAGGTGGCTGTATTTCATGCATTTTCACTGCTGTGTGGTATTGCATTGTACAAACATAAGACTATTTATCGTTCTCCACTGATGGACGCTTAGTTGGTTTCCTATTACTTGCTGCTACAAACAAGGCTGTCTTAAGTACTCAGGTATGTGTCTCTCTGTGAATATGAGCTGGATTTGTCAGAATATTTAGCAAGGATTGGAATTGCTATGGGAGAGAGTACAATATCTTCAAATCTTCAAATCTGGTATCAACAAAATCTTCAAATGTACTAGAAACAGCTAAATTTTATTCCACAGTGGGTGGGTGTCCTCATGAGTGGTCTCACTGACAGCATATGAGTTTCCTTTTCTCCGTTTTCTTGACAGTACTTGGTGTTGTCAGATATTTTACATTTTTGTCTGATGCGTGAAAGTGCTGTCTACATGAGGTATTAATTTGCATTTCCCTGCGTGCCAGTGAGGCTGACATCTTTCCCTATATCTATTTTCATATATTTGGTATTCTGTGAATGACTGGCCATACCTTTTGCACCTTTTTTCTATTTTCTTATTGATCAATCTGATCCGTTGTTGAGTTTATGTACCATAAATATCTTTTTTCTTTTCTTCCTTCTAACATAATGTAGAAGCTAAGAGTGTGGATTCTGGGGCCATATTGCCAGGGTTAAATCTCAGCTCCAGCACTTCTGTGTGGCCTTAGGCTTCATCTGTGTGTGCCTCAGTGTCCTCATCTGCCAAATGGGATGATGGCTCCCCATGGTGGGCCTGGGAGGATGAGCAGGTTCGTATCTGTGAAGCAGTTAGTGCCTGTCATAGTAAGCACACGACAGACTAATGCGACTTGGTGTGCTGGGCCCTGTGTGATCACATGGGGCTGTATGCACAGGCGTCCTCCCCATGGCCAGAGCTGGAGCTCAGATGTATCTGAGACGATTGGCAGCTGCTGCTTCACTCTGACTCCCAGTCTCCTGGGTGGCCCTGCTTCCATCCCTGTGCTGTCTGAATGGAAAACGAAATCCCAGCTCCGCTCCAGGGGATGCCTGCGAATTGGAAGGCATCAGGCTCCTCACAGCAAAAATAGAAGCCTCATTTGCTTAGGAGAGAACAATGACGAGGAGGCAAGCCAGCGGAGGCGGCCTCGGTGGGCTGTGTACACCCTCCGCTCGTCCCCACACTCCCTGGGGTTAGACGCGGACGTGGCTAAGCTGCCTGCAGACCTTCCCCTCCCCTTCATCCTGGCCTGCTGTGGGCACCACGGTCCATCCTGGGACATGGGCTGTCTTGGCACCAAGTTCTAGGTGTTTTTTTTTTTTTTCCTTTTGAGACAGAGTCTCGCTCTGTCACCCAGGCTGGAGTGCAGTGGCGCGATCTCAGCTCACTGCAAGCTCCGCCTCCCGGGTTCACGCCATTCTCCTGCCTCAGCCTCCCGAGTAGCTGGGACTACAGGCGCCCGCCACCTCGCCCGGCTAGTTTTTTGTATTTTTTTAGTAGAGACGGGGTTTCACCGTGTTAGCCAGGATGGTCTCCATCTCCTGACCTTGTGATCTGCCCGCCTTGGCTTCCCAAAGTGCTGGGATTATAGGCGTGAGCCACCGTGCCCGGCCAAGTTCCAGTTCTTAATACTCAGTGTCGCACTGTTCCCTGATTTCCCAAAGCCGGGCAGGAATTGCAGAAAACAAGGTGGGTTTAATATGGAGAATCACTGGAGAACCGTGTCAGAGCCCCGCTGAGAAGGGCGCAGGGGACTGTGTTTCTGTCTACCTCATGCTGTGGGCAGCACAAGGACAGACTTTCCGAAGATTACAGCCCAGGGGGAGGAGGGCACGTTTAGTGTCAATGCCACACAGAAGAAGTTAGCTTGGCTGGGCACGGTGGCTCACGTCTGTAATCCTAGCACTTTGGGAGACCGAGGTGGGTGGATCACCTGAGGTCAGGAGTTCGAGACCAGCCTGGCCAACATGGTGAAGCCCCATCTCTACTAAAACTACAAAGATTGACCAGGTGTGGTGGCACATGCCTGTAATCCCAGCTACTTGGGAGGCTGAGGTGGGAGAATTGCTTGAATCTGGGGTGGGAGAGGTTGCAGTGAGCTGCACTCCAGCCTGGGCAACAGAAACTACGTCTAAAAAAAAAAAAAAAAAGGGAACAAGTCAGCTCATCCCCACTGCAAGGAGCTCCTGGGTTTATTTAAGGGAGCCTCAGATGACTTTACATAAAAGCAAATGTGGAAAAAGCGATAAAGTCAGATATATTGAACATCTGTCCTGAGGGCAAATTTCTGAGCTCTAAAAGCCAAGCTGGTTTTATGTAACATCTGTGAGTGTTGAAACAGGCTGAACGACTCTATATCTGCACGCCCAACTCTGCCTTTAGGGTGGCTGCATGAGCCCCTGTGGTCTCCTTAAAAGAATTGGTCCCCACTGGGTGAACTAGTCACCCATGAAGCATCTCCGAATTCCAATCTGGAATAGGAAGTGAGGACCCGGGGGCTGAGTGTCCCTCATCACATGTGGCCCGTCACTGCTAGACTTCAAGGTAAGTTTCCAAGAACAGAGCTCTTCGTCCATTTTCATGATAGCGATTTGTACATTATTTCTAAATAATTTTAATGCCATGTTTACAAGCCACCTTCCCAAACTAAACAATTGTTCTTGGCAATTAGACTCTTGAAGACTTAACTTTTAATCCAGTTTGTTCTCAAAATATTTGCACAAATGAGAGTCTTGAGGTTTGAGCTTTCTATTCTGAACGCTCAGCTTCTTGCCCAGGAGAAAAATAATACATGCTCATGTTTATAAATAGAGTTATGGCATTGGAGTCCTTCACATTGCAGCCAGCCTAGGGACTCAGTTATTCAGAATTTAAACATTTTACTTATAAAGAGCACTTCGGTATCCACCCCAACTTCACTGTCACTATCCCTGCCACCCTTCCCTCTAAAACCTGGGTGTCCTCCTCCCCATCTGGCTCTGAGGACCTGGAGCCCGTCTGAGCCCACCTCCCCTCCCCACTGTCACTGGTCTTTGGCCATTTCTTGGAGCAGTTCCTGGGGCCCCTTTGCTTTCCTTGTCCTGGAAGGGCCCTGCTCTGCCTGTCTCAGCGCCATCTCTGTGTGTCCCATCAGGAAGCAACAGACAACCCCTCAAGCCCCACAGTAAAAACGTCACTCCTGGTCTGGGGGCACATCCATCCCCCGTGTCCCCAGTCCCATCCTGGGTGTTCCGGGGTTCCAGTCACAGCGGTGGGGACACCGCCATCTCACTGCATCCCTCTTGCGGCAGCTTGGCTGAGCTACAGGACCGGGCCGCTGGAGGCCTCCTTGTGCTGGAGTGCACCTGCCAGGTGCCAAGCTCTGCCAGCTGCCCGACCCCACTGTGAGGCCGCCCCGTGCAGGCGAGTTCACTGGCAGCCCAACCAGCCCGCGAAGGCCATGTGAGTGTGAACCCCCATTACAAGCTTTCCCTCATGAGGTGGCGCTGACAGTCTAGGGGATACCTGCCTTTCGTTACCAGCTGTAGCCATTAGGCTGGCACCAGGAGGAGCCAGGTGGAGCTGGCACTGGGGGCGACGCTCTGTCTTTGACGCACCCCGATGCTTCCCCCCATCCTTCCGACCGTGGTGCTCTGCGCAGACCCTTCCAACCCATCCCAGGGCCTCTGCCCAGTGTGGCCAGAGCCTCCTGTCAACAAGTGTGTCACTGCCTTCGGGTTATTACTGCTCACTAGATTCCACTTGCTCCACACCCCAGGCACAGTGTACCAGTTTCCCAAACCTGTGTGCTCAGTGCCAGCCCCTTACCAAGTGCAGGGTTGCCCATTTCACTCTAGGAAATGCAGCCACAGCTCGGGGGCCAGCTAGAGGAAGGACTGTGATTGTGCCTTCCCGGGATAACTTCCAGGTCTGCCAGTCTGTGATGTTGTGAGTGTTGCCTTAGCTTTGCTAAGAAAATGCTTAGGGAGATGGGTTCCTTCACCCGTTCTTCTACCCATGTGCCGTTCTGGCTCCAGGGCCGGTGTCCCTGCTTTGGAGAGGATGCTGACATGAGCTGGCCTCCTGGGGGTCTGTCGAAGTTCTCTTAGCCTAAGCGGCTTCCTGTCTTGGGCTCCCTCCCCAGCCATTTGGGTCACCTCGGAACCCTGAGGATCGCTTCTGGATCTCAGACCCCCTCACCAACTCCTGTGACACAATAATCAAAGGTAATTAGGAAATGTATGAATCATCTTCTTTAAGGAATATTTAGCATTTCTGCTCATTCCAGAGTCCCTGGAAACATGGCATTTCAAAGGCTCAGTTAGATCACAAGTCCAATTTACTGCCAGAAATTTGCACGTAGAATAATACAGAGCCCATGATGGCAGTTGAAGTGGTATCCTGTGAGAAAATTAATTAGTCCTGAAACTAAATGCCAACCGCCTCAGCAAAATATTCATGAGAGAGGCGAACCTCGTGCATGGTGTTTGAAGTCAGGCAGCCGAGGCTGTGTACGGGACGTGTTCTCTGTGGCTGAGTTCTGCTGTGGATTCTGGGCTCTAGGCAAGGCCTGTCTCTCCTTCTGGACTGGCTTCCAGGGCTGCGGGCTCGGGGAGGCCCTGGAGGAGGAGGGAGCCCCTGAGCCTCTTTGGTCTTGTATTTGTGTGTCCTTCTGGGCTGCAGGGCTGCAGAGTAAACCAGCTCCCAAGCCTCCAAACAAAAATAAAGACCTGTGAATGGCTATACTCGGAGAGCAGAGCGTTTTGATATCATGGGGAGACTGTGTACTTAATTTACAGTCTGAAGTTCGTGAAGGATTTAATTTTTCCAAAAATGGTGAGAGAAGAGCAGGCCCCAGCCTTTCTGTCTGATTACAAACAGCCGAGGGGGACTGGGGAGGTGGCCTGGTCCTCATGCCCCTGGAGGGGCAGGAAGAGGATGGAGTGATGTGCTTGGCAGATGCAGGAATAGCCAGGCCATGGGAAAAGCCCAGGGTTTCCAAGCAGCGTCTGATCCTCTGTGTTCCTTCTGCCCGCTGGGATGGAGCCCGCCCCCAAAATGTGCCTGGCCCACTGGTGACTCAGAGTCAGCTGCCCCCAGGACCTTCCCAGCTCTCGTGACCTTGCTGGGCATGACTTTCAGGGGAGCCCTCTGTCCAGGAGACATAGGTCACTCGAATCACACAGCCATGCTGTAGCGAATGCTAGCCGGGGGCCCTGGAGAGAGCAAGGACAGGGCGCTCCTGCATGGAAACGAAAATGAATATTTTTCTCTGCAGAAAATGGAAAGTGGTGCTGGGTCCAAGTGGTAGGTGACCTGGCTTTTGAGCGAAAATGCTGCTGGGAAATGAGAGAAAAGAAACATGAAAAGAATGCAAATGAGGATGGTGGACAGGGGCCCAGAGGCCTGATTCCTCCGCCCTCCGCGAAGGCTGAGTGTGTGATGCCTATAAATAGACACTCAAAACCCGTTCTAAATGGAGTGAAGACATGAGCCTGCTCCCTCTTCTGGAAAGGCCTTACATAAGGTGCAGTGCTGCTGTTGCTCTTGGGCGGTGTGACGATTCTGTGCCTTTGTTGGAAGTCAGTGTGAAGCCCGTGGGGCTGCTGGGGGATGCAGATGGATGAGCTCTGGCCTTTCCGGAGACTCGCAGACTCTGGGAAGGAGGCAGTGGGCAGTGGGCAGGCCCCCCAGGGCTGGGACGCAGTCCTGAGACAGGCTCTGGGTTTCCTGAGGTGCTTCTGGGCAGGAGCAAGTGGGAAGAGCTGGACTGCAGGGCTTGGTCAAGTGACAGCTGCCCAGAGCTGGGGTTTAGGGTGCCTGGAGAGGACAGGAACTGGCGGGCCTGACTTTCTCACTGATGTGCTTGGGGTCACAGGGCTAACCTGTAACAGAGTGAGGAACTGAGGCCGCACCGCGGACTCCCATGGAGGGTTCTTGCTGCTGGACTAACCTTTGGTTCATGCCCTCACTCAGAATACTTATTTTTGGAGGACCCCAGGTGGCGAGCTTAGGAGTGAAGAAGGGAATACTATTCGATGCTAATGTGATTCCAGGCAACATTCTAGAGGTTTCTTTGCAGTTCACCTTCCCAGCCACCTTTGAAGTAGTTCTTATTGTCCAGTTTTACACACGATGAAACTGACGGAGATGGTGTGAAGGGATTTGCTGACGTTCACACAGGAAGCGAGCAGCCCACGCCGACTCCACTGTGGAAAGCGTGTGTGTGATTGACATGCTTTTTGTGTGGTGCTCACTTTGGGTGTGATAAAGAGGCCTCCTTGCGGAGGGCCAGGCTCTGTGAAGCACCACGTCGCTTCAAAGAACAGGCCTTGAAAGGCCACAGAAGCACCATACCCTGGGAAGGAAATGGAACAATGGTGCAAACGGCCAGTTTCCCCTGAGCAGAGGCAAGCAGGTTACAGCTCTGCGGCTCCCTTCACGGGTACCTTGTTCAACACGGAAACATCTTTAGCCTCCTCAGAGACATCGGGTCATCTCCTTTACGTGGGGACCGGAGGTATCTGCACTGGGCCATTTTGGGGAGGAAATTCCGTAACTATAACCCTCTGCTGGAAGAGTCTGCCTGGGCAGTGAGAGCAGCTGGCCGCTGTCTTAGAGAAGTGAAGACGCTGAGTATAGACCAAACCTTTGTGATGAAGTCCAAGCCACTGTCTCGCCTGTGTCCTGTTTCCTTCCCCAGTGAAAGGGGCTGTTCCCTGCGACTGCAGACCCCAGGACCAGATTGCAGGTGCCCTGTCCAGCAGTGCAGCGATTCGTGAAGGGCTCCCAGCCTGACCCAGCCCAACAGCTGACACCCCCGGGGGGAGGCTGTATTGCTATCCTTTTTGAAAGGAACACAGAAAGCCTTTGTAACTTTCTCCGTCTGTAGCCAACATGGAGGGAGAGGCAGAATTCAGATGCGGTGTTGCAGACGAATGAACGCCCCTCCTCCTGTGCCACCCCTGGCTTCCTGCCCGTAGCCTTCTAATGCCTTTGCTCTGAATTCCTGATCCAACCCAAGGGCCTGGCCTTGACGCCCCCGAGCCTGCTGGCAGGAGCTTCCTCTTCAGCCTTCCTGTGCAGAGCTTCCGCTGTTCAGGGAAGTCTGAGACCTGGTGGTCTCTTCCTTGTTCTTTTCATGAGACGATCTCGCCCAGGAGAAGGTGGGCTGAGACCCTGGGCATTGGAAGGGAGAGGTGGTCCTCCTTCCTCTCTTCACTTTCATCGCTCTCCACTCCCCGCCCACCCCCATATGTACACCCTCCACAGTCTGAAAGTGTCGTGAAGCATCAGCTTTGCAAACCCGTGGGGTCAAGCTTTGTTGTGGGAAAATACATATTCATGAGGGCTTTGAGGAGCCTCATTAAAATGCAGAGAGTCTCTCCTTGCAGAATGGTACATAAGCCATCTCTTTATTTGCCCAACACATTGTTCTTAAGGCAATAATTATGCGATGAATGGCTAAAGAAACATTTTAATTATTTGTTTAGGGTAATTTCTGATTATCTCATTAGAATTATAATCTGTTCACTTTTACAGGTGATTCAAAGCCTCATATTTACATTTTTATACTTGAAGGAGCTCTATGTGGGCACCTGTATCATTGCTGAAACAAAAGTGATTTTCTCTGTTTTCTTCTGTTTTCTTCCAGAAAGATTTGATCACCAGGCAGGAGATTTTTCGGGACATTACCAGACCACTCATTTTCGGTAAGAAATACAAGGCAGCGTTGCATGGAGTGAGGTTTTGCGTTTGCCGTGTGGGGAGCGGACCGTTTAACTGGAGGGAAAATGCTACACTGCAGGCAGAACTGGCAACTGCCGTGGCCCTTTGTTTTCTGGGATCCTGTGTGTGTGAGCTCGGGGAGTTCGAAGCTGGGGTTTGAGTCACAGCCAAGGAGTGGACGGACAGGGGGGAGTCTGCTGGCACTCACCTTGCCTGGAACCAACCTGCCCACCACCCAATGACAACAGCAAGACAAGCAGTCCGCGTGCATCCCCTCCTCATCATACTGGTGTTTCTGTAAACTGTGGTCCTCACCAGACTCCGTCATTGATTTGTGTAACCCCTACCTAGGTTCCTAGTTACAGCCAAAGTAGACACATGTATATTGGCAACAATGGTAGCACTCGAACCTTTCACTCTCCAGTGTGGGCAGTGGCTGGTCTACTTCGAGAAGGGACCAGCCATTGTGAGATACCAGGAAGCTGAGCAGAAGAAATCTAACTTTGATAAAAAGAGGCCTCCTCAGCTTGCCAGGGATGGAGCGTGGCCCATCCTCCCTCCCGGTGCATGGAGCAGTATTGCAGCCCTGATGACACTGCCCCATGGTCGTGGCTTGCCCCTGCCCCATAGGACTGGTAGGAACAGAGCCCTGGTGCCAACCGAGTGTTCCACACAGCGGAGACTTGCAAGGGACAGGTTCTGCACTGCAGATGAATTGGCTGTCTTCTTCTGTGCCTGGAGACACACAAGGTGGCGGCGTTGTAGGGAAGCCAGTGTACGGGGTGGGGCGTGTTTGGAGAACGAGGAGCAGAGAGCATTGTTGCTGAATTTAAAGAAGCAGAGCCAGGGATGGTCTTCATGTTTGATGCCCAGAGCAGGCCTGAGCTTCTGAGGGATTCTGGGGGTTCTTATGTATTCTTGGGAAGGAGCATGTGGTAAGCTTGGACAGGGAGGCAGTTCAGAGTGTCACATGCAAGGCAGCAGTGGCCTCGGGACCACCCTCCCCCGACCAAGGCAAGGAACACTTTGTGTGTCCCCGTGGGGAAGCTCTGTGCCAGTTGTGAGGGGACGGATGAAGACCAGCAGGGGCGAGGATGGGATTCTGGAGGGTCAAGACTCAGGTTCAGAATCACAGTGTTTCGTCCGGGGCAGCACAAGGCCACAGGTCTGGCTATTTGAAGCCACCCGGAGAGCCATTATTTGTAAAGCAAGGCGGCTTTATTGATTTCACTTTCTGTCCTGCATCTTTCCCACATCGTGGTAACCGCTCACACCCCTGTTCTGCTTGTGTGGCCGGAATTCCCTTGCATCAGTTGGGAAGCATTCTTGTCACAGATGTCCTGGGTGAATTCCACGGTGGCTCTCCGTGGAGGGGGCACATTCACAAGGCATTTAAGAGAGGTAGGACAATCAGCCCTCGTCCATGCAACAGGATGAAATGGAGAGGAGCTGCATGATTATTAATGGGTTTGGACATAAGCTGGAGTATCTACTGAAATTTTTCTCTGTTGTCAGTTTTCAAAGTTTGCGAATGTACTTTTGTGCTCTCCACAAGGCCTTTTCTGCTCTGTTTAACTTTCCGCTTAGGGTTGTAAACATACTTCAGCTGTAATGACATTAGATGCATCATCCACTCGGCTCTGAAAGTGCTGGAGATTTTGATTGTCACCAGCAGTAAGGACAGCTTGTGAAGGGGGATGTTGTTACTTATGGAGACGCAGCACACGATTCCATGAAATTCCAGTCTTCTGGGAGCCCAGGGTTAAGCAGCTGCCTCAGCCCATCCACCCTCTACGGACTGTCCACGGCGAAATTGGCTTCTTGACGTTTTCCTTATGGAACCTGGGGTGTCATTACATTCTGAGAGAGTCATAGGGTTATGTCTCTAAGGTATAAGGCATTTTTTTCTTCTGAGTCTAGAAAAGAACTACTGGAATTTTTATGTGTCCTGAAATACTATTAGACGATCAAAGCAATTGCAATAGAGAAGGTGCTGGGCTGTCTTCCCGATTGCGCTCACCCATCTGCAGTGTAATAGGCCTATCATGTAAGTGAATATACTCATCACAAGTCTCCGCAGCTTCCCAGCAGAAAAGCATATTCCTTCTCAGAGAGAAAGGCGGCAAGGAGATGGATATTTTTAAATGCCAATTATGCCAGAATGAGTCTCTGTGAGGAGATCTGTAAAGAGAAGAAAGGGCCTGGGTTTATTTATTTTTCTACTGCAAATGGAATCATTCTGTAGCTTCAGAATACTAATACCCGTGGTGTGCCTGATGTCTTTTCATAGGATAATTTGTGAATGTGCTTCCACTTACAGGAAAAGTTTGAGCCTCTTTTCTTCCTCTTCTTCTTCTTCTTCTTTTTTTTTTTTTTGAGAATTAAATTCTAGGCCTCACTATATCCTATGATAACCATCGTATAGGCCCTTGATCTATAAAATGTGTGAATAATGAAATATATAAAAGCAGCAATTATCCCGAAGGAACATAGAAAAGATTAATAAGCTGTATTTAAATTACAGCAAGTCTCAGAACATATATTAAGTTAGAAGACATCACATCCTGAAAATGACTGGCTGATGTGGTACTATTATGTGCCCCAGTACAGATGCGTATACATGCTGTGTAAAACCTAGCCCAAAGTGTTTTTTAAAATATAAGATCCAAAGAACAGCATGGAAATTCCAAGCTACAAGATATGAAGAGAAAACACAAAGCCAGAGCACTAAGGGAGGAGGCCATGAGACCCCCAAGCAGTGAGGTTCCTGTTGGAGAGCCAGGATGATGAAGATTGTATGACGTTTGTGCAGGAAGAGACAGGGCAATGGCTGGGACAGGGTAGCAAGGCTAGGAGCAAGTGCTCACATGTATAGGAAGCCAGGAGGTGGCAGAGCTGTGTTATGGACCAGGTGGGAAGTGATACAGGACAGCTGGTTGGCCACATAGGAAAAGAGAAAAGATAAAGTGAAATCCCTACCTCACAGCATATGTACCAGTAAACAGCCATAGAATTAAAGGCCTATGCTGGGCATGGTGGCTCACACCTGTAATCCCAGCACTTTGGGAGGCTGAGGCAGGCAGATCACCTGAGGTCAGGAATTCAAGACTAGCCTGGCCAACATGGCAAAACCCCATCTGTACTAAAAATACAAAAAATTAGCCAGGTGTGGTGGCAGACACCTGTAATCCCAGCTACTCGTGAGACTGAGGCAGAATTGCTTGAACCTGGGTGGCGGAGGTTGCAGTGAGTGAGATTGTGCCACTGCACTCTAGCCTGGGTGACAGAATGAGACGCCGTCTCAAAACAAAACAAAACAAAACAAAAGAAAAAAAGAATTAAAGGCCAAAATGTAAAGAGAAAAATGTTAAAATACATAGGAGATTTTTTTCTGTCTGCTCTTGAGGTGGGAAACATACACACATCATAAAAGAAAAGATGGATTAAGCAAACATCAGTATTAGCAACTTCTTTAAGAGAACTACAGGCTGGAATAAATATTCATGATGAATGTACTGTGAGAGATTGGTATTCTGTTTGTATCAAGAACTCTTTCAGATTAATTTTAAAAAGACAATAGAATTGAAAAAGGAGCAAATACTGTGAAGACAAAGAAATGCAAATGTCAAGTAGACAAATGAACTCTGCCTCGCTCCTAATCAGGGAACTGCCAGGGAGATCATGAGATACCACTTCACACTCACATGTTGGCAAATTGGAAAGTCTGATAATCGAAGGCTGCTCAGAGTGTGAAGCAAGGGGGCCTTCATGTCCTGTTTATCAAGGGCAAATTAGTAAAACCCCTTTGGAGAACAATGAGGTGTTATCTAGTAAGGTTGAAATGTGGATCCCCCAGGACCCAGCAATTCCGCTCCTGGGTGTAGATACCTTAGCAGGCCATGAAATGGATTCAGTGTTGTTTTAGTCAGTTCTCTTGAAAACAGAACCCATAGGATCAGTTTTTCTTAGAGTTTATGTGTTGGTTGATCAAATCATTGGGGTCAATTGATAGATCATAAGGTATTGGCTTGTGTGAGATGGCATCTGTGAAGTCCCACAATCTGCCATCTACAAGCTAGAGACCCAGGGAAGCCAGTATTGTAGTGCAGAGGCCTGGGAAGCAGAGAATTGGTGCAGATTCCAGTCCAGGCCAACCTGAGAACTAGAAGCATGGAGGACAGAGAAGACCAATGTCCGAGTCAGGCAGTCAGGCAGAGCGTGAATTCAACCCTCCTCTGCTGTTTTGTTGTATGCAGGCCCTCACTGGAGTGGACGCTGCCCACCTACACTGAGGAGGGCCGTCTGCTTTCCTCAGTCTGCCAATTCCAATGCTAACCTCTTCCAGAAACACCTCACAGACTATCCAGAAACAGTGTTTAACCAGACGCATGGGCACCTTGTGGCCCAGTCAGGTTGACACGTAAAATTAACCATCACAAGTGGGTCACAACCAGCATTTTCTAAAAATATGAACTGGATTAGAATAGAAGATATCAGGGTTTGTTCTGCATAGTGAATGATAGTGATCCTCAGAAGGGGGACTGTGAGGGGGTGGGACTGACAGCGATGGTTAAGTCTGAGTGGTGTGTTCATGGAGGTTTGCTACATTGCTTTCTATATTTCTGCGTATTTGCAAAGTTGAGGAGAAAAGAAGTTGCACTGAACACCTGGATGGAGGCACACAGACCCCAGTGTTCTCTGCTGTGGGTCCCTCTGATGGGGCCATCTTGCTCCTGTCTTGCTGGTTCATCCTCCACCTTGGCTGACTACCTGGCACCCTTGTACAGACGGTTCTGTTTGTCTCTTCATTGAAATGGGTGGGATTGATTTATTTATTTAGAGACAGGGTCTTGCTCTATTTCCCAGGCTGGAGTGCAGTGGTGTGATCACGGCTCACTGCAACCTTGACCTCCAGGGCTCAATCAACCCTTCCTCCTTGGCCTCCTGAGTGGCAGGGATTACAGGCACGTGCCACCACACCCAGCTAATTTTTGTATTTTTTTAATAGAGATGGGATTTTGCCATGTTGCCTAGGCTGGTCTTGAACTCCTTGGCCCCTAGAGTGCTAGGATTACAAGTGTGAGCCACCGTTCCCTGCATGAAATGGGTAGAATTTCTGAATGAGCCAGGCTTTGCACATTGACCTGGCTCTGCCTCTTAAACTGCTGCCTTCACATGGGAGGCTCCTTCTGGCCCTGCCTGTGTGGCTGATTCGTCTCTCAGGCGCTTCTCTCTATCTTCACAGATGAAGCTTGTGGGCTTCCCTTTTTGGGACCTTGGGTGGACATCTGAGTCCACGGCCCTCCTGCCTGGCTTCTATCTCTAGATTTGCAGGCCTGCTTGTCCCATATCCTCCAGTGCCCAGCCAAGTGCCTCATGTACAGTGGATGCTCAAGAAGTATGTGGTCATCACATCGCTCTAGTCTCTTATTTTTATTTTTATTTATTTATTTTTTTGAGACAGGGTCTCACTCTGTCACCCAGGCTGGAGTGCAGTGGCATAATCGTAACTCACTGCGGCCTTGAGCTGGGCTCAAACAGTCTTCCCACCTCAGCCCCCTGAGTAGCTAGGACTACAGGTGAGTGCCACCATGCCCAGCTAATTTTAAAATCTTTTGTAGAGAGGGCATGTCACCATGTTGCTCAGACTGGTCTCAAACTCCTGGCCTCAAGTGGTCCTCCCACGTGGGCCTCCTGAAGTGCTGGGATTGCAGGCATGAGCCACTGCCCCTAGACTCTAGAAATGTTCAGAAGCTCAGTTTCCCATCTGCGAAGTGGAGACTCCTGAGTTGGGGGCGGGTAGATTCTGAGAATGAACCACATAATGAAGCGGGGATGTGTAGCACATGTGAGTTTCCTGATCTTGCTTGTTTCCTTCCCTGAAAGAGGCAAAGAGAGGATGAGGGGCTGGCTCTCACTATTTGCTTGCAGACTCGGTGTGAGCTTTCAGATTGGAAGCTCCTGCTCTGACACCCAGTTCCTTTTTGTTTCCAGTTGTACTTCAGGAGAGAAAAAAAATTAATCAACACCTTTTTTTTAAAAGATGGAAAATGGGTTAAGAAAGTAGCACGAGGAACTGCTACTAGGTTGAGCCCAACATAATTAGTGTGATGAAAGGGAAGTTAGCCATTTCGGTATGTAACTTTTGATTAATGATATTCAGCTCTAATTAATTATGTCCAGTTCTAATTAATGACATTAGTGTGCAAGCCGGCATTCCCAAACTGCGTTCTGAGGAGTCCCAGCGGATGTTCCTGAATGTAATAGTCCCCGTTCACATTAGGCCGGGGAGTGCTGTCTGTACTGCCGGTCTTGGACGCTCCCAAAGCACCATATAAAAGGGCTTCAGAAGTCCTGCAGGAAAGGGAATAATTTAAATTCCGTTTAACCTGTCATCTCCCAGACTTACTTTTACCATGTGTGCTGCTAGGCACATACGGACATGCTAATTTAACTCTCATCCCACAAGGTGTGCTTGGACGAATGGATGAGCAATGTACGTGTTCATGGAGACGTTTTCTGAGTTCCAGAGTCATAACAGGGGTCTCCTGTATCGCAGCAGAGTGCACTACAAAGAACTGCATTTCGTACAGTCTAGGGCTGCTATGAACTAATCTCCTTTCTTGGGCAAATCGCTTAATCTCCTTCCATCAGTTCATACATCTGCGGAGGAAAGGGTGATGGTGTGCCACCCTGGATGGTGGGAGGACTCCTAGCAGCGGTCGCTGTCACCGTCTCATAAGAGACCCTCATTCCAAGAAAGTCCATGTCATTTGCCATGTTCTGGTCTCGGGGTCAGCGAGTGGGGGGCTGCAGGGAGAGACCACCACTTACCTCCTGAGCCTCGTGTGTGGGGTGCACTGTGCGTTGTCCGTTGTTGGATTTGTATTCATTGTTCATGTAAAAGTGATTATGTTGAAAAACAGAATGGTGGCAGACAGGCATGTTTGGCATGGGTTAATGCGAGGCTGGAAAGAGAGCACCTGACCTTCAGTTCCAGAATCAGCCGCTGCGGGAAAGGGTGGCGTCTTGGTGTCTGCACACTGTGAATGTGGAGGGAGATGAAGTGCAGCCTGGGGAGGGTGGACTCATCAGTCCAGTGGGTTGTCCAGGAGGGAGTGAGGGTTGATCTTTCATCTCGAAGGATGAATGTACATTTCTGCGAGAGAGGGAGAAGACGGGCGTTCCGGCCAAACAAGCATGTATATATGACTGAAGCGTGGACAGAGGAAGCAGCGTGGTGTGTCTGGGAATGGAATTGTTTGACCTGGCTTGATGGAGAAGCCAGGGTGAGGTGGAAGAGGTAACAGAGGTCAGCTTGACCTGTGTAGACGGCCCGGGAGAAGCCCTAGCAGGTCTTTGTTGGAGGCTGACAGGAGGGGATGCGTGTTTTCCATTGTTGACCTCGGTGGGTGCGGCGTGGGGTAGAGGCCCGTGCACCAGAGGCTCCTCGAAGAGTCTGTCAGAGAGACGACCAGGCTAGTGTGTTCATGGTATGGAGGTCGTCTCCGGAGACTCCCTTCAGAATCTACTTAAGACCTGAGTCAGATCTACCCCCCAGAGAATATCTGCTGCTACTGGAGATAGCTCTTCAAAAGCTAATGCAGGTGCTGAATGTTTTTCCGCCATGAGGTTCCTTCTGCGCATCCATTAGTCTAGACTCTTGCCGTTTGAGGAAAGAGGCTCAGAGTAGTTAAGCCGCTAGCTCCAGGTCTGATAGCTGGCTGATAGGACATCAGCCTGCGGAGTCTCTGTGGAGCCGGAATAGTTTCAGTGGTGCACGGAAACAGTAGGGGATGGATATGAGGAGATATAGTGTGAGGAATCCGCTCACGCGGTTGTGGGACCTGACCGGGCAAACCCACAGGGCAGGCCGTGGGGAAGGGCAGGCTGGAACTCCCAGGCATGGCTGAAGCTGCAGTCCACAGGCAGAATTTCTTCTTCCTGATGGAAGCCTTGGCTCTACTTTTAAGGTCTGCCGACAGATTGATCCACATCCAGCCAGATTATCTGGGATAATCTCCTTTCTAAAAGTCAACTCGTTATGAACTTTAATGACATGGACGGAAGACTTTCACAGCAACACCTAGAAGAGTGGCGTGATTGCCGAGTCAGTACCTCAAAAAGACCACACGCTTGGTAACACATGGGGGCTCCAGGACCAAAAGCTGGTGCTGCAGATTCATGGAGTGGCAGCATTGTCACTTCCTGTCTCCCACTAACCTCAGGGTCACAGTGGGCTGGTGCCTGTAGCATGGTCCACAGCTGCTCTCAGGGATGCTGGAGGGAGACTGAGGCCCAGGCTTTTGTCTTGGAGACTTGGGATATGTCTGGGATCCCTTCTAAAAGCCAAGTTCTAGACAAGATCTGGCCTTTCAGGGCTGGAGAGACCCCACGTGGCTTCTGAGCAGACTTCCTTCCTGAGCTTAGTCGTGGAAGTGAAGGTCTCACCCCTGTTTGCCCCCTTCCTGTGACAGAGGGCCCTTTGCTTCTCTGCACTCCATGCCCCAGAGACAATCTGCGCTGGGGACAATTTTATCTGAAATCTATTCCCAGCTCTAGCTTAGCCTAGTGGCACACTCAGTCCTGAAACCTGGAGGTCATTTCCACACTGGTGTAGCACCGTGGTTCTCAGACTGTGTTTGGTATCAGGATCACCTGGGGAACTTGGTAAAAATACAAATGCAGGCCGTATCCTGCTTCCTCCATCCTGGGCTTCTGTGTTCTCTGTTAGCCTTCTCGGTGGCGCTGACCTGCATCAAAGTTGAGGACCACTGGCATAACGCACGACTGCTCAAACTCCAGCGTGCACTGGAATCTCCTGGGGACCTCGTTTATTTTATTTTTATTTTTTGAGATGGAGAATCGCTCTTGTTGCCCAGGCTGGAGTGCAATGGCATGATCTCTGCTCACTGCACCCTCTGCCTCCTGGGTTCAAGCAATTCTTCTGCCTCAGCCTCCCGAGTAGCAGGGATTGCAGGCGCACACCACCATGCCCAACTAATTTTTGTATTTTTAGTAGAGATGGCGTTTCTTCATGATGGCCAGGCTGGTCTTGAACTCCTGACTTCAGGTGATCCACCTGCCTTGGCCTCTCAAAGTGCTGGGGTTACAGGCATGAGCCACCACGCCCGGCCAGGGACCTTGCTTAAATGCAGATTCTGATTCCATGGTTTTTGGTGGATCCTGTGATTTTGTGTTTCTAACAACCCCCCAGGTGGTGCCGATGCTTCTGGTCCTCAGACCACATCTTAAATAGCAAAGGCATAGATAGGGGCTGAAATTAAACACCTAAGAATTGCCCAGACTTGCATCAGAATTCTGCCTCTACCATTTAACTGTCTCTGTGTCACCCTGGGCAAATGGCTTGATCTCTCTAAACCTTGATTTTCTTATCTGGACAATGGGAATAATGTGCCTTTTTTGTTTGTTTGAGACAGCATCTCTCTCTGTTGCCTAGGCTGGAGTGCAGTGCCGCAGTCTCCGCTCACTGCAGCCTCAACCTCCTGGGCTCAAGCAGTCCTTCCACCTTGGTCTCCCAAGTAGCTGGGACCTCAGGCACACACCACCACACCCAGCTGATTTTTAAATGTTTAATTAGAGACAGGGTCTCATTGTTTTGCCCAGACTGGTCTTGAACTCCAGAGCTCAGGTAGTCTTCCCTCCTTGGCCTCCCAGAGTACTGGGATTACAGACGTGAGTCACCGCTCTTGCTGCTTTTTTAAATACAAATTGTTGGCTGGGCACGGTAGCTCACGCTAGCAATCCCAGCGCTTTGGGAGGCCGACACAGGCGGATCACTTGAGGTCAGGAGTTCAAGACCAGCCTGGCCAACATGGTGAAACCCTATCTCTACTAAAAATACAAAAATTAGCCCGGCATGGTGGCAGGCCCCTGTAATCCCAGCTACTCGGGAGGCTGAGGCAGGAGAATCACTTAAACCCAGGAAGCAAAGGTTGCGGTGAGCCGAGATCATGCTGCTGCACTCCAGCCTGGGCAACAGAGCGAGACTCTGTCTCTAAGCAAATAAATAAATTGATAAATAAATAATGCTTTGACAGTTAGAAAAGAAAGAGTTTAATACTGCAACATAATAAAGACCATACAAGGCAAAGCCCACAGCCAACAGCATACCCAGTGGTGAAAACTTGCAAAGGCTTTTCCTCTTAAGATCAGAAACAAGACAAGGATGCCCCCTTTCACCACTTCTATTTAACATAGTGCTAGAAATTCTAGCCAGAACAATTTGGCAAGAAAAAGAAATCAGAGGCATCCAAATTGGAAAGGAAGAGGTGAAATTTTCTCTCTTTTCACATGTCATGGTCTTACGCAGTATGTAGAAGGCCTTAAAGACTTCACACACACACAAAGCTGTTATAACTAATACATGAATTCGGTAAAGTTGCAGTATCCAAAATCAACATGCAAATATCAGTTGTATTTCTATACACTAGGAATGAGCAATCTAGAAGGGGAGTTAAGAAAACAATTCCATTAACCAAGGAAGCAAAAAATTTGTGCACAGAACACTACTGAACATTGCTGAGAGAAATTACGACACCAGTAAATGGAAAGAAATGGCATGTTTTTAGATTAGAAGACAATATTGTTAAGATGTCAGTACTACCTGTATTAGTCCATTCTCATGCTGCTAATGAAGACATACCCGACACTGGGTAATTTTTAAAGGAAAGAGGTTTAATGGACTCACAGTTCCACATGGCTGGGGAGGCCTCATAGTCATGGTGGAAGACAAAGGAAGAGCAAAGGCACATTTCATATGGCAGCAGGCAAGAGAGCTTGCGCAGGGGAACTTTCATTTATAAAACCATCAGATTTCATGAGATTTATTCACTACCACAGAAACTGTATGGGGGAAACTGCCCCCATGATTCAGTTATCTCCACTTGACCCCACCCTTGTCTCAAAGGACACAGCAGTGAAAAGGCAACCCAACGAATGGAAGGAAATCTTTATAATTCGTACATCCGATAAAGGGTTAATATCCAGAATGTGTGAAGAATTCTTAGACTTTAACATAAAAAACAAGCCACCTGATTAACAAATGAGCAAAGGGCTTGAATAAACATTTCTCCACAGAAGACAGACACATGGCCAGTAAACACAGGAAAATGTGCTCAACATCACAAATCGTTAGAGAATTACAAATCAAAATCAAAAGATACCACCTCACATCTTTTAGGCTGGCTATTACAAAACAAAACAGAAAATAAGTGTCTGTGAGGATGTGGCAGAATTGGAACCCTTGTGCACTTTAGGTGGGAATGTAAATGGTACAGCCCATCGGAAATCAGTATATGGTAGTGCCTCAAAACACTGAAAATAGAATTGCCGTGTAATCTAGGCGTGATTTCACTTCTGGGCCCAAGGGAAGTAAAAGCAGGGGCTCGAAGAAATATCTGTACATTCATGTTCATGTAGCATAAGTCACAAGAGTCAAGGGGTGGAAGTAACCTAGGAGTCCATTGGCAGATGAATGGATCAACAAAATGTGGTGTATACACAGAATGGAGTATTATTTTGCCTTGAAAAGGAAGGAAATTCTGACACATGCTATAACATGGATGAACTTTGAACCTTGAGGTCATTATGCTAAATGAAAGAAGCCAGATAGAAAAGCATAAATCCTGTGTAATTCCACTGACATGAGGTACTCAGAATAGTCAAATTCATGGAGACAGAAAGTAGAATGGTGGTTGCCAGGGGCTGGAAGGAGAGGGAAGGGGGGTTAGTGTTTAATCGGGACAGAGGTTCAGTTTTACAAAGTGAAAAGAGTTCTGGAGATGGATGGTCATGATGGTAGCCCAGCAATGTGAATGTACTTAATGCCACTAAGCTATATTCTTCAAAATGCTTCCAATGGTAAATTTTATGTTATATGTATTTTACCACAATTTTTTTTTTCTTACAACAGAAAGGACTCAGCACCATATCTAGTAAAACACACACTGAATGTTATTATTGAAAGCATAGATGGTAGGATCACTTGAGCCCAGGAGTTCAAGACCAGCCTGGGCAATACTACATAAAATTAAAATAACAAATCACCTAAGTGTCCCAGCTACTCAGGAGGCTGAAGTGGGAGGGTCCTTTGAGCCTGGAAGGGTCCTTTGAGGCTGTAGTGAGCTGTGATCGCACCATTGCATGCCAGCCTAGGTAACAGAGTGAGACCCTGTCTCAGAACAACAACAAAAACAAATAATAATAATAAAAAAAAAAACACAGAACCAATCACAAGGACACTCCATATGTACGAATTCTACCCACAGTCATTATTCGTGCCCCTGAGTGTCTGCCTTCCCACCGTTCTCTGGGACTTGGTTTCCGTTCCCTCGCCTCTCCTGTTGCTCTCTGCCAAAGGTAACTGAAACCATGTTTCTGTTCTTCCAGTCTGGTCAGGTGGGAAGCTGTTCTCTAATGTGGGTTAACCGGGACAGAGGGTGTGTGTGTGCGCCCGGGGGAGGAAGCCGGCGGGCTCCTTCTCCCAGATGCTGGACTATGGAACCTGATACTAACATGGAGATCCTCCTCGAGCGCCTTGGATCCCCTCGTGCGCCAAGGTACCCTACTGAGAAGGCATCAGAAAATCTGACTTACAGAAGTTAGGGCAGTGTTTACAGTACCGTGACAGCAGGCAGAGCCCGGGGTTCAGAGCAGAATCTGAGGAAAATCTCTAAAAACGTGAGCCCCTGCCCAAGATATGGCCTCATAGCACATTGCACCCCCTCCCCTCACTGTAACAATCCACACCCTCAAAACGAGCACCTGGAGTTTCTCATGGAGACTAAAGTGGGAGGAAGCTTTGGAGAGTCACCTTTTTCAAGCCACTTATTTTAAAATAAGCTTCTTAATTCAAGTATAATGTAAACAGAAAATTACAAAAATCCTAAGTGTTCACTGCCATGAATATTTTCAAAGTGAACACATCCATGAAACCACCACCCAGGCTAGGAATCAAAACATCACCACAACACAAGAATCTCCCCTAGGATCCTCTCCCAGCCATAACCTATGCCCCTCAAGCCCCACCACCACCTGAAGGTAATCAGAGTCCTAGCACCAAATGTTATGTTTGCAAATGTTTGGATTTTTTTAAATAAATGAATTTCTACAATAGTACTGTTTTATGTCAGCTTCTTTTATGCAGCATTATGTTTGTGAGAGTCACAGGTTTTGAGTGTGACAGCACTTCATTGACTCACTGTTACAGAGCATTGTAAAAATATAAATAATTCATCGATTCTATGTTTGATGGACATTTGCATCTTTTCTAGTTTTGGGTCCTGGTTGCTGCGGGGAACAGTCTTACACATTTGGTGTACACATGATTGCATTTCTATTGAGGGTACATCCAGGATTGGAATGGGCAGGTCCCAGGGTCTGGGTATGTTTCTATTTTGGTGAACACTGCCAGTCCTTTTTCTGATGTGGTTGTACCCAGTTACACTCCCACCTGCAAATAGGAGTTTCATTTGCTGCACATCCTTGCTCATAACTGGTGGTGTCAGTCATTTTAATTTGATTTCTGGTGGGTGCACAGTGGGATCCTCTGGTATGATTTTCAGCTCACTGAAGACTAACTGTTGAATATCTCTTTCGAATACTTGTGCTTTTCGAAACCTTCTCTTGAAGTTTTTGTGCAAGTTTTTGCTCGTTTTTCTGTTGCATTTTCTTTCTCTTAGTGCTTTGTAGGAGTTCTTTTTTTTTTGAGACAGAGTCTGGCTCTGTCACCCAGGCTGGAGGGCTGTGGCGCCATCTCGGCTCACTGCAAGCTCCGCCTCCCGAGTTCACGCCTTTCTCCTGCCTCAGCCTCCCGAGTAGCTGGGACTACAGGCGCCCGCCACCACGCCCAGCTAATTTTTTGTATTTTTTAGTAGAGACGGGGTTTCACCATGTTAGCCAGGATGGTCTCGATCTCCTGACCTCGTGATCCACCCGCCTCGGCCTCCCAAAGTGTTGGGATTACATGTGTGAGCCACCATGCCTGGCCAGCAGTTCTTTATATAGTTAGTACCTGAGACCTTTGCTAGATGTACATATTACGAATATTTTCTCGCACTTTCTCACTTTCAGTGGTATCTTTTGATGAGAAGGCCCAGATTATCAATCTTTCCCTTTAAGGTTGAAGCTTCTTTGTGCCCTCTTTAGGAAATCCATGCATACCTAAGAACATGAAAACAACAGCATATTTATTTTTTCCAGTTTTCTTGTTTCCTAATATATGGTTTTAGGGTTATAAATAGCCTATTAAGCCTGCTTTAGCTGTAACCCACTGTTTTTAAAAATTGTAGCAAAAAAACACAGCATAAAATTTACCATCTTAACCATTTTTAAGTGTACAGTTCGGTAATGTTAGGTAAATTCGTAATGTTGTGAAACAGATCTCCAGAACTTTTTCATCTTGCGAATCTGAAAATCTATACCCATTAAACAGCCAGGAGCCACCATTCTGCTTTCCAACTCTGTGAATTTGACTACTCTAGGTACCTCAGTTAAGTGGAATCCTACAGCTTTTATCTTGTTGTGACTGGCTTATTTCGCTTAGTATAATGTCCTCAAGGTTTATCGGTGCTGTGTTGTGGGATAAGATTTCCTCCCTTTTTGAGGCTGAATAATATTCTGTGGTATGAATAGACCACATTTTGTTTATCCATCATCCATTGATAGACATTGGGTGGCTTTTATTCCTTGGCCATGATGAATAGTGCTGCTGTGAACATGGCTGGCTGTCCAGCACCATTTTTGGATACATTGTATTTTTATTATTAATTAGTTCAAAATGTGTTTACTTTTTAAAATTTCTCCTTTGACATGTGGGTTATTTTAAAGTAGTCGATTTCCAAATGCCTCCATATTTTCTGGTTATATTTTTGTCATTTATTTCTAGCTTGTTTACACTGTAGTCAGGAACAGATTGTTTACAATGTTAACATTTTGAAATTTGTTTACACTGGCTTTAGACTTGTCCACCATATGATTAATTTTGACAGAATATCCCATGGGCCCTTGTGTGTAGTTCCTTGGTTCAGTACTTTAGGTATATTCATGAGGAAAAATGGGTAATTGTGGTATTCAAATCTTATATTTCCATTCTTATTTTTACCTCTTTATTATATCACTTACTGAAAGAAGTGTGTTAAAGTATCCCACTGTTCATAATGTCTATTTATGTCTAATAGGCATAAATTTCATAATGTCTAATGCTTTAGATTTGTCTTATTATAGTCCTGTCAATTCTCCCTTTATAAATTTTGAGTGCATTTAACTAGATACATATAAATTTAGAATTTATTTCTAGTAGGTTGCCCTTTTTAATTATGAATTCTTTCTTTTCTGTAAGAATGCTTCTCTTCGTAAAATCTAGTTTGTCTAATTACCAGTATAAGTATATAAACTTTCTTTTTTAACTTACTGCTTTAGAATAGTTTTAGATTCACAGAGATGTTGCAAAGATAGTAGAGAGAGTTCCCATACATTGTGTAGCTACTTTTCCCTATTGTTAACATCTCACATTAGTATGGTACATCTGTTGTAATTCATGAACCAGTGCCAACACATTATTCTTAACTGAAGTCCATACTTCATTCACATTTTCATAGTTTTCATCGAATGTCCTTTTGCTGTTCCAGGATTCCATCAAGAGATGGTTTTGAGTTCCGTTATCATGTCGCTTTAGGTTCTTTTAGACTGTGACATTTCCTCTGACCTCTCTTATTTCTGATGACCTTGACAGTTTTGAAGAGTACTGGTCAGGTATTTCATAGAATATCCTTCAATCTGAGTTTGGTTGACATTTTTCCCATGGTTCAATAGGGGTTATGGGCCTTGGGGCAGAATATCCCGTCTGAAAAAGTGCCATTCTTATCCTTCCAAATGAGGGGCGCATAATTTATCACTGTTGATGTTACCCTCAATCGTCATAACACTCATCTCCATGAGGGGACAGTATCTACACCAATTATTTGCAATTCTGCACAGGGAGATTGGTCTATTCTCACTCATTTATTTTCTCATTCATTTATTTGTATCTGTGTGGACTCATGGATATTCATTTTATACTTTGGGTTATAAACCAGTAATGCATTGTTAATTTTGTTGTTCAGATAGTTCCAGCTTTTGCCCTTTCCTAAGAGAGTGGACTCACTCCTCTGTGTTGTTTCAACTCTGTGAATTTGGGCCCTCAAGTTCTTGTTGCCTTATTAGCCATAAATTGCAATTTCTTATTTCCCCAGTCCTCCGAGACTACTGAAAGTTCTGCTTAGCACTATTGCCCCTTAACCACTACTTTCTTCCTGTGTGTGTTTCTAGCCTTTTGGCTTCCATCCCTCACGAATCCCCAAATGCCTTGATGAGAAAAGCAGCACAGAATGCTGAGCTAATTTCTGGGTAATTATCTACTTGTCATGATCTCAGCCCCTCAGTCCTAGCTGCCTGGGTAGCTCTCTGATGTTTCCACAGAGATCATTTAAAAATTTTTTGTCAAGAGTTTCTAGTTGTTCTTGGTGAGAGGATTAGTCTGACACAAGCTAGTGCATCATAGCAGGCAGTGGAATTCTTCAGATATAATTTTATTTTTACGTCTCCCACTATGTCATGGTTGATGGTTCCTCATATTTTAATATCTGATGCTTTGCACCCATACAGCAACTATCCTGAGTAATGAAGATGTTATGTCATATAGGAAAGTGAGTCATTCTTTGCATTTCATTCATTTATGCCCTTAGTCACAAGGGCTTTAGCAAAGAATTGGCTTCCACTCTCTCTTTAAGGTAAGGAAATAAATAATGACCTTGGAAGATAGTATTCATCATAAAAGCATTTGATGAAAGGAGCAATTGGAGTGAACTACGTAAAATAGGCTTTTCAGTCTAATGGGACAGTGTAATTATTGGTGCAGATTTCTAGTTAGGCCTTAAAGAAATTAAGCCTCCCTATATGGTTAATAATGGACTTGTGTAAGAAGATTGCTTCAGAGATTAGGTTTGTGATTCACATTAGCATATCTGGCAGTGAAAGCGTACCTTTCTCAATCAAGCAGGATATGTAAGATCTTTGTGTATGCTTTTGCTCAACTTTACTGCTGCCATCCCTGAACCTGACTTGATATTTTTACATCCCCTTCAAGTCTGCATCCTAGTTTTGTGTCATCTACAGTTCTGAAGAGCTGCCGTGTGCTTTCTCATCATCCAGGGTTGAAAAGAGCCAGATCGTTGGAGAATCCCCACAGACTGACAGTTTTCCCTGAATCGATGCCTGCTCGGTGTGCTCATGCAGGTAGCTCCTACTCCATCTCACTTTGCTGCATGTAGCTCACATATTTCAGCTGATCCACAAGAACATTGGGACGGACCTGCTAAAATTCTGCTTTGCTACAGTCCAGATATTCTCTCTTCCAGATCTCCCTTAACTTCCTTTGCAGATTCTGTATCGGAGAAATGAGGCTAATTTCACAAACTTCCTCTTACTGAATTCATTTTTAGCTCTAATAATTACCACTTTTCTTAGACGTGATCTCCAAACAATCCTTTAATAAATGCATTTTAGAACTGCACTGTCCATAATGGCAGCTACTTGATACATGTGGCCATTTAAATTTAATTTAAATGAATTAAAATGAAGCAAACAAAAAATGCAGTTTCTCTGTTGAACTAACCATGTTTCAAGTGTTCAACGCCTGCCATGTTGGACAGTGCAGATAGAACACTTCTATCATTGCAGAAATTTCTGTTGAACAGAGCTGTTCGAAAACCTTGTTTTAGAATCAGATTTGAGCTCACCCATCTGCAGATTACTCAGTCATCATTTGACTGTATTTTTTTTTTTAAAGAGACAGGGTCTCACTGTTACCCAGGCTGGAGTGCAGTAGTGCCATCATAGCTCACTGCAGCCTTGAACTCCTGAGCTCAAGTGATCCTCCTGCCTGTCTCCCAAGTATTTGGGACTACAGGTACATGCCACCAGGCCTGGACATTATTTGTGTCTTTAAGAAACATTTACATGTGTTTTTTCCTGTCATCTCTCTTTTTCTCCATTTCCTCCAAAATCACCTTCGAAGGTAACTCCGTTTCTGTATTGCCCAAATCAGTCTAAAGTGTGGGTGTTGGATGTGGACTTTTCTTTTGGTTTCTAATGAGGCTGTGTTGCAGATGAGTGAAGCCACCTTTGGCATTCTAGAATTTGTGCCTGAAGAACATCGCTTTCTGTCTTGATGATGTTTACATGACTGCTATGATTGTTAAGGGAAATAAGGACAAATGAATGGGATCCACATTGCCTGACCAGGATACCTGCTTCTGAGTGCTCTTGGGGGTGAGAGGCATGCTCTTGGAGAATCAGTCATCAAGCTGTCTTTTCCAGAGTGGATGTTGTCCAGGGCAGTTGCAGAGTGAACACACTGTACAATGAGTGTCTGGGGTCCTTCATTTATTTCTTTACAGCATCTTTAGTAATAAAATTCCAGTGTTAAGAGACAAAAAAAAAAAAAAAATGTGCCCAGCTCTCCTGGGGTTGACAATCTCAGCGGCTAAATCCCATCCCAAGGGGGCAGCCCCTCTCCTGTCTGTGGTGTGCCTGCTGCCCCCCAGGAGCCACGCTCACCAGTTTCGTCAGCTGGTGGTTGATAAGGGGCAGAGAATCTTTTAGGACCCAGATCCTGGAGATCATTGTTAATGGAGAGCCTATTATCAAGTCAGGAAGAAGAAAAATCATTGTTAGTTGAGTGAACACATTTTAAAAAATGATGAAGTGTTCGTCAGGCACTTGGGATTTCTTGCTGTTATGCTAATAGGATTTTTGAAAATCCACCCACTGTTTGGAAACTTGCTTGCTCAGTGACAACTGCATCCGAATAGCACATCATGAGCCAGGTGTGTGGGGGGACAAGAGTGAAGGGAGTACTGGAGGAAGTCGCTCTGGGCCAGGAGGCGGGGACCCTGGCCACCAGCTGTGTGACCCAGGACAGGTCCTTGCAGTGCTGGGTCTTGGTTTCTGCCACTGGCCACCCAGCCCCCAACTTCCCAGAATTATTGTGAGAAACTGTGGATGTTTCTGCAGGAGGTGGGTTAACATATGTACCTCTGGTTGGCCGGGCGTGGTGGCTCATGCCTCTAATCCCAGCACTTTGGGAGGCCGAGGCGGGCGGATCACAAGGTCAAGAGATCAAGACCATCCTGGCCAACATGGTGAAACCCTGTCTCCACTAAAAATACAAAAATTAGCTGGGTGTTGTGCTACTCGGGAGGCTGAGACAGGAGAATCGCTTGAACCAGGGAGTCGAAGGTTGCAGTGAGCTGAGATGGTGCCACTGCACTCCGGCCTGGAGACAGAGGGAGACTCAGTCTCAAAAAAAAAAAAAAAAAGTCATATCTACCTCTGGTCAACACAGGAACGAGGTGAGCTTTTATTATCTCCTTTGATAGACAAAGCAGTGGAGCTTAATGAGCATCATGTCATGAGGAAGCACAAATTCACGCTTACGATTTCTGTGGAAAGACCCCTCACTTCCTGGTCCTGATATTCTCTGGGGGACCTTTGGTGAGTCAGGGAAGGCCTCCTAGTGTGGAGACACCAGTCCCAGCCTCTGACATGCAGGAGTGTGGGGACTAAGTGACACTGGCAGTATGCTGCTCAAGTGCAGACCTGGATTATTAGGAGGGCGGGTTAGAAATCGAGAGTCCGTGGAAAACTGGGAACAGCTGGCTGGCTCTTCAGAAGGGAGCCATTATTTTGTGCACCTTGCAGCTCAGGCAGTGAGCCTGGTGGGGGACAGAGAAATGACTGCTCTTTTTTTCCCTGTCCACGTGTCTCCCCCTGTGAATGTGTTACTGGGTGCAGGTGTCTCCTCTGATGGTCTCTGGGCTTTTCTCTCCCCTCCCTTCCTTCTTTGCCTGTTTCTCCTTTGCTCTTCTGTCTCCATTTCTCTCTGCCTACATTTCGTCTCTTTCTGTTCCTTCTTCCTTCCTTTTTTATCTTCAAATTTTAACCTGTTCCTTTCATCAAATGATACTTATTCAATACATGCAGTGAGTTATATTTTTGTTTCTAAGAAAGCTGATCAACATGACTGTGTAAGTTCAGGCTGTGAAAAGACAACAATGATGACAGCCAGGCAGAGCTTTGGAGGAAGGAGGTTTGGGTCCCGGGTCCCCCTGATTTAGTGGGTGTCTGTGCATAGAGTGGTGCCTGCCTGCTTGAGGATAGGAGGCTTTGCCCTTTGAGGCCCTTGCTCCCTGGTCTGGGGCATCTGAAGGGCTGTGGTGGGAAGAGGGTGAGAACCAAGGCCAGATGCACCTGGAGCTCGCTGCACACACTTCTGCGAGGTTTCCTCTTATTTTCTCTATTTTAATTTCTCCATTTTCTCTTTTCTCTCTTTCTGGAATTCCTATCTATCTGATTTTTTTACCTCTTCATTCTATCTTTGAAGTCTCTCTTTTCTTTCATATTTTTCCATCTTCTTTTCTTTTCTTTTTTTTGAGACGGAATCTCTCTCTCTTGCCCACTGCAACCTCTACCTCCTGGGTTCAAGCGATTCTCCTGCCTCAGCCTCTGGAGTAGCTGGGATTACAGGAGCCCGCCACTGCGCCCAGCTAATTTTTGTATTTTTAATAGAGACGGCATTTCACCATGTTGGCCAGGCTGATCTTGAACTCCTGACCTCAAGTGATCCGTCCACCCTGGCCTCCCAGAGTGCTGGGATTATAGGCGTGCACCAGTGTGCCCAGCACCATCTTCTTTTCTTTCTCTTCTGTTTTCTGGGGTAGTTCAATGACTTTAAATACCTGTATTGAAATGTTTATGCTTGCTTTTACTTTGACTCTCTGAGGGCTCTTTCTATGCTTTCATTATTTCTTATTTTGTAGCACTGTATCTTTGTGTTTCTGAAGCGATGTCTTCTTTTATTTATTTAAAGGTATTAATTTGTTATTTTGTTTATTTTTTGACAATTACTTCTGTTTCCTTCACTCTCTTTTTTCCTTTGCTGTCCTTGCACTTGCTTGCGTGGATTGCCGTCTTCCTGTTTGAGACCTTCCTCCCAGATCTGAGCCGTGCTTGTCAATTCCCATTGACAAGTGAAGCTCTGAAAATTGACCAGAGTCTCTGCAACTGTGGCTGCACGTTAGCATCACCTGGAAGCATTAAAAACTACTTCTCCTGGGGGACTGTCCTGGGGCCATTGGATGAAGATCTGTTGAAGTGGGGTCTACGTATTGATAGGTTGATAAATAGAGATATTGATGGAGATGGGTAGAAATTCAGAGTTTCACTCCTCAGCAATTCTAATGTGCAACCAGGGCTGAGCGTTGTGTAGTCTTGGGTGACAGTGCCGGGCCTCTCGAGAGTTGCTGTAATTACCGTGAGTGAAACCATGCTGCGTTTCACTGCACTGGGTGCCTGGAAGACTTTGATTGCATCCATACGATTCTCTTTCTGTGCCTTTGGCAAATTGCAGATTGGGAGGAATTATATATCCCTACAGAGACTGTTCAGTGAATGAAGTTTCAGGGACCTACGAGCAAGAAGGATGAACTGGCGTCCCGGGAGGGGCCGGCTGTCCTTCTGCCAGAGGAGTCAGCAGGGCTGGGACAGGAAGCACGGGAAGGGCAGCTGTGCAGAGCCGGATCCAGGAGGGGCCACCTGGTGGCAGGTGTGGTCACAGAGCAGCCCCTGGCTAGGGATGGAGCTGGAGCTGCCAGAGAAGCTTGGAGGCCAGGTAACTTGGCTCTTGGGCTCTCACGAAGCCAACTGTTCATCTCCCAAGCTCTGAGAAAACAGTGGAGTCCAGGAGTGACAGGGTATGGTAGCTCCATAAGGAGGAGGAACCTGCAGTTGGAGAGGGCAGCGAGGAGGGGCAACACCAGGAGGCCCATGAGCGATCCTCTGCACCCGAGAGAGGTGGCCGGAACCTGGGCCCCCACTTGCTGTGGGTGACCTTGCACCTGCCACACGTGCTCTTGGAGCTTTGGCTTCTGTAACTGGGAAATGAGGATCCTGACCATCTCTGCCAAGCCGGGAGGAGATGGGCTGATGTGTGTTGTGAGACAGTAGAGACCGGGGCATAGGAGGCAAATTGACTCTCAGAGTTTATGGTATAACCTTCTTCCATGCTGTAGGAATCAGGTTTGCCCCTAAACCTGCAGACTGGCTAAGGCCAGGGCTGGAAAGAGAATAAAGTAAGCAGAGGACAGGGCACGCTGCAGGCCGGCCCCTCACCCCCAGTGACTTGTGCTCTTGGAGTGAGGACCCAGGAGGGTGTCGCCTGCCTGTGTGTCTCTCTCCCTTTCCCCCTCCTGTCCTGTGGGGCTGGGCCTAACATGGCCATTCTTCGAAGGAGGAAAGTGGCCTTTTGCATTCCCTGTCGGTGCGTTAACTTCTTGTCACTTATTTTTGATTAAGGATATTATAGTTAGGCAGAAATTATTTGCATTTTCTTTGTAAATCATCTGAAGAATTGTGCAACACAGGAGTACATTCTGGAAGAAAATTCAGACATCACAGATAAAGCGGGGCTCTCCCTCGGCTGCATCTACAACCTTCCTCTTTCAGACATCACAGATAAAGCGGGGCTCTCCCTCGGCTGCATCTACAACCTTCCTCTCCCTAGAGAACCGCTGTGTGGTTGGTGTTTTCCTCCATTATCTTATATGTATGCGTGTGTAGATGTACACGGCTGTGTTTTGTTTTTATGCACATAGAAGGTATCTCAGTCTGTGCACTTTTTCTGCTGCCGGAGTTGTTCAGACACGGTATCGTGGAGAACCACATGACTGTACATACAGGTCTGTCTTAGAGATCCGCCTCATTTGTTTTAACTGCTGCGGAGACTTCCAGGGACCGTGTGTACAGTACTAGATACTGTTTAATGAACACTTTCCTACCGATGAACATTTAGGTTGTTTCCTAATGTTTGCTATCACAAACAGTGATGCTATGCTGGTGGGTTAATGCTTCTCTAGGGGAGAGAGCAAGAAGCGGAAGTGCTGGCTGTCGTCTGCATTCTGCAGTTTACCAGATACTGTCAGGTTCCCTTCCCAAATGGCTACAGAGTGGTTCGGTCCCGGCAGTGTCATCAGTTCCCGACATTATAACTTTGCTGATGTGATGGGGAGAAAACCTCTGTTTTATTTTGTCATTTCCTGGATTATTTGCGAAGTCGGGCATATTTGCCTGTGTTTACTGGCACGTGTATTTTTCTCTTTGGTCAATTTCCCCTTTGTAATTTTTGCTCAGTTTCCCATGGGGTTAATTGTCTTTTTCTTATTGATATCTAGGAGGGTCTTTTTGGTGTTCATGTGAGCGTTTGGGTGTGTGGGTATACAAGCAAAAAAGGTTTAATACATCCCGGATGCTCATTCTCTGGTACATTCACTTCGACTGTTTTCTTCCAGTCTGTTGGCTTCCATTTTAGGTGGTTTTTTTTTTTTTCCCCCCTCATCCAGGTTTAAACATTGTTTATTGTTGGAGCTAAATACTTCACTTTATTTAGGGATTATAAGAAAATGTAGAAAGGAAATTTGCATTCTTTTCATTTTTCTTAGTGTTATGAAAGTCATTTCTTTTTTAAAAATACCAGTCTATTGAGGTAAGATTGCCATAGAAAAGCTGTACGTATCTATTTATTTTCATTTTTTTTTCCAGTGACTTTTTTTCAATATATTTAAAACTGGCCGGGCGCGGTGGCTCACGCCTGTCATCCGAGCACTTTGGGAGGCCGAGGCGGGTGGATCACCTGAGGTCAGGAGTTCGAGGCCAGCCTGACCAACATGGTGAAACCCCGTCTCTACTAAAAAGACAAAAAAATTAGCTGGGTGTGGTGGCGGGCACCTGTAATCCCAGCTACTCAGGAGGCTCGGGCAGGAGAATTGCTTGAACCCCGGAGGCGGAGGTTGCAGTGAGCCGAAATCATGCCATTGTTCTCCAGCCTGGGCAACAAGAGTGAGACTCTGTCTCAAAAAACAAAAAACAAAACCATCATCCTCCCAAATAACCCCCGAACAAACAAGCAACCAGATTAAATAAAATTTACAGTGAATATACCCAGCAAACATCTGTATGTGCAATTAAATACTGTGTCTGTTACTGCGGCATGAACCTCAAACAATATGTAAGTGTGTTCTGCAGGGGGGTCGGGGGAGTCCCAAGTGTTAACTCTGTGGGGTCTGGGAAGACAAGATGGGGAAGTGAGAGAATGGGGAAATGAATTTTATCTTAATTCCGTCCATATAAATATATTCATAAAGACCAAGAAAGAAAAGCAAGCTTGGGATGTTAAGGTAATAGGAGAATAGGAGAGTGTGGAACTTTCCCAATTCTGACTGACCAAAAACTATGAAAGAAATTAATTTTATGGTGGGAGAAAAGATTTTAAAACTATTTTATTTAAAAAATTTAAAAAAAAGAGGATGGGGGCTGGGTACAGTGGTTCATGCCTGTAATCCCAGCACTTTGGGAGGCCAAGGCGGGTGGCTCACCTGAGGTCAGGAGTTCGAGACCAGCCTGGCCAACATGGTGAAACCCCGTCTCTACTAAAACTACAAAATTTAGCTGGGCGTGGTGCGCCCCTGTAGTGCCAGCTACTTGGGAGGCTGAGGCAGGAGAACCACTTGAACCCAGGAGCCAAAGGTTGCAGTGAGCCAAGATCGTGCCACTGCACTCCAAAAAGCTGTACATATTTAATGTACAACTGTGTGAGTCTGGAGCTAAGCCAACCCTGTGAAACCATTGCCGCAGTGTGTGCCGTAAACAGATCCGTCACCTGCTCACCTTTTCTCCCGCCTACTTTATTTATGATGTTGATGATTTGTAATGAGAAACTGAACAGAAGATCCACCTTCTCAGCAGATTTTTAACTGTACAATCCAGTGTTGTTAGCTGTAGGCACTGTGCTTTATAGTAAATCTCCAGAACTTACTCAGCGCGGATAGCTGCCACCGCGTACCCTCGGCCCAGCATCTTTCCACTTCCCCTACCCCCAGCTCCTGGAAACTCCTGTTCTACTCTCTGCTTCTGTGAGTTGACTTTTTAAGATTCCGCATATAAGTGAGATCATGCGGTATTTATCTTTGTGTGCCTGGCCTATTTTACTTCATGTCCTCCAGGTTCATCCATGTGGCTGTAAATGGCAGGATTTCCTTCTTTTTAAAAGCTGAATCACACTCCATTGTAAGTATATACCACGTTTTCTTTATCTGTTCATCCCTCAGAGGACATTTAGATTATTCACATATCTTGGGTATTGTGAATAATGCCGCAGTGAGCGTGGGAGTGCAGGCTTCTTTCTGAAATACTGATTTCAGTTCCTTTGGATGTATGCCCAGCAGTAGGATTGCTGGATCATGCGGAAGTTCTATTTTTAATTTTTTGAGGAACCTCCATACTATTTTCCATAATAGTGATACCAATTTATATTCCTATCAACAGTGTACAAGGATTTTCTTTTCTGCACACCCTCAGCAACGCTTCTTATCTTTCATCTTTTTGATACAGGCCATTCTTACAGGTAACGGTGTGGTTTGCATTTCCCCCATTGGTCTTTTCCTTGGTGATTTTTTAATTGTCTTATTTAAAAAGGACTTCCTTACCCTGAGTAGCTAACATTTTAGAGTCACCTATTTTACAATGAGTCTTTAGTCCTCTTGAAATTTATTTTTGTGAATGGCATAACTCAGGGATATACATAGCTTTTAAAAAATGAGTTGCGGAGTTTATAACCCATTCCCCTCACCAACTGATTTGAAATGCCACCTCTATCATGTGGTAAATTATTAGAGATGATGAGTTGTTCTGGACTCTGTTCTGCTGGTCTATTTGGATAGTCTTGTGGAATAAAAAATTCCGTGGTTTTATTTTTATATCCTTCATTGTTCTTCTAGAGTGTTTCTGCAGTTGTTTCCTCTGCCATCTGAATTTTATTCTCATTGGAGGTTCTTTTGGAATTGCACTGACTTTCTAAGTTGATTTGGACCAAATTAAAATGCTTAAAATTGAAATATTTACGATATTAAAATACAGTATTGTTTGTTTTTATCCGGGAATACGGTGTATTTTTTCATGGAAGTTTTTTACATTTTTGTTATGTTCATTCCCTAGATGCTTTATAGTTTTGTTGCTATTGTGTATGAGATATTTTTTATTACTACATTTTCTCTTTGGTTGTTGCTGGTGCTTAGGAGAGCCATTGATGCATATGTTAAACTCACACCTGTCCACCTTGCTAAACCTTTTTCTTAGTTCTAATAACTTGTCCGTTGATTCTCTTGGTTTTCTATAAATACAGGAATATTGTCTGAAAAAAAGCCTCCTTCTTCCCTTCTTCCTTCTCAAACTATACACCTCTTGAGATGTCTCTTCATGTTTGTACTTCTAGCTAGGATAACCGGTCCCAGACTGAAAGGTGACAGCGATAGCAGCCTTCCTAATCTTGGCCCTAAATTTGCAGGGGATGCTTTTATGGGGTACTATAAAATGAGATGTTTTGCTGTGCTTGGCTGATAAATATCCTTTACCAAGTTAAGGGAGTTTGCTTCTTGGTTTACCTTTTAAGGTTTATTTTAAATCAGGAATGGGTTGTGGAATTTCAAACTCTTTTTGAAGTCCTTATACTTTTTTCTTTTTTTTTTTTTTTTTTTTTTTTGGGATGGAGTCTTGCTGTTGCCCAGGCTGGAGTGCAGTGGTGCAATCTGGGCTCACTGCAAGCTCCGCCTCTCAGGTTCAAGCGATTCTCCTGCCTCAGCCTCCTGGGTAGCTGGGATTACCGACCTCAAGTGATCCACCTGCCTCAGCCTCCCAAAGTGCTGGGATTATAGGCATGAGCCACTGCACGTGGCCCCATTTTATACCTTTTTCGTGGAAGTAAACATTTTCTAATTCACAATAAAAGAGAAAAAAGTATAATAAACACAACATATCCATTGTTATATTTGCTTAGTTTTTGTTGTTAGCATTTTATTATATTTGCTACTTCTTTTGTTTTTGTTGATTTTTTTTTTTTTTAAGATGGAGTCTCACTCTGTCACCCAGGCTGGAGTGCGGTGGTGCGATCTCAGCTCACTGCAACCTCCACCTCTCAGGTTCAAGTGATTCTCCTGCCTCAGCCTCCTGGGTAGCTGGGATTACCGGCACGTGCCACCATGCCCGTCTAATTTTTGTATTTTTAGTAGAGACGGGGTTTCACCATGTCGGCCAGGCTGGTCTCGAACTCCTGACCTCAAGTGATCCACCCGCCTCAGTCTCCCAAAGTGCTAGGATTACAGGCACAAGCCACTGCGCCCGGCCTTTTTTGCTGAAGTTTTAAAAGTTGTAGCCATCATTATTTGGCCGTACAAGTTCAGCGTGCACCTTAAAAATAAGCACATCTTCCTACATTTCCACAAGACCATTGTCATAGTAACAACGTTCACAGTCATTCATTGATAACATTTCATACCCAATCTATGGTAAACACTCTTCAGTTGTTACCAGAATGTCCTCTACAGCTGGTTTCTTTACCAGGGCCCGGTCACTGCGCAGACAGTACTGTGGGCCCTGATGTCTCCACGCCTTCTCTAACTGGAACGCACCCTCTTTCCTTTTGTTCTATTACGCCTTTCTGTTGCAGAGACTCACCTGGACCAGCTGTCCTGCATCAAATCCCATCTTCAGCGTTCGTGACCAGCTGTCCTGCATCAAATCCCATCTTCAGCGTTCGTCCAATTGCTTTCTGGGCTAGCATTTAACTTTTCCCTGTAGCTCTCGCGCTTCTTGTCAACGGGAAGGTCAGTCCAAAGGCTTGTGTGTTTCTGCTGTGGAACAACAGCAGGATCTCACAGGAAGAGAATTTTTCTTCCTGTTTGGAGGCAGTGTCAGCAAAAGGGCAGGTTTGTTCAGGCTGCAAGTCTGCTGGGGTAGCTCTGCCTGACATGTTTATTCTGAGACCTAAACCAGAGGGTAGGGGCTCCATGGGGCTCGCGTTGCCCGCGGTGAGTCAGAGGAACACAGGCGGAGCGGATGGAAGCAGGAGATGGCCTGAGATGTAGCCTCGGGACTTGCAGGTGGACGGTTCACATTCCACTGGTGAGTATCAGTGGAGTGGGCAGTCTGCTTGTCTCATGGAGGAGGAAGGGGTATTTGCTGAATGATTAACTCCAACCCACCAAAGCATGTTTAGATTCAGACTAAAAGTTCTTGGGCAAGAATACTTCCTAAGTGGTGGTGTGTGGATTTTATTGCAACATGTCACAATTCACATGTAATATGTGGTTGTCTCATTAGCAACTGATCTGACTAGTTACTATTTATTAATAAGATGCTGTGCTGAACTGAACCTCTGTTCGCCTCAAAAGGGGAAAGCACCAGGTTCAAGGCTGAAGAAGAGACCCAGAGCCAGGAAACAAGACTTGGGATTTTTTTTTTTTTTTTTTTTTTGAGACAGAGTCTTGCTCTGTCGCCCAGGCTGGAGTGCAGTGGCGCAGTCTCAGCTCACTGCAATCTCCGCCTCTGAGTTCAAGCAATTTTCCTGCTTCAGCCTCCCGAGAAGCTGGGACCACAGGCACATGCCACTCTGCCCAGCTAATTTTTTGTATTTTTACTAGAGACAGAGTTTCACTGTGTTAGCCAGGATGGTCTTGGTTCCTAACCTTGTGATCTGGCCGCCTTGGCCTCCCAAAGTGTTGGGATTATAGGTGTGAGCCACCGTGCCTGGCCAAGACTTGGGATTTTATTAGGGGCCTGCATACAGGGGAGATGAGTGGTGGCAGGTTGGATTGGAGAACTGCCTTACATACAGAAATCGTCCAGTGATGGGCCCGGCGTGGTGGCTCATGCCTGTAATCCCAGCACTTTGGGAGGCCAAGGTGGGCAGATCACCTGACGTCAGGAGTTCGAGGCCAGCCTGGCCAACATGGTGAAACCCCATCTCTGCAAAAATAGAAGAATTAGCCAGGTGTGGTGGTGGGTGCCTGTAATCCCAGCTACTCGGGAGGCTGAAGCAGGAGAATTGCTTGAACCTGGGAGGCAGAGGTTGCAGTGAGCCAAGATTGTGCCACTGCACTCCAGCCTGGGCAACAAAGTGAGACTCTGACTCAAAAAAGAAAAGAAAAGAAATGGTCCAGTGATGGTGGGCTGGCTGACATATCGGCCTTCCTACAGTCTTGTGGCAGTGGGCTGGGCAGGAAAGCTGCAGCTTCTTGCCAACTTCATGCAGTTTCTTTAGCATTTCTGCTTAACACCCTCCTCTTAACGACCCCTACCTAGCAACCTTCATTTACCCCAAAACTCAGGGCCTCAATGCCCTGTATGGCCCTTGTTCCATAGGATGGGCCAGGGGCTCAGATGCTCCTCATAGACAAGGAACCAATCTCTGGGTTGGCTGCATCTGATTCCACAGCTCGGAACACACACTCAGGTGCGTCTGCCGTACGGGGTCATTCTGAGGGTAGGCTTCAGTTATCACTATCAGGTGTGTTTACCCTACAGCTGGTGACAGCTTGAGTCTCCTTTTATAAAGTTTCTTGTGCTTGAGACTGATGAGAAATCTGTGGCTAGTTCTTTGGCACCACCTGTATGGGTGGCCAGTTAACCCTCTGTTATCCATCGGTGATCCTGGCCTGAATCCGTTAATTCATTCGTTGTTGCAAATTGGTGATTTCACAATTCTCTCATACTGTTTTCATTTACTAGCTGGTATTCTTCTGTAAAGAAGAGATTTTCCTCATCACCTGGAGCTGTTAGACCACCCTGAAATACAGTATCGTTAAGACAGAACAGGCCAGGTGCGGTGGCTCACGCCTGTAATCCCAGCACTTTGGGAGGCCGAGACCATCCTGGTTAACATGGTGAAACCCTGTCTCTACCAAAAATACAAAAAAATTATCCAGGCGCGGTGGCGGGTGCCTGTAGACCCAGCTACTCGGGAGGCTGAGGCAGGAGAATGGCGTGAACCCGGGAGGTGGAGCTTGCAGTGAGCCAAGATCGCGCCACTGCCCTCCCAGCCTGGGTGGCAGAGCAAGACTCCATCTCAAACAAAAAAATCCTTATTTCTCTTCAATTATTAATTTTCAGAATAGGAAGTTAGCAGTAGCCAATTTTAATGGTATGATATATTCTCAGGGCGTGCCATCTTCCCCTTTATGATATAAACCATTTTGGTCATGATGTGTTAGTTTTTAATGCTAACACTGAACTATGTGTTAAAGTTTGAGGTAAGATCTTTGCCTCATGTTGGAGACTAGTTTGCGCTTATCCTTTCATAGAACAAGTTGCTTCAGCTTTCCATCTTTTTCTGAGATGTGACGTTGCAAAGATCTATTCCTTGAAAATGTAATAAAACTTATTTGTCAATTCATCTGGGTCTGGCTTTTATTAGGTTACCTTGTTATTTTAAGATACTTCTATAGCTAATTCAGTTTTTCTACTTATTGAGCCAATTGTGGTAATTTATATTTTCTAAGAAAATCTTATATTTCATTCAGTTAGATTTGCAAATTTATTGGCATAAAGTTCTGAAACGTATTATCTTATCATTTTATAAATATTTCTGCATCTGTAATTATGGTCTTCTTTTCAGTTCTGATGTTTGTGTTTTCTTTTTCTTGATTTGCTTATGGTATGTATTCTTTTTATACTGGCCAACTTTCAGTTAATTTCCCTCCATCTCTCCCTCCCTCGCGCCCCCCCCCCCCGCTCCCGGGTTCATGCCATTCTCCTGCCTCAGCCTCCCGAGTAGCTGGGACTACAGGCGCCTGCCACCACGCCTGGCTAATTTGTTGTATTTTTAGTAGAGACGGGGTTTCACTGCGTTAACCAGGATGGTCTGGATCTCCTGACCTCATGATCCGCCTGCTTCGGCCTTCCAAAGTCCTGGGATTACAGGCATGAGCCACCGTGCCCAGGCTAGTCTTAAATTTTTCTAATTCCTGCATTTTGATTTTCGCTTTCGTTTCTTAGACGTATTTTATACATTAATCCTCTTTTCGTTTTCTTTTTTTAATTTTAATTTTTAAATTCTGGGGTACATGTGCAGGATGCGCAGCTGGTTTATTAGGTAGGTAAACGTGTGCCATGGTGGTTTACTGCACCTATCAACCCATCACCTAGGTATTAAGCCCTGCATGCATAAGCTGTTTTTCCTAATGTTCTCCCTCCCCACCACCATACCCCTGACAGGCCCCAGTGTGTGTTGTTCCCCTCCGTGTGTCCATGTTTTCTCAGTGTTCAGCTCCCACTTATAAGTGAGAACATGTGGTGTTTGGTTTTCTGTTCGTTTGTTAGTTTGCTGAGGATAATGGCTTCCAGCTCCATCCATGTTTCTGCAAAGGATATGATATCATTCCTTTTTATGGCTGCATAGTATTCCGTGGCATATATGTACCACATTTTCTTTATCCAGTCTGTCATTGATGGGTATTTGGGTTGATTCCATGTCTTTGCTATTGTGAACAGTGCTGTAGTGAACATATGGGTGCATGTATCTTTGTAATAGAATGATTTATTTTCCTTTGCGTCTCTAACTAGTAATGGGATCACTGGGTCAAATGGTATTTCTGGTTATAGATCTTTGAGGAGTCACCACACTGTCTTCCACAGTGGTTGAACTAACTTGCATTCCTGCCAACAATGTAAAAGCATTCCTATTTCTCCACAACTTCGCCAGCATTTGTTGTTTCTTGACTTTTTAATAATCACCATTTTGACTGGTATGAGGTGGTGTCTCATTGTGGTTTTGATTTGCATTTCTCTAATGATCAGTCATGTTGAGCTTTTTTTCATATGTTTGATGGCCACATAAATGTCTTCTTTTGAGAAGTGTCTGTTCATGTTCTTTGCCTGCTTTTTAATGGGGTTTTATTTCTTGTAAATTTGTTTAATTTCCTTGTAGATTCTTGATACTAGACCGTTGTCAGGTGGCTAGATTGCAAAAATTTTCTCCCACTCTGTAGGTTGCCTGTTTGCTCTGATGATAGTTTCTTTTGCGGTGCAGAAGCTCTTTAGTTTAATTAGATCCCATTTGTCAATTTTTACTTTTGATGCAATTTCTTTTGGCGATTTTCTAATGAACTCTTTGCTGGTGCCATTGTCCTGAATGGCATTGCCTAGATTTTCTTCTAGGGTTGTTATAGTTTTGGGTTTTACATTTAAGTCTTTAATCCATCTTGAGTTAATTTTTGTATGAGGTGTAATGGGGGGGTCCAGTTTCAATTTTCTGCATATAGCTAGCCACTTCTTCCAGCACCACTTATAAATAGGGAATCCTTTCCCCATTGCTTGTTTTTGTCAGGTTTGTTGAAGATGAGATGACATTAACCCACTTTTCTACCAAAAAAAAAAAAAAAAAAACCCTCTGTGGTAAATGTGTGTGTATTTCCTAATGAGTACTAATTTGGCCAGATCCCCTAGTTGTGATATCCAATTTTTTGTTCATGTCTAAAAATACATCATTTACATTTTGAATGCTTTCTAAGCCTCAGTTATTTAAGAATTTCCCAGGTATGTCGTATTTTGTTTTGTTTTTGTTTTTTAACTATCTTTGTAGCAGTCTGGGTCCAGTCAGGCGATGGGAACCCCAGGAGGAGCATCATATTTAATAGAATTATTAGGTACGATGAGAGAGTAACTGTTAAGAGGTGGAAGTTCCGTATGGTATCATGGGGTGGAGGGAGGGGACCTGAGCAAGGGTAGCCCTGGGAAAGCCCCAGGGAAGGACCAGCTTGTTAGGGAAGGTGTGGTTCAGCAGCGGAGAGCGGGATGGCGGCTGGTTCAGTCAGTCCAGCACTGGTCTAGAGGTGCTGTTGGTCACAATAGGCCACCCTCTGGAGTACAGGCTGGGGAGCAGCAGCTTGAGGTGTGGGCCTGCGGTGTGAATTCAGGCACCAGCACGACCAAAGGTGCCAGACATGCAAACGGAACGCTCAACGCAGGACCCTCCAGACCACGCAGGCTATACCGGGTTTGTGGAGGGAGTCCAGCGGTGGCCGGCCATGTGGAGCTCTGGGTTCCCCAATGGGTGGCCTGAACAAAGCTGCAGGGTTGCGTAAGAACTAGGTGCCTCTGTGGCCTGAGCCGGGAACCACGGGACCTGTTTTCCTCCAGCAATGTTCCTCCATCACCCTCTGCCCAGAAAGCTTAATGTGCACACTTGAAAGGAGAAACACAGCCGAGCGCGGTGGCTCATGCTTGTAATCCCAGCACTTTGGGAGGCTGAGGTGGGCGGATCACGAAGTCAGGAGATCGAGACCATCCTGGCTAACACGGTGAAACCCCCATCTCTCCTAAAAATACGAAAAAAAAAAAAAATCAATTAGCTAGGCATGGTGGCGGGTGCCTGTAGTCCCAGCTACTCGGGAGGCTGAGGCAGGAGAACAGCGTGGACCTGGGAGGCGGAGCTTGCATTGAGCCCAGATCGCGCCACTGCACTCCAGCCTGGGCGACAGAGCGAGACTCCATCTCAAAATAATAATAATAATAATAATAATAATAATAATGAAATAAAGGAGAAACACTTAAGGAAATTCCGTTGTTCATTCGGAGAAGATATCCAGGGGTGCATTCAGAATTGGGAGGCAATAAATTGATAACGGACACAACCTTTTTGTCACTCCTTTCTAATTGTCCCATTGTAGTCAGTGGGTGTAGCCAGTACAGATTCTTTGTAGAATATCACATTTCTTTTGTGGCCTAATGCTACATAGGCAGTTTTGGTTAAAACTGTGTGTATGTGTGTGTGTGTGTGTGTGTGTGTCTCTGTAAAACCTCTGCCTTCTCTATTTGTTAGGTACAGGGTTCTAAATAAATCTTATTGTTACTTAAATTTTTATAGCCCATCTTCCTTTTGTCTGGTTAATGTGATTTTAATCTCTCAATATGAATGTGGCTATTAATTTCACCTTTTATCATTTTTCTTGGTTTATATTTTGAAGCTATGATGTGAAGTTTACAAAGGTACATGATGCTCTTGGTGCAATTATTTTTGTTATTAATGGGAATTTTTCTTTTTGTGCCTTTGCATACTTTGTTGTTTACATTCATTTTGTCTGATTAATACTGCCATATAAGCCTTCTTTTTTATTAGCACTTGTCTGGTGTATCTTTTCCTATACTTTTACTTTTAGCAGTCTTCGTGCCATTTTTTTCAGGTGTCATCACAAGAGACTAAGCAACTCATGGTTTAATTTTCTAAAACAATCTGAAAATATATGTTTTTCAACAGATGGACTAAAAGAGAGTATAAAGAGCACTGTATTCATTCGCTCAGGCTGCAGTAACAAAACACCACAGATTTGGTGTCGGAATCCACAGAAATGTATTGCCTCACAGTTCTGGAGGCTGGGAGTCCGAGATCAAGCTGCTGGCAGGGCTGGCCTCCTTGGGGCCTCTCTCCTTGGCCTTGATGCCTCTGCATGTGTTCTTCCCTCTGTGCCTGTTGTGCACCCCTGGGGTGTCTCTGTGTACCCCAACTTATCTTTTCTTTTTTTGAGATGGAGTTTCACTCTTGTTGCCCAGGCTGGAGTGCAGTGGCGCAATCTTGACCCACTGCAACCTCCGCCTCCCAGGTACAAGCAATTCTCTGCCTCAGCCTCCTGCAGAATGCCCTTTTTCGATCCTCCCTGCAATTGGCTACTTTTAGGATCCTGCTGATTTGAGCGTTTTACAGAGCGCTGATTGGTGCATTTTACAGAGCGCTGATTGGTGCATTTTACAGAGCGCTGATTGGTGCGTTTTACAGAGCGCTGATTGGTGTGTTTTACAGAGGGCTGATTGGTGCATTTTACAATCCTCTTGCTAGCTACAGAGCGCTGATTGGTGCGTTTTTACAGAGTGCTGATTGGTGCATTTTACAGTCCTCTTGTACAACAGAAAAGTTCTCCAAGGAACTTTTTGGAGGAAATCTCCAGGAAGTCCAGCTGGCTTCACCTCTCACAACCACCCCAAGGAAGTTGAGGGTGAAGGGCAGGTCATGCACAGGATGCTGTCTTGTTACTGAGAAAAGGAAGGTGGTGTTAACCACATAATTTCATGGCCAGGGGTGAGAGTTATGTAGCAGAGGGGCTCTCCTTGGAAGGGCTGTCTAGAAGAAGAGTGTGTAACTCTGGGAAGGATAGGAAGAGGTGACACCTCCATGAGAAAAGGGACTTGGTCTTATTTGCCCCTGTCTCCCCAGTGCCTGTGGCTGGTGTGTGTCAAAGGGGCAGAGTCATTCCTGTGCAGTCGTGATGGTTAATTTTGTGTGTTAACTTAGCTTAGCTCTGGTGCTCAGTTGCTTGCTCAAACACCAGTCTGGATGTTGCTGGGAAGGTAATTTTTGGGTAAGATGAACATAGTAGACGTTGAGTAAAGCAGACTGTCCTTCATATTTGGACGGGCCTCATTCGACCAGTTGAAGGCCTTAAGACCAAAGGCTGAGGTTCCCCGAAGAGGAAGGTCTGCCCCCAGACCCCCTCGTGACTCAAGACTGGAACGTCAGCTCCTCATGGGGTTCCCAGCCTGCCCGCCTGCCCTGTAGATTTCAGATTTGCCAGGCTCTGTAGTCAGGTGAGCCAGTTCCTTGAAATAAATCTCTCTTTATACATGCTATTGGTTCTCTTTCTCTGAAAATTCCTAATACTGTAGTTTTTTCATCTGGTGGTCCATTTGACTGTCTCACTAACTTCTGTCTTGGGACAGCCTGAAAGTCAGAAGTCATGTGTCTCCTAGACCCTCCATCCCAAAGCACAGCCTCATGCCAAAATATGCCTTCACGTTAGTAGCGCTGCCCAGCCCTGTTCAGTTTTCTGAGATCCAGTTCCTACAAGACTGCGGTGCTCAGCTCTTTTCGTCTCATCGGGTTCTGTGCCTCTGAGGCTGTTCCCTCTGAGACCAGATCCCGGGCCCTTTCTCTGTGGGCTGCTCCACCCCTATTGAAATCACACAGAAGGCGGACAGTACATGTAGACAGGTCAGACAGACACACCAGTTGGCCAGCTGCAGCGTGGGGAGCGTGGAGTCTGCCCACAGCTGTGGCGAGATGGCTCTGTGGTGAGATCTGGGCTTTCTTGTGTGCTGAGGAATGGGAGCGTTTGCCATCCTTATCCAAGCTGCATCACTCAGGGCTGGCCCCTCTGAGGCTGCACTGTGGGTCCCACCCGGCCTCTGAATGAGAATTGGCATATCAGCCAGATGCCTAGGTGATCTGTGCGTGTGCTACAGGTTGAGAAGGTCTGCACTGGACACCTCCAGAGGGACGATCTGGGACCAGGGTTAGACAAGGCCCACATCTGCTACACAGCCCTCTCCTCTTTGATGTCCTTTCTGCACCTGACACCTCTTCTTGACATTCCCTTTCCTTGGTTTATGTGATAAGACCTCTCTGTCTGCAACAGGAATGGTCTTATTCATCTTCTTCACCTACCATGTATTAATAGTTCCCTATGCCTTAAACCCATGATTCAAAACCTGCTTCCCCAACTCTCCAAAGTCATTCAAGCTGGAGGTTATGGGCCCAATCTTCCACAAGACTGCTCTCACTTCTGACACCAGCCACAAATTCAGGGGTCCTCAGGCCCATCTTTACTTCTTACCACCTGACTATAATTTCAGGGGTTCCCACGACCAGTCTTCAATTAGATAATTTGCTAGAATGACTCACAGAACTGAGAACAGCACTATACTTAACAATGACAGTTTCATTATAGCACAGATTTACAACCCGGAACCAGACAAAAGAAGGGACACCTAGGGTGAAGTCTGGGAGGCTTCCAGATGCAAAGCTTAGGCATCCTCAGAGATGCATTATCCTCCCAGCATCCAAGTGTGGCAGTAATCAAAGGGTATTGCCAACAAAGGAAGCTTACCTGACCTTCAATGTCTAGAGTTTTTATTTGGGATTCTTTATGTAGGTATGATGCATGATGAATTGAATCGGTGAATTGATTAAATCATTGGCTGTGTGGTTGAACTCAATATCTAGCCTTCCCAGAGGTCAGGCCGGTAGCTCGTGTCTCCAGTCTCAAAGCCCCAGCCCTCTCGTAGCTAGTTGGCCTCTCTGCATGACCAGCCTCCATCCTGAATCATCTCTTTTGCATAAACTTTGGAACCCACCATGAATAACAAGGACACTCCTATCACTTGGAGATTCCAAGGATGTAGAGGCTCCCTCCAAGGTACCAGAAGGTCAGCCAAGTTCTTTATTACACACCAACTGATTGCCATGACTTAGTGGTTAATAAAGAGTGGGGCTTGGGGTTCCTTTAGATTTCAGGCCTGACACAACCCTTTGGATATAGACTACATGAAATCAAAGGGTTAAGAAGGGTGTATGCATGCTATTTGTTTACTTTGAAGAGTGACACTTGGAACCAGTGTCAGTTTTACAGGCTGCCCCGACTTGCTGGGGCGCAGACTGTGAAGTGCATATTCACAATGAATGAGGTGTTACCCTAGAGCAGTGGCTCTCAGACTTTCAGGCATCAGAATCCCCTGGAGATCTTGTTAACAAGCAGACTTCAGGGTCCTGCCCCTGAGTTTTCATTGGTTTGGGGGAGGGCCCAAGAGTTTCCATGTCTGTCGAGTTCCCAGTTGACGCTGATGCTGCTGGCCCAGGGACCACACTTCAGAAAGCCCTGGAATAAACTGTGGTGGGTGTTTGAAGTTTGGATTCTTGGCCATAGGTTTTTACATTACAATGACAGAATGGGAAGTTTGGCAGGAATAAAGATCACTTCCACCCGCAGGTTCCCGGAGAGGTCCTTCTTCCCTGGGCCCTGGCCTGGTGCCTCTGCCTAGCAGCTAGCTAACATCAGGTTCCAGGTCTCACGTTTTGGTTGGACTTCAATGGCAACTGGTGGGCATGTGCAGGCTGTTCTTGCAGGGGGAGGGAGCGCTGCCTCTGCTTGGGCTGCTAGGCTTGGGGCCTGGTCACCTGGGGCCCCTGCCCTTCCTTTAGTTTTGCCAGGCAGGCAGGCCACCGGGTCAGAGAACGTTGAATGATTGCAATTGAGGGGTCATTAGGATTAATTAGTAAATCGCTATCAGGGCTTAAAAAATAGGTTCGGGAACAGGCTGAGAGGGCAGTCGGGTGTGTTTTGCCAGTTTGAGGGGAAAGCATGAATTGACCACTATCTCAGGTGGGGGCTCCCGTGCGACGACCCTGCTCAGGCCAGTTAAGCGGCAGTGGATGTGGCCTGGAAATGCTGTTTTCTCTCATGTTCAGTGAGGGTGGTGGAATTCGGGGTGTGTGGGGGGACCTTGGGGGTGCCATGTGATGATTAATTGTAGTCTGTCTCAGATGTGGAAGCTGCCAGTCTGTTTTTCTGGGACATCATCATGGGATTTTTATTATCGGTTTCAATAGTGAGACTGCTGGCTCATTATGTGACAAGAGATTGGCGTGCCGCTCCACGTTCGAAGCAGGGCTTCTCCACGATGTGTGGGCCCTGGACCAGCAGCCTCAGCATCCCCTGGGCACGTGTGAGCCGTGCACACTCCCGGCTACCCCCTGACCTGCTGAGCCAGTGGGCCCTGGACCAGCAGCCTCAGCATCCCCTGGGCACGTGTGAGCTGTGCATACTCCCAGCTACCCCCTGACGTGCTGAGCCAGAAGTTCTAGGGATGGGGACCCGGCCCCGCAGGTGGCTCTGCTACATGGGAAGAAACTGTTGGGATGCAAAGCAGGCCAGAGAGGGCGGGAGCAGACAAAGATCTGAGGCTGCATGTGGATCCCTCAGGGTGCCAGCTGTCACCCCTGAGCACCCCCCTACCTGGGGAAGCTTTGGCAACTTTCCCAGTTGCAAGCCAAAGCCCAGGGACTCCACCGCTGGTGACCCCCTCACCTGGCCCTGGCTGTGCCCTTTGGCTCAGGGCTGGGCCCGGGAGGCTGGAGAGGTGCCAAGATTCATTGCCAGAGGCGGCCTTGCCCCTCCCTTGTGTCCTTGTAGGCAGAGCCCTCACCCTTATGCTTTCCCACCACCCACCAGTCACCCCTCCTTGCCCAGGCCTCAGTGTCTGACATATGGCCTGAATACATATGTATTTTTTTGTCTTAAAAAACTATTTAAAAAAAATATCTACAGACTCTCCCCTTACCAGGTTTTTCTTGGGGAAGAAAATGTTGCTTAGTAGACAAATTGCCCCCAGGTCTCCTTCAGGGAGGATGAGCATCACCTGCATTGAGGAAGGGGCGTTTCGTCAGAGATGCTTACTTCAGAGTGAGCCTCACTAGCAGCCACAGGGTGCACAGCTAGGACGGGAGGCAGTGCTGCTGAGCCAAGGGGTGGTGGGAGCAGCTCTGGAGAAACCTGGTGGGGTGTGGGGTGAAGCTGCCTCCACCCCAGCAAGTGATGTGGGGCTTCCCCACTGGACTGGGGAACCGTGTGTGATGGTTTGGGGTGCAGAGACCCCAGTTGGCCTTCAAAGGAGGGGTGGCCAGAGGCCCAGTAGGTGACTCCCACACTTCTTTTACATCATCTACTAAACACCCCAGAGTTCCCTGCTTATTACAGTGGTAACATTTGTTTAGAAGTTGTGCATTAAATAGACTGGGCATGGTGGTTCATGCCTGAAATCCCAACACTTTGGGAGGAAGAGGCAGGCAGATCGCTTGAGTCTAAGACTTTGAAACCAGCCTGGGCAACATGGTGAGACCCTGTTTCTACAAAAAATACAAAAATTAGCCAGGCAGGCTGGTGTGTACCTGTAATCTCAGCTATTTTGGAGGCTAAGGTAGGAGGATTGCTTGAACCTGGGAGGTGGAGGTTGCAGTGAGCTGAGATCACACCAGTGTACTCTAGCCTGGATGACAGAGTGAGACCCTGTTTCCAAAAAAAAGAAAAAAGAAAAGTTTTGCATAAATAAAGTTAAATTATTTAAATTATTTAAAATAAAAGTTAATTATTTAAGCTAGGAGAAACTTGCTACTTAAAGACATCTTTTGGGAGATTTTTTATTCAGAAGATAATCATTTATCAAAGTGATTGAGTAACCTGTAATTTATCCAGTTGAGTTTAATTTCAGCATTTGAGTTTCATGTTTACCCTTTTAGCAGCTATCATTGAATCCCTCTTGGTAACGCCAGAGCACACTTAAATATGAGATGCAGCCCCTGCCTCCATTGGCTTATGGACTGGGTAGGTGTGTAGCCACCGTGTACAGAAGGTTAAAGACGGTTCTAGGGACCAGGCAAACAGGCTGGGGTGAGTTACCAGAAGGATGATCTGAATCGTTGTGTGAGATTACAGGTTGCCCATCACCATGGCCAGTGCCTCCGAGGGTTTGTTGGGATTAGAGGGGCAGCTTCCAGGCCTTTCAGGAGAGGAGGGTCTTTTCATGTCTTTTGTGGGTGAGGACCTGAGGTAGGCAGGGAGAGACAGCCAGAGTTAGGTGGGGCTGGAAGAAATGAGGCCGGAGTGACTGGGACCCTTGAGTCTCCTTGTTAGAGGGTGTTTCTCCATTTTGTCCTCGTATCATGTAGTACCACAGACTGGGTAATTTCTAAAGAACAGAAATGTGTTTGACTCACAGTTCTGGAGGCTGGGAAGTCCCAGAGCATGGTGCCAGCATCTGGTGAGGGCCTTTGTGCTACCTCATACAATGGCAGAAGGCATCACATGGCAAAGAGACAGAGGGACAAGATAGGGGCTGAACTTAACGTCTGTGAGGAGCCTTCTCCCTGGATGATGGCATTAATCCATTCCTGAGGGCAGAGACCTCATGGCCTAATCACCTCTTCAGCATACTGTCTCTTTTTTTTTTTTTTTTTTTTCCGTGACGGAGTCTCGCTGTGTCACCCGGGCTGGAGTGCAGTGGCATGATCTCTGCTTACTGCAAGCTCCACCTCCCGGGTTCACACCATTCTCCTGCCTCAGCCTCCCGAGTAGCTGGGACTACAGGCGCCCGCCACCACGCCCGGCTAATTTTTTATATTTTTAGTAGAGACGGGGTTTCACCGTGTTAACCAGGATGGTCTCAATCTCCTGACCTCATGATCCACCCATCTCGGCCTCCCAAAGTGCTGGGATTACAGGCGTGAGCCACCACGCCCGGCCCCAGCGTACTGTCTCTTAATACTGTTATAATGGCAATCAAATTTCCACATGAGTATTGGCAGGGACTTCTGAACCATAGCAGAGGGACTGCCTTCCCTGTGGATCCTGGTGTCCTGCACCTTGGGCCCAGTCTACTCGCTGGCTGGCACCTCTAGTTTTGCCCCCAGGACTCTGTGAGCTCCAACCAAGGCAGCTGGTGCTGTGCTTGCCAGCTCTGTGCTTTGACGACAACTTTTGCCTTCCCCGCACTGTCTGAACTCTAAGGTCTCTTCTTCGTTTTGGTGTTGGGGGACTCTGGCTTCCCACAGAGCTCCCCTCCAGGCACTTCCTTCCACAGCACCCGGGAAATTCCCTTTTCTGGCTCCAAGTAACTTAGCCTCTGAGGGATACTTGGGAATTCACAGAACCTCAGCTATGGAGAAGCTCAGAGGATCGGGGGTTTGAAACTGTAGGTCATCCTTGAATGGTTAGCTTTTGAAAACAATTTTGCATTTTTCCATGGTACGGGTTGGTTTCCTGTCTTGTCTCCACAATGCTGAACCAAATCGGCAAAGCTGCACTTTGAAACTTTGACAGTCGAACTTCCTGGTTCTGTGATTAGAGCCCTCAAAACAGTACTGAAGCATTAGGTTAATGGTGGGGACAGAAGCCTGGAGTCTATCTGGAGTAGGGGACTTGGAGGGACACGCACCCACTTCCTTCTTGGCTCTGTCCTATATGCATGCAAATTTTTTTTTTTTTTCTGAGACAAAGTCTCACTCTGTTGCCCAAGCTGGAGTGCAGTGGGGCAATCTCGGCTCACTGCAACCTCCGCCTCCTGGATTCAAGCGATTCTCCTGCCTCAGCCTCCTGAGTAGCTGGGATTACAGGTGCGCACCACCACACCTGGCAGATTTTTGCATTTTTAGTAGAGACGGGATTTTACCATGTTGGCCAGGCTGGTCTTGAACTCCTAACCTCATTATCCGCCTGCCTTGGCCTCCGAAAATGCTGGGATTACAGGGGTGAGCCACCACACCCGGCACATATGTTTTTTAGAAGGATCTTGAAATGATTTACTATTGTTGATCAAGGAAGAAGATGAAGGTGGGGAGATATGCTGCCTTAAAAGTGTCCTTTGAACGTGCAGCCTTATTTCAGCCACATGTCAGGGTGTGAAGAGAAGGGAGAGGGGTGTGTGTGTGTGTGTGTGTGTGTGTGTGTGTGTGTGTATGTGTATATCAGGGTTGCTGCTGGGGAGTTGCATTGCTTCCCTAAGGCCCACCAGGGAGATTACTGGGAGGGGATCAGACAGGGCCTTTGAAGTTTTATGTTATTAAAGAAGGTCACATCTTACTACCACAAAGACCTGGGATACCTGCAGCAGGGAGTGGTAGAGGAGAGGCTGTCAGGCCAGCCCTTAACAGCACAACTCTCCCGTTCCTTACTCAGTTCCTCCTTATCCTCCTGGCACCCAGCTCCCCATCAGAAACTGAACCCTGAGAGATGATGGGGCCATGGACCCTTCACATTTTTGTCATATTCATTATAGTGGTTCTCAGCCTTGGCTGCATGTCAGCTACCCAGAGTGTCCAAATTCTCCTCACCCAGAAATTCTGACCTCATGGAGCTGGGACAGGATCCAGGAATTGATATATTTTTTAAAACTCCCCAGGTTGATTCTAGCATCCAACTGGGGTTTAGACCTAAGAACCAGAGCCTGCCAGTTTTCGTGTGGTGTGGCCTTTCCTGCTGATGACGTCAGGTCTAGCTGAAAATTGATGGGCACTGACATGTGTCTGATGAATCGAATGAAATAAAAGCAGGTTTTGGCTTAATGTACCTCCCAAAATCTATGAAGAGATCAAGGGAGGACATACGGTGCTGTCCAGGATGGAGTAAGCCCACTAGTGCCCATTCCGCTCACTGATGAGAACTCAAAACTCTGAACAGAACGAAAGGCAGCCCCATTGGGAAGGGGGTTAGAGTTGCAATGCCCAGCACAGTAGAACTGAGTTTCTGTGGTTGGGTTTTTCCCTCCTTTGATCTGAGCGCTGACTGATTTGGGAAATAGCGCGGTGGGCAGAGGCAGCAGAACTCTGTGAGAAACCCGTCTTTCTGGCCAGAGAATTGAAAAGAGGAGCCCTGCAAGCCGAAGAGTAGGAGGGATCCCCGTTTTGTTTTGTCTTTTCCTCTCTCCTGGCCCTGCTAGACCCAGAGCAGTAGCACCTACAAGCCTGAGAGAAAATCCAGCTCTGTGGGTGGAGGAACTGGTTATTGTATAAAGGTGGTGGAAGAATCTCCGTTTTTTTTTTCTTCTTTCTCCTTCTGCTTTGCCCTCAGCAGGGGCTGCGGTTGCAAGAAACTATGAGAGTGTGATGTGTTAGGCTAAAACTCTGAGAGAGCCCCAACTTTATGGGCAGAGGAACCAGGAAAAGGGACATCTGGTAGTAGAAGAATATGGAAGAAATCTTGGAGAGGGGAAATCTGGAAAAGAAGATTTATTTATGTTTCTGAACCAACTCCATGTATGGGGCATACCCAGAGAACCATAGCAAAGGCTTTGGAATTAAGCTGCAATATAAACCATGGCCCAGGTCCCAGACTTAATCCCTGAATAGCTCGTGCTTGAAGCCAACTCACAGAGCACAGCAAAGGGTTTTGAAACCGCACTGACATTAGCACCATCCCCTAATGAAGGGGAGCCGGAGCTTGTGTTCTGAACCTGAGTGGATTGATCGCCTGGTGAAGCAGACACATGAGAATCAACATTCTCTACATTCTCATTCAACATTTTCAATCAGCGTTAAAAGGTACATATTAAAATGGTCTGGGATGCAATCTACAATTATTTGGGATACAAAGAAGCAAAAAAAATCTGACCTTCAGTCAATCAATTAAAAATATTTTTTAAAGGAACAATTCTCAAGGGAAAAGGCAATTAACAAATGTCAACCCTGAGATGACATAGATGTTGAAATTATCAAAGACTTTAAAGTGACTGTTATAACCATGTTCCATGAGGTAAAAGATGGATACTTCTGAAATTAATAGAAACATAGAAATTTGCAGCAGAGCAATATAAACAAAAAAGAAAAAAGTAGGAATTTTAGAATGAAGTAAAAATAATACTGGATGAGCTCAAAAGCAAATGTGTATGACAGAAGAAAGAAATCTAAGTTAGCTCTAAGTAGATCAATAGAAATGATCCTGAATAAAAGAAAAATGAGTTTTAAGAAATGAGTAGGCTGGGTGTGATGGCTCATGCCTGTAATCTCAACACTTTGGGGGAGGCCAAGGTGGGAGGATCCCTTGAGCCGGGAGTTTAAGATCAGCCTGGGCAATATGGTAAGAACTCTTCTCTACTAAATAAATAAATAAATAAAATTTTGCTGAGCATGGTGGCACACACCTGTAATGCCAGCTACTCAGAAGGCTGAGGCAGGAGGATCACTTGATTCCCAGAGGTTGAGGCTGCAGTGAGCCATATTTGTGCCACTTCACTCCAGCCTGGGTGACAGAGCGAGACCCTGTCTCAGAAAAAAGAAAAAGCAATTATTAAAAAAAGGTATCATTTACAATAGCATCCCCCCCAAAAAGAAAGAAATATGTATAAATAAGAAAATATGCAAGATCTGTGTGCTGGAGACTAAAACATGCTGATGAGAGAAATCAAAGACTCAACTACATGGAAAGATGTATTTATATATTGAAAGATTCAGTATAGTTGTGAATTCTCCCCAAATCAACCTCTAGATTCATTGCAATCCCAATCAAATTTCCAGCAGGATTTTAAAAAATAGATATTGATAATGGGATTCTAAA
>NW_012105342.1:1240781-1244419 GCF_000951045.1 Mandrillus leucophaeus | reverse complement strand
ATGTTCTGTGTTCAGTTGCCCTCTTATCTGGGTCTCGCTTTTCCCCTAAAGGCATCCAGGAGCAAACATGACATGCAGAGGTAGACTTTGCCAAGGCACCACTATTTCCAGAAGTTCTTGTGGGAGAGAGTAGACTTCTTACTGTAACCCAGGAAGAACAGCAAATACCTGCCGGGCCAGAAGTGCACACAGTTACTCTGTTCCTGTTATGGCATTAATGCTGCTTTCAGGTGCGGACTACATTGTGAGAGATTGAAAATGCCATTTCCTGGAGACTAGTATTGATGATGAAGGTCTGACAGCAATTTTAATGATATTTAAAGGGCAGATTATCGCCTTTTGCTTATTTGGAGATGAGGATGCAGTGGGGCAGATGTCCCAGCATATTCAATGCCCAGAAGGAAGAAGTTAGGCCTGACATTAACCCCAAGCCTCTTCCAAGGGCTGCTGAGACTTAACACCCTTCCCACCACAGAAATGTCACCTGACAGGTATGGCTGCCCAGGGCTTCCCGGGCTGCGGAGGGCTTTCAGTCCATGGTGCTTGTCTTTTTTATGTTATTTGTCTGTAGAAGTACTGTAGCCAGGAATGACGAGAGGAAGGAAATAGGTACCATCGTCCCATCACTCGAAGGCAGCCCTTGCTAACGTCTTAATGCATCTCTTCACAGTTGATTCTATGTTCATTTGGTTGTGAATAAATCATAACAATGCATATTACATGCTAAGCCTTTTGTAAATATTTCAGACACCACAAAACTGTCTTGTGCATATGCTAACACTGATTTACCTAGGATCCTGTTATTGAAGGTTTAGTGTGTGCTCAATATTTTTGTCCATTTCACTGCCATTTTCCAAAGAGAAACACATCCCTTTGTGACTCTAAGCTAGGTTAGAGAGCCTTGTTTGACAGTGTTGGACATCAGTATGGTTTTTGGAAGATTAATTTATTAGTGTCTTTTCAGAGCTTGTAGTTGCCCGTGGTCTTGAAGTGAAATACTTATTCAGTGACTTTTGTCTGAAATGCTTGGACTGATCATGCAAGCATTCTCCAGGACTGTTCAAACCCACGTCGTGTATAGTGAAAGCAACTAAATTATATTTGAAAGGAACAAAATAATATTATCTTTACAACATGCGAGACCAAATGGGGGACAAGATTGGTGTCAGGAGCAATTTGGCTGAGTCTGTTTCTCATTTGTATGATACGTTTTCACCCAGCCTGTATTGTGGTCACTGAATAGCTATTTTTCATCTGGTCTGCTATATTACCAGCTCTTCTAAGCACCAGCTAATGCTATTTTCCCGTGCAAAAGAAAAACATGGTTTAGAATAAGGACACTGGAGCCCTTTATTGTTGACAATGAGCCTTTATTTCCCACATCTCATTAGGATGTTTCAGGAGGCGAGTGGTGAGCACGGTGTCGGGGGCCGCATTTCCTATTGATTTATGTGCTGTTATAGAATTAATTGAGTCTGGACATGGGGACTCATTTTCTTGGACATGTAGCAGGTAATCATGCTTCTCTTGTACATTTGAATTGCTTTCCAGATGGTGTGTTGTACAGGATTTATCTTTAATATGATTGACTAGAAGCAGAGGACCTGCGTATGTTTGCATACATGCTCTGCAGTGCAAAGCCCCCAGCTCCCACTGTAGAGACGGTTAACGGGATCCCTCCTGGGCTCCTCTGAGGACCTGGGCCTTGGATTGTCACTGTATGTAGCAAAGACAGTTTCAAAGGGTCCTGGATAAAGGCTCTGGGAGGAGAGAAAACGCCTATAGTATATTATGAGGGAAACACAGAATAAACAGCATTACTTATTATGCAAAACCAGGACATAATGTGGGTTCAGCAGGGGAATAGTTAGTGTCTTACTCAGCTCAGGCTGCTATATCAAAAAACACCATCGACTTGGTGGCTCCGACAGCAGACATTTATTTCTCACAGTTCTGTAGGCTGGGAAGTCTGTGACCAAGGTATGGGCAGATTCAGTGTCTGGTGAGCTCTGTCTGCTTTCTGGTTCATAGGTGGCCGTCTTCCTTCTGTGTCCACACATGGTGAAAGGGGCAAGGCAGCTCTCTGGGTTCTTTTTCTTCTGTCTGTCTTCCCACCACTGCCCAGGTTTGAGCGATTCTCCTTACCTCAGCCTCCCAAGTAGCTGGGATTACAGGCACACGCCACCATGCCTGGCTAATTTTTTTTTTTTTTTTTTGTACTTTTAGTAGAGATGGGGTTTCACTCTGTTGGCCAGGCTGGTCTCAAACTCATGACCTTGTGATCTGCCTGCCTCGGCCTCCCAAAGTGCTGGGATTACAGGCGTGAGCCACCGCGCCCGGCCTGGGGTCTCTTTATCAGGGCACAGTCCCACTCATGAGCTCCACCCTCATGACCTCATCACTCCCCAAAGACCCCACCCCCTAATGCCATCACACTGGGGGTCAGGATTTCTGCATGTGAATTTTGTGGGGGGATGCAGACATTCAGTCTGTGGTGGTCAAATGATCCCTATTCAGCTGGGAAATAGGATGTAGCCATTAAAACGATACCTATGGAGAGCTTGTTGCTTACCCCGTGTTAAAAGAGAACAACATGGATCTGTGTTTACAGTAAGGTCTCAGCTATGCAAAAGAGATGCACAGATAAAAGACTGGAAAGAAAGAAACCACCAAATGAACACCGGCTTTCTCCGGGCGGGACAACTGCGAGTGGGCCTCCATTCTTCTCTGTTTCCTATTGAGAACACTGAGCAAAACAGATTGTAGTCCTCGGTGCTGGGAAGTAATGTGCCCTCAGAAGCAGTCACCCTCTGAGTACAGAAGTCTGCCCACATCAGTTTCACAAATGATGTGCTAGATGATTAGTCATATCTGCGGCTCTCTCCTGCCCTCCTACGGGGCAGCTGTCCCCATATAACAGTTGTGTCCCTAGAAGGAGTATGCAGTTAAAGTAATTGGAGATCTTTTGACCGACGTTTAGAGAGTCTGGCGGCCCGGAAAGCTGGAATTTGGCAGCTATGTGGGACCTTCCTTCAGGCACTAAAGGGCTTTCTGAAAAAGTTGCTTACACATTGAGGTGTCTTAAGTGGAATTCTTTATCTAATCAGACTGTAAACTGCTTCTGTGCAAAAGGCAATGTGTTAGTTCCTTGCAGGAGTATGCTTTTAGTGAACTAAATGAGATACCAGAAATCCAGTAGGAGAACTCTTTCTTTGAAAGAAGCACTTATTTCTGCCTACATTTTTGCCCACCTTTCCTTCTCACCTCCCCTTGACCACATCCTACCTTTGTGGCTTGGGAATTATCTGCTGTGCTCTGCATAGCCGCGTCCTGCCAGGCCACCCACCTTTGCCCTTGTTTGAAGAAGCTGGGGACAGTTGTCCTCGCTCTCCATCCCCTGGAGTAGGGGAAGAAGGCTTGGAATGTGGAGGGCATAGGCTACCAGGGGAGGGCCTTGTATTTGTTGACAAGGAGGTCAGATCCATTCCCTGGGCAGTCATCAGAGACCTGCAAGCCTCTATTTAGAGCAGAATTTTCTTTTTTTTTTTTTTTTTTTGAGATGGAGTCTGGCTCTGTCGCCCAGGCTGGAGTGCAGTGGCCGGATCTCGGCTCACTGCAACCTCCGCCTCCTGGATTCA
>NW_012105342.1:1235265-1240731 GCF_000951045.1 Mandrillus leucophaeus | reverse complement strand
GAGTGCAGTGGCCGGATCTCAGCTCACTGCAAGCTCCGCCTCCCGGGTTCACGCCGTTCTCCTGCCTCAGCCTCCCGAGTAGCTGGGACTACAGGCGCCCGCCACCTCGCCCGGCTACAGAGCAGAGTTTTCACGTGCAGTCTTTGGACCTCCGACATGAGAACCACCTGTAGCTCTGGACCTGGCCTTTGGCCCACCACCTTGGAATCTTGGACCATGAACCTGCACACTCTCCAGGGGGGCCTTGTGCCCACCACAGTGAGCGAATCACTGCATTGGAGGAGTACGTCTTGGCTTTCCACAGGGACCTCTCCCCGCTTTCCGCAGTCCCTCTAAGATGCACCCGTATTCCATTGCAGAGATGCACTTTGCATACACAGCCAGGGACCGTGTCACCTGGCCACAGCCACTCCCAGCCACCTGTGTCAGCAGAGTTCCCTGTTCCCATCTAAGACATTCACCTCATCAGGCATCCTCTCCCGGACCACTTCATTGACATTTTCCTTAACTCCCTTTATGTAGTGTTTATGGAGTTCAGGCCTGCACTGGTTACTCTCTTCTTTAACTCACTTCAAGCCCTGCAGGCACATACTGTCATTTTCAATTTCCTAAGGCGGGGAAGGCCATCTCCCCATTAAATATCTTGCCCCAGGCCTCACAGTAAACAGAGGTCTGAATTGAAACAAGGACCTTCAGTCTTCATCTTTAACAGGCGGGCTCTTTGTCTTACACCAATAGTGCCCCGGTAGGTTCAGTGTAATTCTGTGGAGTCTTTGAAGATGTGACTGCCTTCCTGGGCAGCTGCTGTGGGTCGCTCACCCTTTGTACCCATGGGAAAGAGAACTGGATCAGAATGTCTGTGGTGTCAAACTCAGGAAAAGAGCTGCCGTTAGCCAGTGCTGGCATTGTAGTCATGAAAATGGGATCATTACCAGTCCACAGCCAAGCCACATATTGCAGCCTGAGGCAACAGGAAAAATCAAGAATACCAATCCTGTCTTCATTTAAAATGTTGATATTTTGTTCATCATGGATTTATTTTGTATTAATTTTGATTTTTAAAGCATTGCATTAAAATATTATTTATTTTGATTGCTGAGGTTTTTGGGGCCTCCCTTGTCTCCCCCTGGTTCAGCCCTGGTAAAGTGAAAGCATTTTCATTACAATGAGGAGTAAGTCAAGGGTGCCTCTTACTGCCATTGTTAACTGTGCAGGGAAGTGCAAGGCAGGATAGTTAGACAAGATGACCACATGCTGGAAAGGGGAAGCAAAATGGTGACTTCTGAAGGTGACATCATTTACCTAGAAAAACATTATCAACTAAAAACTATTAGTATTTAAAAATAGCTTAGTAAAACCTATTTTTACAAAATCAGTATCATTTTCTTCTGTATACCAACAATAACCAGGTAAATATATAAGGAAGAGGAGATCTGTTCACAACAGCCACAAAAATATTATATTTAAGAAAAAACTTAATATGAGATGTCTACAGCTATAAAGAAATTTACAAAGCTGTTGAGAGGCATTTAAGGCTTGAATAAATAGGAAGATATTTTGGGGTGAAATTGGGTAAAAAGACTCAGTGTTGTTAAGTATGAAAAATTTCTGAGGCTGGGCGTGGTGGCTCACTCTTATAATCCCAGCACTTTAGGAGACCGAGATGGGCAGATCACTTGAGGCCAGGAGTTGGAGTTGGAGACCAACCTGGCCAACATGGAAAAACCTGTTCTCTACAAAAAACACAAAAATTAGCTGAGGGTGGTGACACATGTCTGTAATCCAAGCCACTCAGGAGGCTGAGGCACAAGAATCACTTTAACCCGTGAGGTGGACTGCCGTGAGCCGAGATCATGCAGCACTTTAGCCTAGGTGACAGAGTGAGACCTTGTCTCAAAAGAAAAAAAATTCCCTAAAGTAATTTGTAACTTAAAGTTACTGCAGCCAAAATTTCGGTAGAATACTGGGGACACTTGAAACCGCTAACTCCTAAGTTCTTTTGGGAAAATAAATATGAAAATAGCAGGGGAAGATGAAAAAATGAGAATAATGAGAGAGAACTTGCCTCACGTCATATTAAAATATGCTCTAAAGTCATAATAATGAAAATGGCATGGTACTGTTTCTGGGCAGATAGAAATGACATAGACTAGGAAGTCCAGGGATAGATCTAAGTTTATGTAAGAATTTAGTGTATGATGGCCGGGCATGGTGGCTCACACCTGTAATCCCAGCACTTTGGGAGGCTGAGGCAGGTGGATCACGAGGTCAAGAGATCGAGACCATCCTGGCCAACATGGTGAAACCCCATCTCTACTAAAAGAAAAAAAAAAACATTAGCTGGGTGCGGTGGCGCACACCTGTAGTCCCAGCCACTTGGGAGGCTGAGGCAGGAGAATCACTTGAACCTGGGAGACGGAGGTTTCAGTGAGCCAAGATCACACGACAGCATTCCGGCCTGGCAACAGAGCGAGACTCAGTCTCAAAAAAAAAAAAAAAAAAAATTTAGTGTATGACATGCAGGGTGACCAGCCATCCCAGTTCCTCTGGAACTGAGGGTTTCCTGGGACATGAGACTTTGAGTGTTAAAGTTGAGATGGTTGGTCACTGTAAGACGTGAGAAACAGAATGGTCTATTTAATAAAGGGTATTGGGTTATCTAAGTAAAGCTGTGGTGCCCACACTTTGCTGTATATTGGAATCACCTGGGAAACGTTTAGGACTATTGATGCCTAGTTCCTATCTGAGGCATTCCAGGGTCATTGGTATGAGGTGTGACCTGGGCATCAGGATTTTTAATGGGTAACAAAGCTTGAAAATCACTGGGGTAACCATCATGGGGAACACAAAGCTGCTCCCTACCTTGTATGTGTAAACTTTCTCATGGGTTAAATATTTCTATGTAAGGAATAAAGGATTCTAGACAGTGACTGGATTTGCTTGCTCCAAGGGAAGAAGTTTGACCTCTTCCATGAAAAGTCTGGAACTTCTGGAGCTGGGGGCAGGTGCAGCACACAGACTCAGGGAGTTTCAGGGGAGCACCTTATTCCTGTGCCTCTAGGAGGGGTGGACATTTTCCCTGGAAGCAAACAGATCTGGCTGAGGACAGCCTATCTCTGTTGTACCTAAAAAATACAGGCACCTCTTCACATCTCAACAATGAAGTCCCAGATCACCACCCTGACTGCCTCCAGCTCACCATAAAATCATCTCCCACTGTATATTACACTGTCCAGCCATCCACCACTCGCTGAGAGACCTGCACTGGTGTCTTAGGAACCCTTTGTTGCCAGCAAGAGCAAAGACAGGTCACATGCCACATCTTGCTGAAGTGAGTTAGTGTTTTGGAAGGTCAAATGGAGGAACTAATTTATACCACGCAGAAAAAAAAATATGAAATGGGTGCTATGAGTGTAAAGTTAAGTGATTTGGAGGGCAAATTCCAGAGATATTCCAGGAGGAGAAAAAGGCCATTAGGGAGAGAAATAAAAAAGAAATAGCAAGAATCTTCCTGTAGCTAAAGATGTGGGACTTGATATGGAAAGGGCTCAGCAAATGAATCTCACGTAAAATTAATGAGACCCTCATAAAATTAAAAAAGACCCTTATCCAGACATAGTTGGCTGTAATTTCTGAACTCTAAGAGTGGAGAGGAAATTGTATCAGCTTCCAGACAGAAGGAATAGATTTTTGTAACAAGATAAAAAGAATCTGATTAGTAGTATTAAAGTGCACATCTGCGAGGCTGTAAGCTAGAAGACAGTGGAACAGTGTTAGCAAATTATTGTGAAAAGGATGCAATGCAATAATGTTACACCCAGCAAAGATATCATTCTGTGTGAGATCAGAGCCATTTTATAGACACAAAAGGGTTTCTTCCTAACTAAACAAAATGACTCTAACAGTTATTTTTACCAAATAAAAATGAAATCCCCCTAAATAGTTCAAGAGAAAGAAATGCAAAAAGTATAGGAAGCAGTGGTAAGTGATGAATTGAGTAATTGTAGTCCAAATTACGTGGTTGTGGTAGTGTTACACATCTGGGATAAATTTTCTGAAATCATTTGAAGGCTTGGAGAGCTAGTGGGAAACACCAGTGGAAAATAAACTCCAGATTCTGTTGTGGTTCTCCTACAGTGTCCTCAGTGTTTTCATTTTTGAAAACTTGGACAGTATTTTAATAGAATCGGGGACTGTTCCATGTTATTGTAATGTGTATTTTAGTCCTTATGTCTTATATTGGCCTAGAGAATATTTTATTTAGTGTTGGTATACATATTTCTATGTGCACATCACAGATTTTATCCCCGCGGATGACGGAGAATTTGAAGTTAAGAAAGCAAGAGTACTGTGTACTTTAGTTCGTTCTCTAACAAGTGTGTACGTACCTTCAATGTGCACAGCTTGGTGTCTAGAGCCTGGTGAGATACAGGGATGCCATAGAGACGGCACCGCTATGCAAGGAATGGGAGCTGTGTGCTCATGTGCCAGTGATGTACCATCTGCCCTTTGCTGTCCTGACAGTTAAGACGTGGACATCTGGTTGCGTGTTAGCAGCTGCATTCAGCACATGCTTCTGAGAGACCGTCTTGAGGAATGTAGTTACTGGTGATTGTGTCCGAGAGTTGTGGTTGCTAAGTCCCTGACATCACTCCTACAACCTGTCTCTTGTGACTGGCTGTCCTCTGTGAAGATAAGAAATCTGGTGTCAAGTTGTGTGTGGTCTTTGCGGCAGCTCAGTGTTCTTGATGTGTCCTCTGACACATCTGGGTCGCTGATGGCTTGGTGAGTGCTGGCCCATTGTTCTCTTCTGGGGAACAGCTCTTTTGAATTGTCCTGCCAGTTTCTGGGTTTGGGAATGGGGTAACAGGCCCTGCAGGGTCCCTCTCAGTGACAGTTTTGCTGGTGTGGGACATCTTTGCTGTCTGTGGGCCACTCTAGGGAGAGTGCTGAGAATCGTTCTGCTACTAGTGATGCTCTTGAGACACGGCCATGGACAAGCCTGTGCAGGTGGCGGAGTAAGCATCGCTTCTTTCTATGTCAAGTGTCCTTGGAGTGTATTCACACGTTGGAAGCATGTGGCTCCATCAGTAATTGTGCCCACACTCTGAGTGTCGGGACTGGATGAAATAATTACCTCTTTCTTCGTTCTTTTGGGAATGTTCATACTGCTGTAACTGTGACTATCTGGTACACTCAGTCTCATAACAAGATGTGTTTTGGGCACTACTACAAACAAGGTGCTGTGTTGGGAGCTCTGGGGGATATAATATGGAAGGCCTTGAGTTTGTGCCCTGAACTAAAGAGACAACAGGGGAAGGGGAGGTACAGGAAGGCAAGATCAGAATCTGGGCAGTGACTGCTGAGGGTCACTGATAGCTCCTCTTTCATCTTCACTCCCTGCTCCCTTCTGAGCCCAGATCCCTTTGCTTCTGCCACCTAAGGTGCTTGCTGAGCCACTTCTCC
>NW_012105342.1:1227594-1234631 GCF_000951045.1 Mandrillus leucophaeus | reverse complement strand
AACGTTAAGCAAACTTTTGGACGTCCTCTGTGCCATTTTCCTGATGCTAGCCCCTTGCTTTCCCCTAGCGGATAGAGTAACCTTTTCAGTCATCTCCCTGCCTCTAGCCTCTGTCCCCATGCCAGGCCTAGAGAGACAGGGCTAAAAGAAAAAATGTTGATAATTGCTCAGTGACTCTGCACATGTCTTAGTCTGTTTTCTGTTGCTATAACAGAATACCTGAGACTGGGTGATTATATAAAGAATGGAGATTTGTTTTTGACAGTTCTGGAGGCTGGGAAGTCCAAGGTCAAGGTGTCAGCATCTGGTAAAGGGCCTTCTTGCTGTGTCATCCCAAGGCAGAAGGTGAGAAGGTGAGGGAGAGTGAGAGAGAAAGCAGGAGAGAGCTGAACTCACTTTTATAACAAACCCACTCTCACAATAAAGAACTTCCTCCCAAGATAGAGACGTTAATCCATTCATGAGAGCACAGCCCTCATGACCTGATCACCTCTTAAAGGTCCCACCTCTCAACACTGTTGCATTAGGGATTAAGTCTTCAACACATGAACTTTGGGGGGCATATTAAAGCCATAGCAGTGTGGTTTGGGGGATAGAGTGCAGAGTCCGGGGCACGGGGTCCAGGCCCTCTCCCAGTTTGGCCTGCCAGGTCTCTGCAGCTGCCCTGTCACCCCATGATACCTGCAGGCTGCAGCTGCACCCTTTGTCCTCTTCCCACCATGGCCAAGCAGTGCTGTCCCCTCTCTTGAGCCCTCCAGCCTACCATGCTGGGGACTTGTGTTGAGCTTTCCTGCACATTGCTCAGCCGGGATGGTTCCTGCACATCCACTTCCTCTGCAAGCATTGTTCGGTTTGAAGGGAAAGAGGAGGGAGAGGATGGGATAAGCCTGAAGGGGAAGGGACCCAAGTTAGTCTTTGAGGGGCCATGGATTTAGATTGGGAAGAGTTAACATCCCTCCTCATCAGTCCTCATTATGTCTTCTTAATGAAAGCTGCTCGTTTTCTTCTTGAGAGCAAACAACCCGATCTTATGACCATTTGTCTTGGTCACCTGGGCTACCCAAATTGAGTGAGAAGTCAGGAAGGAGCCGGTGGGTTCTTGGGGAGAGGCAGGTATCCTGGCGAGTTGCCGGTGCCTCCCTTGACTGCTTTTCCTGGAGCTCCGTGTGCCCTCATTCTTCTTGGTGTGGATGCATGTTGTTCTGATGATGAGTCAGCCGGGGTGGGGATGGCACATTGTTTGAATGAATGTGCATTCACATTGCTGCGGGAGAACGTGGTGGGAGGTGCTGTGGTGAAGTGGCCCCACACGTGGCTGGGCTTTGTGGAGTTTTGACTCTGTCCTTCCCAATGTTCCTCCCCACAGTGGCTGCCTCTGGGTGATGATGGCCGCATGAGCACCCGCCATGGCCCACCGGAAGCGTGAGAACGCGGGGAGCGGCATGTTGGACCATAGGGTGAGACCGGGTCCTGTCCCCCACAGCCAGGAGCCCGAGAGTGAGGACATGGAGCTGCCCTTGGAGGGCTATGTGCCCGAGGGCCTGGAGCTGGCTGCCCTGCGGCCAGAGAGCCCCACGCCCGAGGAACAGGAGTGCCACAACCATAGCCCTGATGGGGACTCCAGTTCTGACTATGTGAACAACACCTCCGAGGAGGAGGACTATGACGAGGGCCTCCCTGAGGAGGAGGAGGGCATCACCTACTACATCCGCTACTGCCCTGAGGACGATAGCTACTTGGAGGGCATGGACTGCAATGGGGAGGAGTACCTGGCTCACGGCGCGCACCCCGTGGACACTGACGAGTGCCAGGAGGCGGTGGAGGAGTGGACGGACTCCGCGGGCCCACACCCCCATGGCCACGAGGCTGAAGGCAGCCAGGACTACCCGGATGGCCAACTGCCCATCCCGGAGGATGAGCCGTCTGTCCTTGAGGCCCACGACCAGGAAGAAGACGGTCACTACTGTCCCAGCAAAGAGGGCTACCAGGACTACTACCCCGAGGAGGCCAACGGGAACACGGGCACCTCCCCCTACCGCCTGAGGCGCGGGGATGGGGACTTGGAGGACCAGGAGGAGGACATCGACCAGATAGTGGCAGAGATCAAGATGAGTCTGAGCATGACCAGCATCACCAGTGCCAGTGAGGCCAGTCCCGAGCATGGGCCTGAGCCGGGGCCTGGGGACTCTGCAGAGGCCTGCCCACCCATCAAGGCCAGCTGCAGCCCCAGCAGGCACGAGGCGAGGCCCAAGTCACTGAACCTCCCTCCCGAGGCCAAGCACCCCGGAGACCCCCAGAGAGGCTTCAAGCCCAAGACCAGGACCCCAGAAGAGAGGCCGAAGTGGCTCCCAGAGCAGGTAGGACTCTGGCTGTCCCAGGGAAGGGAGCAGAGGGGCCCGAGAGCAGGGGACCTCAGGGTACAGGCGTCGCAGATGCTGAAGTGAGGGAGTTGGGGGTGCTGGGTGCCTTACAGTTCTGATGGTGGCTGAGCTTGTCATTGGTCCAGTTGGGAGACGTGTTGTGTGGATGTTCGGCCACTCTTAAGCTCACCCCTGAGACTCAGGAGTGAAGCCGGTTGAGGGCTGAGTGGCGACTCGTGTCTCGCAGAAGACACCCCTCCTCCCACCCTGGAAGAGAGGTTCGATTTCTTGCCCGCTGCCCTGGGTCTGCTCATGGTGGGACAGTGTCTGGGAGAGCACCTCCATCCTCAGGGGTGTACTCAGACCAGCAGGGCAGTGGCAAAGACGTGGGGGTGCTGGTGCTCACACACTGCTGCGGCCAGTGGTGGGTGGCCTGGTGGCTGGGGTGGGGTCCAGAGTGCATTTCACAGTGGACGCGTCTCTGAAAGCCCGGGGGCCTTGGCCTGGTGAGTAAATAGCTGTGAATAACTATTTGGAAAAGGATTTTTTGAAGGTTTGACAAAACCTCGGGGAAGAAACACATGCTAATGAGGGCAGTGGATGTCAACATAACTGTATTTTAATTATAGCAAAGTCAGCGTGCATTCTAATAAACACATTTGAAAAGCTGCCTTCCAAAAAAAAAAACAAGCCTCACAGTGAATATATAAAGAAGATGTGATTATTGGACCTGTGTGAAGTAACTTCTATTTGGCCAAGTATGTAGACTGCTGTCATATTTTTTAAAGCCTTAACTATTAAATATTTTTTTCTGAGAAGAGTTCATGAATTTGAGAGAGAGAGAGAGAGTGTGTATGTGTGTGTGTGTGTGTGTGTGTGTGTGTGTACTGAAAGCTTGGGTTTGGAATGGGAATCATATTGACCCTTGGATTTTCGGCACTTGTATTTTAATGTCTTGTGTTCCCTCTGAAGAACATTAAGTGTCAGTTGACTTCGCTTTGCGGGTGTTCGTGTCATTCACAGCAATTCCGTGTTTACAGGAGGCTGTGGGATGCGTAGGAAGTCCCACAGTGTTCGTGGGTGTTGGGGGAGTTCACCCCTAAGGCCAGGAGGCTCTGGACCCTGGGTCTAGGCTTTAGGCCAAAGCAGCTTAAAAGTGTTTCTTTGGTCTTTAGCAGGGCATGGGCTTGTCCCACAACAGTGGTGAAGGCACCTCAGAGATTGACGTGGGCTGTGCAGAGCACGTGACACGCTGCATCTTGTTGTGACAGATGGCATTGCTGGCCAAGTTCTTGTCAAAAAAAAATCTTTAGAGCGTGGTGGGGAGTAAGCAAGACCTGATATTTTCTGGTTTTGTGCTTCATGCTAACCAGATGGTAATTGGGGTAAAAACACAGAGATCTTGGAGTTGGAGAGCTGGGAGGTACATGAGTGGGAATGATTGGATGGCTGGGTGGCAGTAGCTGTTTAAAAGGGCAGGTGGAGGTGAGGGAAGTCCCCAGCCATTGTGGAGGATCAAGAGGAGGTCTCTTCTTCCCAGAAGAGGCATTGAATGGAAAAGTAGGTCGCTTCTCCCCCTAAGGAGAGTGTGTCCTTGAAGGAAATGCTCTTGTCTGAGACACTGGAAAAGTTCATTTAAACTGGTTAATGATTGTATAGCTTTTGTTTTGTTTTGTTTTACCCTCCCTTCCTCCTTCCCTCCCTTCCTCCCTTCCCTGCTTTCTCTCTCTCTTCTCTTCTCTTCTCTCCTCTTCTCTTCTCTTCTCTTCTCTTCTCTTCTCTTCTCTTCTCTTCTCTTTACTTCTCTTTTCTTTCATCAGTTCACAAATGAACTCTGTCAAGGGGAGCACCTGCCAGTTCCAGAGTTCCAGGCTGACAAGGACCCTGGTGCCGGGGGTCCTGACTACTCTTTCTGAAACCTCTACCAGACCCGCTGCACGTGGGCAGGGTCTCCATGTCCTTAGATTTGAGTACCCCATTCCAGATGAGGACCTCTTTGAAAGCTGACCAGAAAGAGCCGTAGAACTCATCTTGAAAGCAAGATTTTTTATGAAAGATGTGCACTGGGAGATTTGGTGCTGCCTTGCTTGAAATCACAACGTGCTTTCCTAAGAGCAATCCCCTTACTCCCCTGGGGTCAGCCAGGCTGTGCCCGGAGCCAACAAAGGCCTGGCCTCAAACAGGTGCACAGGGTGCCGTGTGTCCTATGCCCACCTCTCTGTTCCCAGTGCTGTCCACATCGTGTCGTGATCCCTATGGTTGAGGCTGCAGTAAAAAAAAAAAAAAATCTGAAGGGAGACATTGGCAATATTGGTCACTTAGGTGCTGTAGACTCTTTTGCTTTCTAACCCTAACCCAGCAGCACTGGCGTTACTGGGGAGCCCCCCCCCAAACTGCTGAAACTGAATCTGCATTTCCACGAGATGCCGCATTCCAGCTGTGATGCTGTAGGAGACTTACCTGGAGGAAATTGGGCAGCAACCCTCCCTTCTCTTCTACTCATTGTACAGCTTGAAAAAGTGTGTCCTGGATATTTTTAAGAGGACCGAATAGCATTTAGTCATTGCATGAATTGGGCAACAGGAGAGTTAGAAAAAATGAGACGATGAAAAAATGTATTCTCCGTGGTGCCTGCTACCCTCACGGATGAGCTGTTTCATCCGTGCGCCTTTTCAGATCATAGCATTGAGCGTAAACGATGTACGTGGCTGTCATCATAACACAGATGTATTTTTGTCATACAGCTTTTAAAATCTGATGTTTGATAAATGTTTCTCCATGTCGCCATATACTTTTCGTGATTGTTTGTGGTGACGTTTCCACGATCCATTTGGGCGATGATGTGCCGTGTCACGTATTTCTCTTACGTACTCTGCCACTGAGCGTGCAGATTGTGAATGGCATTTCCTCTTAGGTGTAAGGCTGCCACAGACCTCTTTGTACAAATCATGTTTTCCTTCTTTGGGCTTATTACCCGAGGAGAAATCCCCATGCCGTACGTCAGCGTTGACCATTTCCCCTCGATGACCTTGCCTACTTGTTTCCCTTCGTCTGTGGATGTTGGATGCATGCCCTGTATCTTTTGGGGTTTGGATGCATTTCCATCTCACAGAAGCACTCTCTACACTGTAGGTGTGACTTTCTGCTGCATATATCCTCTTCTTTAGTACACTTTCTTTTGAATTTCAGTTATATTATTTTCATCATCTCTGCAGCACTTTTAAGATGTTAATGACTCATCTGTGACCCCTCCACCTCCTTTGGGTACAGAGGGATTTAATTGAATGGTTCCTTCTTCCCAGTCTGGGTAGATGTGTTCACAGAGGATATTGCTGGTCGATATGAAAAATGAGTTGCCAGCTGGGTGCAGTGGCTCACACCTGTAATCCCAGCACTTTGGGACGCCGAGGTGGGCAAATCACCTGAGGTCAGGAGTTCGAGACCAGCCTGGCCAACATGGTGAAACCCCGTCTCTGCTAAAAATACAAAAATTAGCTGGGCGTGGTGGTGTGCGCCAGTAATCCCAGCTACTTGGGAGGCTGAGGCAGGAGAAACGCTTGAGCTGGGTAGGTGGAAGCTGCAGTGAGCCGAGATGGCGCCACTGCACTCCAGCCTTGGCGACACAGTAAGACTCCCCACTCCAAAAAAAAAAAAAAAAGAAAGAAAAGAAAAGAAAAATGAGTTGCTGTCTGTACTCAGAACAGACAGAAGTAGGTTGTGTGGCCTTTGGAGCCCTCCCGAGCTGTGGGATGCCATGCATTTTGAAAAGACTTCAGTTTGCAGGTAGCCCTACCACCTGTGTAACTCTGCTGAGACCAAGAGGTCTGCCTGGGGACTGGGATATGAGAGACACAAAAGCGATAGAATTTCTAAAATTGTAGGAAGACAGGATGGGGAACAGAGATCTACACATGAATTATTTTAGTAAAATAAAAAAAGTTTCTTTCAAAGCACTGCAAGTTTACTGAGGAAAATTTGGAAAATACAGGCAAAAAAGTCTTTGCCATATGGCATTGTAGAATTCCATTGTAGTGAGTTTTCAAATCAAAGAGACAAACCTAGGTCAGGATTTCCCAAAACAGGTTCTTAGAGGTATTCTGTAAACAAAGTACCACTTGATCCTTAATATTCATGGATTTCATATTTGCAACTTTGTTAACTTGCTAAAATTGATTTGTAACCCTGAAATCAGTACTCCTGGTGCTTTCCCGGTCATTAGCGGAGGTACAGAGAAGGGAAGAATTTGAGTCACCCAACTCTCATGTTCCCAGCTGAGGTTGAACAAGGCTTTGCCTTCTTGTTTCAGCTCTCATACTGTAAACAGCTGTTCTTTTCACAATCTATTTAGAGTTCTTTGCATTTTTGTTGATGTGTTTTTGTGTGTGTGTGTGTGTGTGTGTGTGTGTGTGTGTGTGTGTGATAAAATGGCCCTCAAGTGTGGTGCTGAAGTCTAGTGATCCTCAGCACAGAATGGCTGCCATGTGCCTTTCATGTGCTAGAGAAGCTTCCTTCAGGGCTGAGTGACAGTGTTGACTCATCTATGCTGCCACTCTGGGAGGTGCTAAAGTAACTTCTGTAGTGTATGATGAAGTTAAGGAAAAGATAGAGGAATGGCTAAATTTGCAGATTCATGGGACAATGCCCAATTTTAAAAAGCACAGTGGACAGGCAGAAAAC
>NW_012105342.1:1170102-1227544 GCF_000951045.1 Mandrillus leucophaeus | reverse complement strand
CCTGCTACCCTCACGGATGAGCTGTTTCATCCGTGCGCCTTTTCAGATCATAGCATTGAGCGTAAACGATGTACGTGGCTGTCATCATAACACAGATGTATTTTTGTCATACAGCTTTTAAAATCTGATGTTTGATAAATGTTTCTCCATGTCGCCATATACTTTTCGTGATTGTTTGTGGTGACGTTTCCACGATCCATTTGGGCGATGATGTGCCGTGTCACGTATTTCTCTTACGTACTCTGCCACTGAGCGTGCAGATTGTGAATGGCATTTCCTCTTAGGTGTAAGGCTGCCACAGACCTCTTTGTACAAATCATGTTTTCCTTCTTTGGGCTTATTACCCGAGGAGAAATCCCCATGCCGTACGTCAGCGTTGACCATTTCCCCTCGATGACCTTGCCTACTTGTTTCCCTTCGTCTGTGGATGTTGGATGCATGCCCTGTATCTTTTGGGGTTTGGATGCATTTCCATCTCACAGAAGCACTCTCTACACTGTAGGTGTGACTTTCTGCTGCATATATCCTCTTCTTTAGTACACTTTCTTTTGAATTTCAGTTATATTATTTTCATCATCTCTGCAGCACTTTTAAGATGTTAATGACTCATCTGTGACCCCTCCACCTCCTTTGGGTACAGAGGGATTTAATTGAATGGTTCCTTCTTCCCAGTCTGGGTAGATGTGTTCACAGAGGATATTGCTGGTCGATATGAAAAATGAGTTGCCAGCTGGGTGCAGTGGCTCACACCTGTAATCCCAGCACTTTGGGACGCCGAGGTGGGCAAATCACCTGAGGTCAGGAGTTCGAGACCAGCCTGGCCAACATGGTGAAACCCCGTCTCTGCTAAAAATACAAAAATTAGCTGGGCGTGGTGGTGTGCGCCAGTAATCCCAGCTACTTGGGAGGCTGAGGCAGGAGAAACGCTTGAGCTGGGTAGGTGGAAGCTGCAGTGAGCCGAGATGGCGCCACTGCACTCCAGCCTTGGCGACACAGTAAGACTCCCCACTCCAAAAAAAAAAAAAAAAGAAAGAAAAGAAAAGAAAAATGAGTTGCTGTCTGTACTCAGAACAGACAGAAGTAGGTTGTGTGGCCTTTGGAGCCCTCCCGAGCTGTGGGATGCCATGCATTTTGAAAAGACTTCAGTTTGCAGGTAGCCCTACCACCTGTGTAACTCTGCTGAGACCAAGAGGTCTGCCTGGGGACTGGGATATGAGAGACACAAAAGCGATAGAATTTCTAAAATTGTAGGAAGACAGGATGGGGAACAGAGATCTACACATGAATTATTTTAGTAAAATAAAAAAAGTTTCTTTCAAAGCACTGCAAGTTTACTGAGGAAAATTTGGAAAATACAGGCAAAAAAGTCTTTGCCATATGGCATTGTAGAATTCCATTGTAGTGAGTTTTCAAATCAAAGAGACAAACCTAGGTCAGGATTTCCCAAAACAGGTTCTTAGAGGTATTCTGTAAACAAAGTACCACTTGATCCTTAATATTCATGGATTTCATATTTGCAACTTTGTTAACTTGCTAAAATTGATTTGTAACCCTGAAATCAGTACTCCTGGCGCTTTCCCGGTCATTAGCGGAGGTACAGAGAAGGGAAGAATTTGAGTCACCCAACTCTCATGTTCCCAGCTGAGGTTGAACAAGGCTTTGCCTTCTTGTTTCAGCTCTCATACTGTAAACAGCTGTTCTTTTCACAATCTATTTAGAGTTCTTTGCATTTTTGTTGATGTGTTTTTGTGTGTGTGTGTGTGTGTGTGTGTGTGTGTGTGTGTGTGTGATAAAATGGCCCTCAAGTGTGGTGCTGAAGTCTAGTGATCCTCAGCACAGAATGGCTGCCATGTGCCTTTCATGTGCTAGAGAAGCTTCCTTCAGGGCTGAGTGACAGTGTTGACTCATCTATGCTGCCACTCTGGGAGGTGCTAAAGTAACTTCTGTAGTGTATGATGAAGTTAAGGAAAAGATAGAGGAATGGCTAAATTTGCAGATTCATGGGACAATGCCCAATTTTAAAAAGCACAGTGGACAGGCAGAAAACCCAAGAACTTTACTGTCTTGTGATCTAGGGTCAGGGAAGTGTTAAACTCTTCTCAGCTAGTGTTTTGTGATAAATAAATACTGCATATAATTAATTGTAAGAAATCTGTATTAAACAAGGTGTCTATAAACAGAAACACACATAAAACAAGGTTCTGTGTTGATTCATTGACAAAAATGTGTCCCGAGGCTCATAGGAACCTAACCCTGTATTGCCCCTAGGAGCAATGTATTCGGTATTCGTCAACTCAGTGCTCAGGGCAGCTTTACAGAACATAACTATATGAATGAGAATTGGCTGTATTTGGTTGGCAAGTGACTTTGGGAAACTTTCCTGCAAAGCTTTTCCCTTCTTGGAGGTTTCCTGATTTCTCACACACGAGCAGCATAAAGTCCCACGTTCGCTGTAGCAGAGACACCAGCCAGTCTGGCCAGTGCTTCCCAAACACGGTAGATCAGCAAGCCCTTTTCCCTCCAGGCAGGGCCTATGGGAGAATACAAACCCAAGCTTTACACCCTGGGGAGTAGAGGACCAGGACCCATGAACTCCCAAGACCTGTCCGTGTGTGCTTCAGTTCCAGGGTGATTCAGCAACCCCAAATGGTGACGATGGAAAGGTTGTCGCTGTGTGATCATCAGGACCCTTGGCTTCTGCAGATTTAACATTTCTTATTTTGTGGTTTGTGTAAAGTCCCTGGGTGCTGGTGGAGGTGGCAGCGGTGTTGGTGGTGACTGCCAGCACCATGTTAGGGGTGTTAGGAATATGATCTCAGTAAATCCTAGAGCAACCCAGAGAGATGGAGCTCGGTTTGTCCCGTGCTGCAGATGGCACAGTTAAGTAGCTCCCCTGTGAATAGAATGTGTTATGCCAAAACGCATGCCTCTAAACACTGCTTAACACAGCCCTTGAAGAACCTGAGAAGAGAAAGCGTCCAGTTCTGTGCAGTCCGCATTCGAGCCTGCCCGCTGGAGAGTGAGTCAGCGTGGGGGAGCTGTGCAGTGTTCCTCCTGGAGAGTGATGGTCTTTTCTCCTCTGTTGTCTGTGTCCTTGCTGTTGAGAGGCTTGGCACGCCCTGTTGTTCTCAGTGAGTGGGATATGGTGTCAGTGAGGTGACCAATAGATATAGAAGCCTCCAGTCTGTAAAATGTCCCTGTCTCAGTGCTAACACGTCCTGAGTTCACCAGAGCTCGGGCCACAGATCAAACAAGTCAAGTAAAGATTGTTCATTGTGACGTGTTTCTTAATTTTTTTTAACTTTGTTGACATAAAGTATTGATTTTTTTTTTAAACGTGCGGTGATTAAGGAATACATGAGTTGGGTCCAGCCAGGCTCGTATTGAGTGACCTGATGGAATTAGTATTTCTACACCTACCCGTGTGGCCCTCTACTATCAGGCAGTGAAGCGTGAGTGGAGGGAGGAGCCCAGCGGGGCACCGGTGCCTGGCTCAGTCTCACGGCTTCAGGGATGAGCATGTGGACCTGGTGCATCCTTGGCACCTTCCCTTGAAGAGAGTAGTTTGTTGATCATTGCTTTTCCTGGGGCGACTCACCCACACTCCTGCGGGGCACCATAAGAGCCTGTTTGTCCAGCACCAAAGATCCTAGTTCTGTGGGTCTGTGGGGTGGCCCTGGGTGGCGTGTTCTCTGGATGCCTCTGGGTGGCCAGTGGAACATACGGGTTTGGCAAGGGCTGGACGGATTGTTTTGGAGCCCCCATCACACCTGTTACCTTGTGACATCTATCAGGAGATACTCGGAAAAGGTCAGCCCTGCCTGAAATTCTCCCTGTAGAGACGTGCTCCTTGGGACCTTGGAGATTTGTGTAGCTGCAGGCATTCCTTGTCCAGGACCTCCATGGCTGTTGAGTTGAGGTGTTTGATTTAATTAACAAGTGTAGAATAGTTCCACCCCTTGGAATGGCAAACCAAATACGCGTTTTGATTATTTGGGGTTTTCATGATTTCTGTTTATCCCTGGCTCAGCTGGTGCTTTCTAGAAAGAGCCTTCTGACAACAGAAAAAAGAAGAAAAATCAATACGTCAACTTAATACAACAGTTAAAGCGAAGCGTGATAGAAGGCCCCGAGGTCGCATCAAACGCAGAATTGTGCATCATTGTTCATTGTAGAGATGCTGTGGCCGTGACTTGGCATTCAGTAGAGCCTTGCTCTTTGAAGAACCTTCTGAGAGTGTGATAGGAGTCTGGTGCTAAGGGAGAGAAGGTGCTAAAAGCGCAGATAACTGGGTGTGTCCCCCAGGGAGGCAGTGGCACCATGTGTGTTCTGAGCCGGAGCCTCACACACATGCCCTGCTAGGCAGCATATGAAGTGAGTGTCAGTCTCTGCTTTACAGAAGAGGGCTGAGACAGGAGTGGCAGCCCGGCTCCCCTCCTCCATCAGCATGCAGTGGGGCAGCAGGTGTGCAGATGGGGCGGTCCTGCACAGAGGGGCTTTGGGGCTTGCACTGCGCCTAGGAGGGAGGGGCCTGGGGTCTGTCTAAACCTGGCCCACAGTAGGATGGGACTTGGGAAAGAGCCTATAAGAGCCTGTAGGTGGTGCTGAGGGCAGGAGCTTATGGGGGGCATTGGGGCATGGCCCGCCTGGGCAGGGGAAGGTACTCTCCAGCCTCCTAGGCCTCAGTGGAGTACAGTTGGCTCCCTCCTTTCTGTAGCCATGCCCCAGATTCTACAGTGCCCCTTGCTTTACCCACCCATGGCGTCAGGCACACAGGGAGGCTGCACAGGAGGGTTCTTGGGGTGCTCCTGTGTCCCCTGTCATCTGTACTGAACTGCTTCCCACGCACCTCTGCTCCCAGCACTGTGACAGGGTGGACACCGCACCTCCTGCTACTGATTCCCAGGATTGCCTTGAAAAATAAAATCCCACAGGGTACACTGACGCTTCAACCCTGGCTGGTTCCGCGTGAGCTTCTGAACTTGATGTCTCAGGGCCCGTTTGCTGAGTGAGCACAGCTGCCTTCTTGGATTTGTATGAAGCCTTCTGATGACGTGTCACCATGGGTGGCTGTTATTATCAGGGAGCAGTTTATCAGGAATCTGGGATTGCTTAGAGTACTTTTAAAATCTAGGTGAAGCTGGGGTTTCTAAAACATTCTTCTAAAACACTGTTGGGGCAAAGCACATAAAGCTGTCCCACTAATGTTGATCTAAAAAGTACCTCCCCCTTCAACACACCCCAGTCCTCAGGGAGAGAGCAGAGTGCAGTGGTTAGGAATGCTGGAGCCACTGTCCGGAAGCCGGCATCCCACCCAGCTGCAGCAGCTCGGGGCCCAGGAACATTCTGGACGGGCCACCTGTGCCAGCTGCCCCCCGTCTCCTGGGGCTGTGGGGAGGGGACTTGGTCTGGGGCAGTGTCCGTATGGATGGTGCGGGGCATGGAGTGCTTGCACAGATGATGATGATGATGAGTTTTCAGTCCATGGGAAGCTCATCGGGTCTGGGGGAGGTGGGTGGGCAAGGCCCTGCACCCAGTTTGGGTACAGGCCCTGCTGGGCAGGGGTGGAGACGCTAGTGAACCTGTCCTAGGGAGTGACACAAAGGAGGTGGTGAGCCCCGCTTGTGAGACGGGACGAGAGGAAGACCAGGACTGGCCAGGGCCGCACTGGAGCTGTTGGTCAGTGCGAGGTCAGGTTAAGGCCTCCCAAGGTGCCCCCACGCTGTCCCCCCTGCAGGGCCCTCCTGAGTGTGGCTTGTGTCGTGCTGGGGGAGTTCTCGCACGCCTCTTTCTACTCCAGAGTCACTGATTTGGGGGATGGGACAACAGCTGCACAGCCCCCAGGGCTGCCCTGAGTTTCTCACACCCAATATCAAATAGGAAGTCAGCTGAGAAGCCCACACACCTCTTCTTCCAGGCAGACCAGCTGGGCCTGGAAGACTCCAAATGATAGCCAAGCCTCTCTTAACCTTGGGCACCTTTTTTCGAGTTTCTACCCCAAATTCACACTCTTCAAAGCCAGCTCCCCCTGCTGGGCCACTCCTGATGTGGGGGGCTGGCCCTCCCTGCATCCCTCCCGCATGGTCCATGCAAATTGGCACCTGCCATGTGGTAGGCACTGGGGCTGCAAAGGTGAAAGTGGCATTATCCTGCATTTGAAACTTATTCTAGAGGGAGACGGACATGTGAGACTCTCCCTGCCCCCATCCAGGTGTGGCTAGGCTCGAGACAGTTCCAGGCAGGCTTCCGGGACAGGCTGCAGAGTTAGGGACAGGTGGAGAGGCTCTGGGACTTTGAGGGGGGCTTTGGGAATTCAGCTGGCAAGGTGGGGATGAACAAGGATGGAGGAACATGCAAGGTGTGTGGTGTCCTCGGCATGGAGGGAGCTGGGATTGTGATATGGCTTTGAGCCCTGAAACAGGACAAGGGGAAGGCGAAGGACATGGGTTGGGGGATAGTGATGAGAGAGGGACAGAAGGTTCCACTAGGGGCATGGAGGGGAGCCAGAAGAGAACTGGGGAGCCTGAGAGGGGGGACGTTAGGAAGGCCGGATGTAGCAGGGCAGTTAGGAGAGACCCTGCTGGGGAAGAAAGCACCCGTTGGCGGTGGCCGCCTGTTGGCGGGGTCCCCTGAGCCTGAGCAGCTCTGATGGATTGGGAAGGCAGAGGCATGGGAGGGGTAGATGGAGAGTGTCTGTAGGGACTTGCACGGAGGGCCTGAGGAGATGCCAGCAGGCCGAGGTGCTCGTGTGTGAGAGTGTGTGTGTGTGTGTGTGTGTGTTTATGTGAGACATTAACTTGAATTACACTCATCTGCCACTGGGGTGTCTAGGGCAGACTGTGGGGAGTGAGAGCGTTGGGTACGGGACCCAGACAGTCTGCGTGCATCTGCTTCTTGAGGCCCCATGCCTCCCATTCTTGGGCCTCCGTGGCACCTGGCGTCATGCCTGTCTTGCGCCAGAGGCTTGAGAGACACCCAGCTGGCGAAATCAGTTAGTCCATGGCATTCCTTAGGAAGTGCAGGGCTCGGTGCAAGAAGTTGTAGAAATATCTGTTTAGGAAGAAAGATCGCATGGCTGAACGTGCTGAGATGCATAATGTCACCCATGGTATGCTTGCCCAAGATGTCACAGCGTGGTGATGGCAGACGTGGGAATTTTACAAACCCAAAGCATTTAGATTGTAACCATTGCTAGTCAGTTACTATGAAAAGACATGGGACTATGGTAATAGGGGGCTGACCAAGAATAACTCCTAATCCTATGTCAGATAATACCACGGGCAGCTCAGGAAAACTAGGCACAACTCAGACGTGTGCAGAAAGGAGATGTGGAACGGAATGGAGCCCCTGGGCTGATAGAGGCCTCCAGGACCTGCCACACCCATGTCTACCCCCAGTTCCCCAGTCAACCTTCACAGAAGAGAAGTTGATCTTTCTCTAGCTGAGACCGAGCCAAGGCCCAAACTGTTGGAGCTGAAGGATGTTTGGGCGAGGCTCACAGAAGCTGTTCCGCTCCTCCAGAGTCAACAGCTACCTGTGCTCCAGGCCTCCATCTGGTCCTGGTCCTTTTAAGAGACACTGGGTGCTGACTCACTTCTGAGCCTGCCCCACGGGTGGCCCGCCTGGTCTGCTGTGGGTGCAGCCAGGCTGTGCAGGGAGCCCGAGGTGGACTTGAGGTGGGGAGATGCTGCTCCCCAAGAGCTGCTCGGGTGCGACGCCAGGGTGGAGGCTGTTGCTGTGTGTGGCGGCATCACTCCTTCACCCTCTTGTCTCGTTAGCCCCTGTCCTTCAGCCCATGTGCTTGCAGGTGGCCTATGATTCTGCCTCTGGAGACTGCCCCCTCTGATTCATTCACTGGGCCCCAGTTATGTGAAAGATCGCATGTTCGTTCATTCATTCATTCATTCATTCACTGGGCCCCAGTTATGTGAAAGATCGCATGTTCGTTCATTCATTTGTTCATTCACTGGGCCCCAGTTATGTGAAAGATAGCATGTTCGTTCGTTCATTCATTCATTCATTAGGCCCCAGTTATGTGAAAGATAGCATGTTCATTCATTCATTTGTTCATTCACTGGGCCCCAGTTATGTGAAAGATCGCATGTTCGTTCATTCATTCATTGTGAAAGATAGCATGTTCATTCATTCATTTGTTCATTCACTGGGCCCCAGTTAAGTGAAAGATAGCATGTTCATTCATTCATTCATTCATTGGGCCCCACTTTTAGAAATACTTGCATTCATCTTCAGGAGAGGGAGGTCATCCGGCCATTCCCCAGCCCTCAAAACCCACTCCACAGGCAAAGCAATGGCGGGTCAGGGCTCCTCTTGCTTCATTGTGGCCTTGTATTTGCTCTTCTGAGCCACAAGCATAGCGATAAAGTACAAAAGAAAAGGATTTCACATGCAGTAGAATGTCACCCTGAAAAAGGAAGAAAATTGTGACACAGGCTACAGTATGGACAAACCTTGAAGACATCCTGCTAAGTGCAATGAGCCAGTCACAAAAGGACAAGTACTGTGTGATTCCACTTCTCTGAGACACCCGCAGTAGTCAGAGTCACAGAAACAGGAAGTAGAATGGCTGGAGAAGAAGAAGAAGAGGAAGAAGTCAGGGCTGGAGAGGGCAGGGAGTGGGGAGCTGGTGTTTAATGGGTGCAGAGGTTCAGTTGTGGAGATGGAAACATTCTGGAGGTGATCCGGTGGTGGTGGTCGCTCAACAGTATCAGTGTAGTTAATGCCACTGAATTGTACACTTAAAAATGATTAAGATGGTAAATTGTATCTTATGTATACTTACCACAGTAAAAGAAATAAAGAGAGGAAGACATTTTTCGATGAATAACTGGTTTGAGCCAATGTGGATCCTCTAAAACCAAGTTGAGCCAGTCTGAACCCATGTAGCCATTATCACACCGCGTTAGGCTGTTCTTGCACCGCTTTAAAGAAATACCTGAGGCTGGGTAATTTATAAGAAAAGAGGTTTAATTGGCTCACAGTTCTGCAGGCTATACAGGAAGCAAAATACTAACATCTGCTTCTGGGGAGCCCTCCGGAAGCTTTCAATCATGGAGGAAGACAAAGCAGGACCCAGCACTTCACATGGTGAGAATGGGAGCAAGAGAGAGAATAGGGGTTGGAGGGGGAAGTGCCACACACTTTTAAGCGACCAGATCTCTTGTGCACTCAGAGCAAAACCTCACTCACTACCAAGGGGATGGCCCACTTGCATGAAAGATTTGCCCCATGATCCACACACCTCCTACCAGGCCCCACTTCCAGCATTGGGGATTGCATTTCAGTATGAGATTTGGGTGGGGACAAGTATCCAAACTGTATCACCCACAAAGAAGCAAAAACATTTTGGGCCAATCAGAACTGTTTGTATGTAGCCACAGTAGGGATGAGCTGTGAGTACACCCATTCAGGCCTGTGTGGTCATGGGGCGCTGGGTCGGCACGTCCCTGGGAGGTTTCAGGAGGACATTCAAGGCCAAAATGAGCCCTGAGTAAATAATACAGCCACATCCTGAGCGGGAGGTGGGGAGCCTCCCCTTCTCTCCTAGGTCTTGTGTGGGTCATGACCCCACCTTGGCAGGCGTGGAAGGAACATGGATCCTACAGGCTATGGCTTATAGTAAAGTGGTGGTGGTCATGCCTTGTGTCATTAAAATAAACATGTATCATTAAATCCACCATTAAATAACAGCTATTTCTGCTATCCTCTTGCCTTTTCCACAAGTTTCAATATCCCAGATATTCTGTGTATATTCATGAAAGTAGACAGGTAGATTTAGTGAGGTTAACTGGATCATTGGTATCTTCTTTCTATATCATCTGGTGAAACTTGTTTTTCACATTATGAGTTGTAGGACTTTGTTTTAATGTCTGCAGCCTGAGGCAGTTCCGTTGAGACTCGGTTTTTTTCTTATTAGGACTAATCTTATTGACTGGAACTGTGGACTCCTCATATTAGGAGAACAGAGATGTGGCCTACATAAATTAGTGGAAATTAAATACTGTAGAAAATGCCCTCTGGAAACCAAAGTCTAATATCGACTTACTATTGGTCATTTAATTTCCTTTTGGCTTGGGCACCGTCGTTACATTCATTTTTCAGATGTCAAGCTAGTTTTCTCAGAACGTATGCAGGGCTCGAGGCCAAGTGTGGAGGCCACAGGGGAGGTCACAGGTCAAGCCTCCTGGGAGAACTGTAGGCTTGAGCCACGGATAAAGCCACGTGATTGATTTTTAGCCCCAGTGGGTTGCTGTAATTAAACTATGCACACAGGGCTTCTTGCTTTTAAGTTAGCGGGATGGAAAAAATTGCAGATGTTTGCAGCAAACGTGTAGAACCAGTGGCAGAAGCAGTCATGCTGGCACCTAAGCAATGGTATTAGAAAGGGTTGATGAAGATTTTCTCATTGAGAATTGAATAAAACCCAGTGGAATTCTCCCTAGTTCTGCAGCACTGGGGGGTGACTCTCCCCGGGCCAGTCTCAGCCCTGCAGAAAGGGGCACTGTCTGCTCAGCTCAGTCAGTACAGGGTCTACTGCAGTGGAGTCCCAGGGGCATCACAGCCCCCTTGTGGGGGAAGGATGGGCGGAGCTCCCACCTTCCCCACAGACGGACCCAGCACGACACCTGGTATATGAGGCCAGTGACCAGGAGAAGGGGGTGTCAGTGGTTGATGGACAGCTGCCTCTGCTACCTGGATGACTCACCCCCTCCCTTGGACCATCTCCCACTTTGCCTGGGTGTCAGTCACTGGAGGGTTAGCTCAGTACAAGCTGGTGGGTGACCTCCGTAGAGCTTGGGTGAAGGTGCTCTCATAGGGCATATGTTTGAGACCCTTAGAGGACTCTCCTTGCTCTTGCTTCTCCCATTATTTTTAAACTGTAGTAATACACACGAAACACAGAATTTACCATTTTAAAGTGCACAGTTCGGTGGCATTTAGTACAATGTTGTGCAACCACCTCTGCTGTTTAGTTCCAGAACATTTTCACTGCCCCCAGAGGAGACCCTGTACTTACTAAGCAGTCACTCCCATTCTTCCCTCGCCCCCCAACCCCCCCACAATGAAAAATCTGTTTTTTCTCATTTGGATTTGCCTATTCTGGATAATCCATAAAGATGGAATCAGACAATATGTGCCCTTTAGTGTCCGGCTTATTTCACCAGCATAATGTTTTCAGAGTTCATCCCTGTTGTAGTATGTTCATTTTTGTGGCTGAGTGATATTCCGCTGAGTGGCTATTTTACATTTTATTCATCCACTCATCCGTTGATGGACATTTGAGTTGTTTCTGCCATATGATTAATGTGAACAGTGCCACTGTGAGCATAGATGTACAAGCTTGTGTGCAGACATTTGCTGTCAGCTCTTTTGGGTGTATTTCTAGGAGTGGAATTCCTGGGTCATGTGGTCATTCAGTGTTTACTGTTTTTAGGAACCGCAGATGTTTTCCACAGTGACAGAACATGTTACATTTTCACCAGCAATGCGTGAGGGTTCTGATTACTTTCAAAGGAAAAAAATTAAGCAGGCCTGTTGCTTAATGGTTTAAGTGCTGACTGAGACCTTGATAGTTTGGTCTCTGGCCTCACTGCTTCAGCTCCTCTGGCCTGATCTCCCAGGGCCTGCTTCTGTTCATGTGTGTGTCTGTTTATACCCTGGCTCATCCTGTGGAGGGTCTGAGGCTGGCAGGATCACTGGGTTCTGTCTCCACATTGGAAGGTGAGCTGTCCCAGGTCAGGGTGTTTGTTGTATGCGTCGTCCTGTCCTCAGCAAGAGCTGCCCTGTGCCGTACGGGACATACAACAGGCACCTGTTCAGGCCTGGCCATGTGGGCCCACCTTTGGACAGTACTTGACAAAGCCTCAAAATTCAGTGACAAATTTAGACAAATATGATTCTGCTCTGAAATGCTGCACTGGACACAGCCATCCACTGCCTGCCCTTTACAGGGCTCTGTGAAGAGACAGTGAACAATGAAGTGGAGGACGTGTGTGGGTCGTCCCAGTGGTCAGTGGTGGAGGAGAGATTTCAGCAGACCAAGCACGGGGAATAAAGCCAGGCCAGAGTGTGCTGTCAGCCTGTCTGCCCCCTAGAGCTGATGGACTCAGCAAATAACAGTATAGGGTGCCCAGTTACATTTGAATTTAGATGTGTATAGAATTTTGGTTTTTCGGGGTTGTACAACATTATGAATTTAATAACACTGAACTGGACACTCAAAAATGGTTAAGATAGTATATTTTATTGTATGTGTATTTTACCATAATAAGCAATTGAAAAAATGAGTTGTATTTCAGGTAGATAGTGAATTATTGTTTAGTATAAATATGTTCCATGAAATGTCTGGATACTGGGTTGCAGGAGGGACTCCCCTTCCTCCTCCCATTCACAGGCCTGCCTAGAGATGTTTAAGTACAGACTGACTGGCTGGTTTTCCCAATGTGTCTTGTGGTCATACTTTTAAGCCACAGATCTGCTTGGAAAAGATATGATCTCCCCCAGGGGAGTAACTATTATAAGAATAAATACTCTATCGAAGCTTCCATTCTCCTCAAGATAAACATCACAGGAGTGACCTGAATTGTAAAGAGGAGTGGAAGGAAAAGAACAATACGGTCATGTTTTCTGAGCCACGCAGATGTCAGGACGGATCCAAGGGCTTCTGAAAGAGGACGTCTGTGCCGCCGAGTGAGACCTTCCATCCGACCAGGGGGTCACGCTGTCACCGGTCCTGCTTGGAGCTCTGGTGCTGCAGCGGGTCTCGGCTGCCCCTCCTGAGCTGGGGGGAGGAAGAAGTCCCTGTTGAAATATCAGATGAGTAGGGTTGATGGCCTCTTTTGAAAACAGGAATCATGAAGTGATTCCCAGAGAAGACTGTCATCTAATGGAGTCATTCATCCGCCCAGGACTTCTCTGTCACAGGGTCATGTTTGGGGAGAATTTTCACAGGCCACTGGGGATGGCTGTGGCTAGCCTGGCTTTCCGCTGATGCCCTCTGTCCCTAACCTCAGCGTCTGACATGCCTGTCATTCCAGAGAGTGCTTGGAAGCATTCTGCCTTTGTTGCAGATGGCCTGAGTGGAGTGGGTGTGCACTGGTTTGATGTTGTTTCATCCAAAGCAATGTGGTTATATTGCTGTATTTTCAGTTTCACCAAGCAGACAAAATCAGAATTGACACTTTTAAAAATCCAAGCTTTAGTTTCACCAACTGGAGCCAAGGTGTTTATTAGAAGGATTTATTGGCATTAGTGTATTTTTATTACAAGCATTTATCTCTGCCCTGAACAGTTGTCCCTGGGTCGCGTGTGCTGTGAAGACTCTGTCCCACATCACACGTTAATTTTCTGTCCTCAGAGCTCCGGGGACACATGCTGATTCTCACGCTGTGCCACCGCCTTCTCCGAGTGGATGGCTGATGTGGGTTTCAGGCTCCACTACAGTTACTCAGCGAGGGATGGGACCCCGTGTCCCCTGTTGGCTGTGGGGAGTTGAGGTGGCCCTGGCTGGCATCTTGTTTTGAGGGGTGACTGTCTGCTGTACTTTGGGGAGGGCGTGACAGGATTTAAATAGCATCTTTATCTAGGATGCCTGGAGCCCCAAATCCATGTGGGCCTCCAACTGTGTGAATTTCAGATGCTGCCAGCCCCCCAACCCCGCCAGCCCTGAGATGGAAATTAGAGCACCAGATGGGCTGTCCCAAGGAGAAGCATCACAAGCCCACCCTCCTGCCTCTTTGGGAAGTCACCCTGTCTGTTTACTGTGAGATGTGGTTGTCATGGTGATGAGTGGACACCTGCTTGGGAGGGAGTTAGAGGAAACGCTGATGTGGGGGAAAGGGTCACCCGTAGAGACAAGCTTGTGTTGCCCGTGGACACCCCATACTATGGCCCCTGCACTGGGGAGTCCTGTGGGTAGGGCATGGGGGTGCGGGCATCAGTCTGCGTCCCCAGCCAAGCCTTGAGCCCTGGCTTGAAGTTGCACAAAGGTACAGTGGCTGGCCCAGCCCTAACCCATGGCGGATGCAGCCCCTGTTGTGTCCCCCAACCCCTGACTTATCTGGCCGCCTGATGAGAGTCTGTCGCCCTGCGACTGTGGCGCTCCCTCTGCCTGACAAATTAAATCTCACCCAGCTCGCAGAACGGATGTTGTTAACCTGATTTCATTTGCTGATTGGCTGGTTGATTTCTTTGGGGTTTTCTTGGAGATGACCGTCACCTGTCCAGCAACTAGTAAGGCAGGGAAGGGCTTCAGGAAACCAAGTCCATGCAGAAGTGCACTGTGTTGGGGACCTTTCAGATGAGTGGGTAAAACACCAACGTGTGCTATGTGCACCTTGAAATAGCAGAGTGTCCTCAGCAGAGCTCTCTGGGGGATGTCCCAAATAAGGTTTACTTTAGGAGAATGTGAGCGGCGTCTGAGGCGAGATTCTCTTCTTGCCTCCTTTGGGAGCTTTTGCCTGGTGTTCCTTGGCCATAGGAGGAAGAGCGGTGCCGGGGATGGGTGAGGGGAAGCGGTACCTGGGCCAGTCTCAGCCCTGCAGAAGGCGGCACTGTCTGCTCAGCTTGCTCGGCACAGGGTGTACTGCAGTGGAGTCCTGGCGGATCACAGCCCTCTTGTTGGAGGGAAGGATGGGTTTTGCTCCTAGGATGCTAGGCTTCGAGAAGCAGGGCAGCATGCCTGCAGTCCCAGACAAGCCAGAGCCGGGCCTTCGGTCATGCCAGGACAGCAGGGTGTGGTCTGGCTAGGCCTGTGAGCTCATGGGGCTTAGGGATAGGGGCAGCAGGACCCGGGGAGGCAGGGACCAACCAGACTTCAGCGCTGCTGAGTCCCAGCGGCACCCCTGCACCCCCTCAGCTCTAGGAAGGGCAGCCCCATGTAGCTTTCTTGAGATGTAGCAGCAATGCTCTCCCTTCTCCCTCACCATCCTTAACGCCCAGCACCGGCGCCTGCTTCCCTGCATCCCCCACTCCCATTGCCTCGAAATCCAGTGGTGTCTGTGATCCTGGAGGGGAGGCTTAGCCAGCAATCATTCCGGCTGCCTGGGGCACGGCGTGTCTGTCCCCATCAGTGCTGGGAGGGTGGGCCCAGGTGGTTTAATTTTTCTCAAGCCCCCAGAGAGGCAGAGTTCCACCAAAGAGCAAGACACTGATGGACTAGGACGGGGGACAGGGCTGGCAGCCACGCCTCGTGGCGTCACCTGACTCCGAGAGAAGCCGGCTCAACACTTGGGGTCTCAGTTTTCTCACCTATCAAGCAGTGGGGAGAATATTCATCACGTACACAAAAGGTTTTAGTAAACCCTAAGGTGCTAGGTAAATTAGGTAAATGTAACTGTGGTTTTTTTTAATTTTATGTATGTATGTATGTATGTATGTATTTACTGGGGGGGACTGAATCTCACTGTGTTGCCCAGGCTGAAGTGCAGTGGCACCATCTTGGCTCATTGCAACCTCTGCCTCTCAGGCTCAAGTGATTCTTCTGCCTCAGCCTCCTGAGTAGCTGGGATTACAGGCATCCACCACCACGCCGAGCTAATTTTGTATTTTTAATAGAGACAGGGTTTCACCATGATGGCCAGGCTGGTCTCGAACTCCTGACCTCAAGTGATCTGCCTGCCTTGGCCTCCCAAAGTACTGGGATTACAGGCGTGAGCCACTTCGCCCAGCTGGTAAATGTAACTTTTATCATCAGTGTCTTCCTTGCCATCATCATATTGTTATTTCTCGATAATTTATTTCCAGAAAGTTCTGGAACTTACCATGCAGGCGCTGGAACCTCCTTTGGGGTTTGGCCAGGGATTTAAGGGCTATGGATCTGGCTTCTGTCTTCTGAATGATCTAAGGAACTAAATAGAGAAGATATACCTAACCTTAAATTTTATTAATTAAAGTAGAAGCAGTTGTAGTTTGGTGTCTTCTTTAAGAGAAGACTTATGACATGTACTTGGGGCATTTTATATTTTGTAGTAATAGATTGGCTACTTTGCATTTATTCTCATCCAAGTATTTAGGTTTTTTTAAAATATGACTTTTAACTTTTTGGGCACTGTTGGTGGGAATGTAAATGGCACTACTGCTGTGGAAAATAGTGCGGAAGTTCCTTAAAAACTGAAAAATAGAATTATCTTATGATCCAGTGATTTCACCTCCAGGTATGTACGTAAAAGAAGTGAAAGTGAAGACTCAAGAGATATTTGCACACCCACATTCATAGCAGCACCATTCACAATAGCCAAGAATTGGAAGCAATCCAAGTGTCCATCAATAGATGACTGGATAAACAAGAGGCGGCATGTACACACAGTAGAGTGTGATTCAGCCCTAAAAGGAAGGAAGTTCTGCCATGTGCTTCAATGTGGATGACCCTTGAGGACATTTCGCTGAGTGCAATAAGCCAGTTCCAAAAGGAACATACTGGCTATATAATAACTCCACTTACATGAGGGGCATAGAGCTGCCCGATTCCTGGAAACAGAGAGTAGAATGGTGGTTGGCAGGAGCTCGGGTTGGGGTTGGGGAGTATTGAGGAGTTTGTTTAATGGGTACAGAGTTTTAGTTTTGGGAAGAGGAAGACATTCTGAAGGTGGATGGTGACCATGGTTGTACACCAGTGTGAATGTACTTAGTGCCACTGAACTGTACACTTAAAAGTGGTCAAATGGTGAACTTTATGTTATGTGCATTTTACTGCAATCAAAAGATAAATTTTAAAATGATTTAAAATAACTTTTTTAGAAGTATGAAAATAGAATATTAAGTTCATAGCAGTTTAAGTATAATTAAATAGATGACTGCACACACACCTATACACACACCGACATACACATGCATTTTACAAAATTGTGTCACATTGCATATCTAGGTTTTGCATCTTGCAATTCTCTAACATATAAAATCACGATCTTTCACTTCCCCATTTCCAGGTTTGCAATGGTCTGGAGCAGCCAAGGAAGCAGCAGCGCTCTGATCTCAATGGACCTGTTGACAATAACAACATTCCAGAGGTAATTTTTTTTCAAGGATGAGAGTTCTGGGCCGGAACGCTCATCTAATGATGGAGTGACCCACTGAGTTGTGGTCTGCTCACTTAGTCCGTGATGTTCTCGTCCCCCCCAGTGCCTGGGAGAGAGGGAGTCCAGGTCAAGCCAAGTTGGTGTCACCATATGGGGAGGAGGTGATGGCACGCTGGCCTGGGAGGAGCGAGGAGAGGGCCTCCCTGCTGTTAGGACTGTGCCATGGAGTGCTCATGTGTTGCAGATGGTGTATGTGTGGGGGTGGGGGATCACTGGTACTTCTTAATTTTATAAAAAGCCATTCTATTCATTGTCTGATAACCATGTTCTAAACTAGGGTTTCTCAACAATGACACCATTGACATTGAGGCCTAGGTAATTCTTTGTTTTGGAGACTGTCCTGTGTATTGTAGGAGCTGAGCAGCATCCGTGGCCTCAACCCACTAGATCCTTGTACCTACCCCATCCCCACCCCTGATTTGTGGTAACCAAAAATATCTCCAGACATTGCCTAATGTCCCTTTGGGAACAAAAATCATCCCAGTTGAGAGCCACTGTTCTAAATCAACAACAGGTTTTAACAAACGATTTCCTAGAAACTAACAGTCCTCTGATGGAAGTTATTTCCCCCTTCTCGGTAACATAGTTTACATGAGATTGTTTAACTTTGTTGAAATAACGATGGCCAACGATGGAGTGGTATCAGTCTCCTTTATCTTGCTTTTAAAGACGTGCCCGGATGGCTCTCATGCCCACCGTTTGGAGCACCATTGTGTTGGATGGTCTCTAGACTCCCTTCTAGTCAAGATATGCTAGTCTGAGGGTCCCTAAGTTTTAGACGATGGGCTTTTGGGCCACTCCCCAACATCACGTTGCCTGCAGCAGACTGGTTTGCTGTATGGAGCATCAGCATACATAAGATATCATCTTGGGAACACCGTCACTCATGGCGGGGTTTGCTTTTCTCATTATGACACATATCACAGCCCTGCTTAGCCTTCACCTTGGGGGCTACCTACTTACAATTGATATGTGTTTTATTTTTCCATTTTTCCTAACAGACAAAGAAGGTGGCATCATTTCCAAGTTTTGTGGCTGGTAAGTGACTTTTAATTTTATCTCTCAAGGGGCAGTTGCATTTTACTTCAAAACAAATGATGCTTTTACTTTTGGCATTTGCCTGCAAAGCTTGTTTACAAAGGGTGCCTACCTACCAGCAAGGTGCTTGGCCATTGGCTGTTTGAACACTGTGTAGGCCCACTTAGTGGGGAGGGGAGGTCCAGCTGATCTGCCTGCTTTGATACAAGGAAAGGTAGACTGTCTCCTTTAATTACGCCCTTGGTAATTGCATCACAGACAACACTGATGACTGAATAGATTGAGATGTGTCTTTATAAGCAGTTGGTTATAGCTAACACTTCTGATGAGGGTGGCATTCAAATTCAGGCTTTTTTTTTTTTTTTTTTTTTTAAGATCCTCTGTTTTTCTTTACCGTTCCGCCCTTTTTGAGGGGGTTAATAGTGCATTTCAACATTCGATAAAGAATGAAGCTGGTCAATATGTTCTGTGTCACTCTTGGGGATGGGGAGCACACCTGCCTGGCTTTGATGGAGCTGAGCATCCGGAGACCTTGTGGGGCTCCTGTAGGAGATCCCCTGAGTTTGTTTCTAGTGCTCCAACCTCAGAGGAAAGGGCTTTTTCAGTAGAATTTCTCTCTTTGCCAGGAGGATGTTTCCTGCCCCTGCTAATGCGTTATAATAAACAATGTGAATTTCATTAATTCTTTCAATAAACTGGTAATTAATTCTTATAAATATTTATGGGAGCAAGGTAAATTAGTCTTCAGAAATAAATGACTTTCAGCCCTTCCCATACTGCTTTTCTTTTTTTAGCAAACAACTAAAGCCTGGGGAACTGAAGCCCCCAAATTTGCCTTTAGAGGACTAGTTTGAACCAGGCTAAACCAGTTCCAGTTGGTTGAAACTGGATTAACTGGCTCAAATCAATTTCGACTGTTATAGCTGGCTTAATGCTGCTCAGATTGGGTGAAAATCTGTTTTAAACCATCAGAATTAATATCACACAATTCAGATAGGCTTGGTTCCATTTTGACCAATTCAGATAGGCTCCGATGGGTTTTGCCCAGCAGTTTACATGTGGTTTTAGGTACATTTTATCTGGTTCAAACGGGCTCATACTGGTTTTCTTCAGGCCACAGCAGGTTATGATGATTCCTGGAAGAGACCACACTCCCCGCATTCCCGCTCGTAGGGTTTGATTGGGTTCCTGATGTGTAGGAGCTGGCCCCTGATGAGCAGGGAGAATGCAGTACATCACTGTGCCATTTTCCTTGGCGGGCGGAAGCCAGGGTGGGATTGCCAGTCACACTGCTCCGGTGAGGCAGGGTCTCATGGATCCAAGAAGCTCACTTTTCAGTGTATCATGGTGTCATCTGGACAGAACTCTCACACTAGGAGGTGATTTAGACATTAAATTCCCCGGCCCTTGAACCAATCTCATATCTGCAGGGAGTGGGATTGCGAGGGATGCCTGGGGTACCTCTGACTCCAGCTCCTGGCATCCCAGAAGACTTGGTTCCCTGCACCACTCCGACTGTTCCAAAGCAAATCCAAACAAGGCCGGATGCCTTAAACCAATTCAGATGGGCTAAAACTGCTGTGACCAACTGGAACCAATGTGGAAAACCTGAATTTATAGTTTCTTCTGTAGGAGAGAAGCCCTTTGATTGTTATGAAAATATAGAAAACGTAAGCAAAAGAACATCCCTTACTATTACAGCATTTATATTCAGTGAGGCCTTTATGGACCAAAAATCTTACTCAGCAACAGGAAGAGATCATCATAATGGTGATGCAGAACCCTAGAATGTAATGAATTTGGGAAAAGCTTCTCCAAATTAAACACCTTTATCAGTTTGAATGCATTTGGGTACAAGTATCAAAATCCCCACCTAACATTAGCTTGCACAAATAGGAGGAGTGTGTGTTACATAAAGAAGTCCAGGGCTGGGCGTGGTGGCTCATGCCTGTAATCCCAGCACTTTGGGAGGCAGAGGTGGGTGGATCAAAAGGTCAAGAGTTCAAGACCGGCCTGACCAATGTGGTGAAACCCCATCTCTACTAAAAATACAGAAATTAGCCAGGCATGGTGACGTGTGCCTGTAGTCCCAGCTACTTGGGAGGCTGAGGCAGGAGAATCACTTGAACCCGGGAGGTGGAGGTTGCGGTGAGCCAAGATCGTGCCACTGCACTCCAGCCTGGGCGACAGAGCAAGACTGTCTCAAAAAAAAACCACAAAGTCCAGAGGCAAGAGGCCGCCGGTTCAATGGCTCAGTGATGTAAGGATCGGCACCGCTGCGTCTCTTGACTTCCTCTTCAGGCTTGTCACCTCATCGTCACGTAGTATGTGAGCAGCCCCAGCCATTGCTGCTGCTTCTAGGCAGGAAGACAAAAGGAGAAGGGCTGAAGTCCACACCAGCTGGACGTCCTCCTCTTGACATTAGGGAAGCAAAGGTTTTCTGTGGGTTAAGAGGTGATGATTTCTCTGCATGAGAATCAGACCGTCTGTTCCCTTTCATAGTGTGCCTGGGTAACCTGAAAGGCAGCGTGTCAGCTATGTCTCCAGGCAACCTTGCTTATGGTGAGGTGACTCTTTTTGATAAACTGTATCTAGATGGAAAAATTCTAATGCTTGGGGGACAGGGCATCCAAGGCTTTGAGCTTCCCACAGTGGTAACTTTTGTGACTGGGCATGTCTCTTGAGGGTGACCCTGGAAGCTATGCCCCACCCATGGAGTGATTGTGAGAGATACTGGCTGCTGGGAGCATAAGACTCTTAGACCAGATGGATTCCATGTGCCCTTCTTGGTGGGAGTTTTGTACCTTTGCAGCTGACCCATCCAGGGGCCCATGAGACTAGCTGTGTGGGTGCAGCGCCGACTCCCACCGGAGAGTCCAGGAGGCAAACTGACATCTGCCTTATTCCCTGGGAGTAGACAGCCCTGTGTCTAGCTGAGCCCTAGGACGCTGCGTGCCTCTGAATAGCTCGTTGAACCTTACTTAACAGACCCAGAAGCCTCTTCAGCACACTGCTTATTTCTTTGTGGCCAGAGCTGTGTCACATGACCAGCCTCTCAGATGTTAGTGTGGGCCAGACAATCAAATCCTGGGCCTCTCATGAAGGCAGGGCAGGTCTGGAATCAGCCCTGGGTGCCTGCCACCACTCCCCATCCCGCTGTGGGCCCTTCCAGCCTCCTGGCGCGTCCGGTGCTGAGGCTGAGCGTGTGAGTTCCTGGGAAGCCTCTGTGTAAGGGAGGAGCAGCTCCTCCAACCCGTTTGTGTCTGAGAAATTGCCCTGGAGGGAAATGTTCCTGGAGGATTCATGAGTATTCGGTCTCAGCTTATGCCTTACTTCATATCAGATAATTATTGCTAATGAGAAATAAAATAATAGTAACAAAACGATACCATCTGAACCCTCGTTGGAGCTTGGCGTCCCACTCCCTGTGCTGTGTGGCATCTCTCTATTTCATGTCGCCTGGTCAACCACCACATGAGCAGTAAGTACTTTCCCCCATCCTATAGGTTAGAAAACTGATGCACAGTGAGGCTACAGTCACTTGTGTGCGGTCCCATGGCTGTGTGGGGGACAGAGCCTGGACTTGGACCCATGTCTTGGTGCTTGACACATAAACTCTTAGCCGAGGTGATTCCTCCTTACCCACCATGCCTTCATATACCAGGGATTGGTAAGACCTATCAGGTGCTTGCTTTGAGCCAGGCCCAGATCTAAGTGTTTTAAGCATATCAACTCAACAATCCCTGTATCCACAGCTCAGGGAGAGTGAATCCTGGGCCGAAGGTCACCAGGTAGCAAGTGGCAGAGCCAGGATTCAAACCAGTCTGGAATCTGAGCTCATCACCTTCACACTGCGCTTCCTGGCGACCCTCAGCACAGAGTGGGTGAGGAAGAGCCTTCACTTAGGGAAGAGCTACCATGCAAGTGCCAGAGAGTTCAGTGGAGGGGAATGTTCCAGATGCCGGAGCTGCTGGCCCCTGTCAGTCTCAGGATCACAGGCTTCTCTCAGCAGAGGCATCGTGGGGAAGGGCCTGCCACGATCACTGTCTGTGGAAAGTTCTCGGGGTCTAGCGACTCTCTCAGACTGGGCAGGTTAGCACTGCAGAGAAAACCTTGTGAAAGTACGGATTGCACAGGGGATGCACTGCCTCTCCCGTGGGGAGGAATCTGAAAGCCACCCTCAGGATGTCCCCTCCTGCAGGATGTAGTGGCTGGCAGCAGCTCTAGCCCAAGCTGCTCAGAGGGTCACTGCCTCTGGATGAGTATATGTGAACAACCAGCTTTTCTGTAAAGGTAAACATTTGTTCATTAAAACCAAAAGGCTGGTGCTAGTCCCAAGCAATGGGGCCTAACAGTGGCAGCTTCAGTACAAAATAACAAAGACTGGTAAATCTTACTTTGCTTTTTGTACTTTGTTCTCCTAATCTAACAACCAAAGCTCAAAGAGGATGTTTTGAAACCCACCACCCCACCAGCATCTTGAGACTCATGCCAAAATGCTGCCAGGCCTCAGAGTCCTGGGGTCCTTTACAGCCTGTCTGTAGCTCATCAACTTCTCCAGCTCCATGCGGCTCATGTGGAAGGCATAGAAATTACATTCCCGAGACCTGGAGCTGAGCTCACCTATCACCCCTTCCTTCTCTCAGGGGTCCTCACAGTGGTAAAGCTGCTTTGCTGGTTTCATACAGTGGGCAGATGGGATCTGCGACTTAGTTTGCTCTTAAAAGGCAATTGGGGCCAGGCGCAGTGGCTCACGCCTGTAATCCCAGCACTTTGGGAGGCCGAGGCGGGCGGATCACGAAGTCAAGAGATTGAGATCGTCCCGGCTAACACGGTGAAACCCCGTCTCTACTAAAAATACAAAAAATTAGCTGGGCGTGGTGGCAGGCGCCTGTAGTCCCAGCTACTTGGGAGGCTGAGGCAGGAGAATGGCGTGAACCCGGGAGGAGGAGCTTGCAGTGAGCCAAGATTGCACCCCTGCACTCCGGGCGACAGAGCAAGACTCCATCTCAAAAAAAAAAAGGCAATTGGGGTGAACCTGTTTAGATAAGACTTTTAAAGTGAAGACATCTCCCACCTCCTCCTCTTTGGTGTATTTGGGTGGGGGATGGACAGGAGGAAGGTCACCCTGTGGGACCAGAAGGGAGGTGGTGCATTCCAGAGAGGGGTTATGAAAACCCAGATGACCTTCCTTGTTTTACAAACAAGATCATGTTTCTCCAGTACTACATGCAGTCAGCAGGAACAGGGATTAGTCATTTAAAATACGAACTTCTATTCACTAGTAGAAGTAGTTAAAGATTTCTCAGAATAGTGCTTGTGTCAGACCAAGAGCTGCAGGAGTTAATAATGAGAAATCCCCACAGTACCTCTTGTTCTGCCTGTACATCCCAGATCCCTAGTCCTTCTGTATAGTGGAAGCCACTTAAATTTCTTGGGAATTTCTTAGACCCTTGTCAGCTTATCCATAGGCCATTTTCCTTAAATAGACATTGCACTGGCCACATGGATCTGTACTTAGCTTTTTCATTTCTTGCTATATCTTGGGAACAGCAATAGGTCCGTCTGATTATTTAAGTGGCAGCACAGGATCCGTTTAGTGGATGTGGGATGGGCTATTAACCAGCCGCCTTGGACCGATTGTTAGGAGATTTCCAGTCAGTGCAGCAGTGAACAGCCTTGTGGCTATGCCTTTGTGTTTGGGTGTGGGTTCTTTTATAGAGGCAGTTCCTGGCTATGGCAGGGGTATAGGCCAGGAGCATACCAACTCTGATAGACCTGGGCAGAATGCCTTCCCAAGGGGGTCAGTGTACCCTGCTTTTGGTTATGTATGAGAGTTGGTGTATGAGGTTCCCACACCGTCACCAACGCTGCATGACCAGCTGTTTGATATAAGCTCCAGGCTGATGTGTACAAAGAGGTGTCTTGTTAATTTCGTGTGTCTTTCATAATAAGTGAAGCCAAACACTATTTCATATGTTCATAAGTGGTTTTTCTTTTCAATGCACTGCCAATTTGTTTCCTGTGCTCATTCCTCTGTTAGATTTTCACCCCCAGCTTTATTGGTGTATAATTGACAAATAAGTTTTGTATGTTTAAGTCATACAGTGTAATGTATTGATATAAGTTACATGGTGAAATGATTACCACAGTCAAGTGCATTAACATAGCCATCACTTCACATAGCTACCTTTTTGTGTGTGTGGTGAGAACACTTCAGATCGATTGTCTTAACAGATTACTAGTATACAATACAGGATTATTAACTACAGACATCGTGCTACACACTGGATCCCCAGAACTTACTCATCTCATAACTGAAAGTTTGTACCATTTGGCCAATATCTCCCCATTTCCCCCACCTCTCAGCCCCTGGCAATTGAGAATTTGGGTGTTTCTTATTATTTTTGATTTGTGTTATTCTTTACATATAAAGCAAATGAATCCTTTGGTTTGTATTGTAAAAGTTTACCCAAGCTTACCATTCTTTTCTTCTTCTTTTTTTGGCATGCTTTTTACTTTGCTAAACATGTCATTTAGTCAAATATATCAGTCTTTTTCCTTTGAGCTTACTGAGTTTTTGGGGTTAGTGTGACCATCACACTCCTAAGATTATTTTTAAACATAAAGTTGTCGGCCGGGTGCAGTGGCTGACGCCTGTAATCCCAGCACTTTGGGAGGTGGGCAGGTCACCTGAGGTCAGGAGTTCAAGACCAGCTTGGGCAACATGGCGAAACTCCGTCTCTACTAACAGTACAAAAAATAAGCTGGGCGCAGCAGCGCGTGCCTGTAATCCCAGCTACTTGGGAGGCTGAGTCAGGAAAATTGCTTGAATCTGGGAGGCAGAGGTTGCAATGAGCTGAGATCGTGCCACTGGGCTCTAGCCTGGGCAATAGAGTGAGACACCATCTCAAAACATAAACAAATAAATAAAAAGCTGTCTTCCAGAACTTTGATATTATTTTAAATTATTTAAATAATTGATTTATCTGGAATTTATCTTGGTGCATGGATACAGGAAAAGTTACATTTTAGGCATTTTGTCCCAATAGCTAGCCAGTTATGCCAGAGCTATCCAAGGAATCTTTCCCTTGCAGGTTTGAAATGCTGCCTTTACCATACCCAAATCATCACGTGGGTCTCGGTCTGTTTCTGGATGTGTTACAGGGATGGTCCATTCAGGTTCCAGACCCAGGCTGCTTTATTTACTGGGGATTTATGGTGCATTTTATTACCTGGTAGGGCTACTTTCAGACCTTGCCATCATCATTCCATTTCAGATTTTTTTCCTGGATATTTTTGCACTTTTATTTTTCCATAGGAGCTTTAAAACCAGCTTGTCTAGTTATTCACTGCAAACTCTTTTGTTTGTTTTGTTTTGAGACAGAGTCTCACTGTGTCGCCCAGGCTGGAGTGCAATGGTGCGATCTCGGCTCACTGCAACCTTCACCTTCTGGGTTCAAGCGATTCTCCTGTCTCAGCCTCCTGAGTAGCTGGGATTACAGGGCTGCGCCACCATGCCTGACTAATTTTTGTATTTTTAGTAGAGACAGGGTTTCGCCATGTTGATCAGGCTGGTCTCGAACTCCTGACTTCAGTGATCTGCCCACGGGATTACAGGCGTGAGCCACCGCACCCGGCCCACTATAAACTCTTACTGGTATTTTTATTAGGCATGCTTAAAGTCTGTCCATTTAGGGGAAAAAATGTCAGCTTTACAACATAGTCTTTCTAGGCAGCAAAGGATTTATCTTTCCATTTATTCAAGCTCATTTATTTTCATCAATAAAGTTTTTCATAAAAATTCAACACATATCTTGTCTGCTCCTTGTCGTTTTATCCGTTTTACTGTTTTTCTAAATGCCGACTTTCATTTCATTATTTTTCAACATGTTGCTGTTTGTAGGTACAAAGAAAGCTATCGATTTTTATGTATTAAATTTGAAACCATTGCCTTAGTGAATTCTCTTTTTTAAAAATAGATTTTTAGTTGTTTTCTTGAGCTTTTCCTGGCATGCAATCATACCATCTGCAAACAAGAATGATTTTTGCCGCTTCCTTTCTTGTTTTCTATTACTTCTTATTGCCTAATCAGATTGGGTAGAACAGCAGTAACAATTTTACATAATAGTAGGATATGGCTTCCTAAAAACAACACCTTTTTGAAAGATCTATACTTTTAATTTTCTCATAAAAATATCAAGCATATGAAAAAATAGCTTCAGTATTTACCCATTCATGGCTAGTGGTATTTAATCTATACCCTGACTCTTTCCCAGATTATTCTAAAGCAAATCTCAGATCTTACATCATAGCCTCTTTAAATATTTCATATTGTGTCTCTAAAATATAGGAATTCTGTTTTAAAAGATAATTTCAATGCCGTTATCACAACTAAAATAAAGTTAATATTTGTTTATACCGTTAAATATTCGTTTGTGTTTGCATTTTCCCAGTTTAAGGGCGCTGTTTGAATGGGGATCCAAACAAAATCTGTCGATTGAGATTGGTCAATGCATTTCATAATTCTCTTACGTCTCTTATAGGTGGTCCATCCATCTCTTTTTTCTGTCTTACAAATTTTTGTTGGTGTTATTGTGGAAGAATCTGTCATTTATCCTGTAGCGTTTCTTGCAGTGTGGATTTTGCTGATTGCATCTTCATGGTGCTGTTTAATGTGTTCCTCTATTCTCTGTGTCCTGTAAAATAGTGGTTGTTTTTAGACATAGAGGCTTGATCAGATTCAGTTTGGTTGTTTGGGCAAAATCTTTCTTACATATTACTGTGTCGTTCTATTGGGAGGCACATGATATCTGGTCATCTCTTTTTTGGTGATATTAGCAACCATTGATGATCATTGTCTAGATCTAGTAATTGATTAGAAGTTGCCAAATGGTAGTGTTCTAATTTCATCATTTCTTCTTCATTAGTTAGCTGGAATTCTATGTAGAGAAACTTTCCCTCAAGTATTTGGTTACCCTGAATATGGTTCTTATAAGAAAAGCAGATTAAATGCTTGATTTCTTCTCTTTACTGAAAAATTTAAAAATTAATGAGCTGTCCAGGCGCAGTGGGTCACGCCTGTAATCCCAGCACTTTGGGAGGCCGAGATGAGCAGATCACGAGGTCAGGAGTTTGAGACCATCCTGGCTAACATGGTGAAACCCTGTCTCTACTAAAAATAAAAAATTAGCCAGGCGTGGTGGCAGGCACCTGTCATCCCAGCTGCTTGGGAGGCTGAGACAGGAGAATGGCGTGAACCTGGGAGGCGGAGCTTGCAGTGAGCTGAGATCTGGCCACTGCACTCCAGCCTGGGTGACAGAGCCAGACTCTGTCTTAAAAAAAAAAAAAAAAAAAAATTAATGAGTTTCCCCAACAGCTTTTAAAAGACAAGCGGTGAGGTTGTGTATGTTGTTGTTAGCACAGTTGGTGTGTTTTCTGTGTTGTTACCATGCTTATTGGTGCTCAAGTTTTCTATGGCCAATAGGAGCTTCTTTTTTTTTTTTTTTTTTTTTGAGATGGAGTCTTGCTCTGTCACCCAGGCTGGAGTGCAGTGGCCAGATCTCAGCTCACTGCAAGCTCCGCCTCCCGGGTTCACGCCATTCTCCTGCCTCAGCCTCCCGAGTAGCTGGGACTACAGTTTTTTTTGTATTTTTTAGTAGAGACGGGGTTTCACTGGGTTAGCCAGGATGGTCTCGATCTCCTGACCTTGTGATCCGCCCGTCTCGGCCTCCCAAAGCGCTGGGATTACAGGCTTGAGCCACCGCGCCCGGCCTAGGAGCTTCTTTAGGTTGTTTTCTGAGTCCCATCAATGTAAACCCAGTAGTCTTTGATTGTTTCCTTCCTTTCTCGTGTATTCCAGAATCATCTTAAATATTTCTTGCCCCAGGTCTGGCCAGTTGGTTCTTTCTCCGAGGAGCCCTGTGGATTAACATTTAGAGACTGCAATCTGGGTAGTACGGTTGCTCATTGCTGTAGATTTGGTGAGAGTGTATATGTCTGTGTGGAAGGCAGCCTCCTAAATGGCCCCCAGGGGCCCCCGCCTCCTGGTGTTCATGGCCGTGAGTCCTGCCCTCCCCTCGTGTGGGGGATGGACCTATTGACGGCTTGTATTGAATAGAATCTGGCAGAAGTGATGGGATATGGCTTCCCAGATCAGGTTACAAAGAGATGTGGCTTCTCTCTCAACTTGCCCTTTCTTGTTCTCTCTTACTTGTTCCCTCTGAAGGAACCAAGCTAGCCTGGTGTGGTTGGCAGTTACCCCATCCAGAGGCCCACGTGGCACAGGACTGATGTCTCTGGCCAGTGGCCTGGTAAGAGAACTTGGAAGTGGGTGACCCCTCTTCAGGTGTCCGGATGGCTGCAGCACCACTCAGTACCTCGCTGCCTGTGACACATGAGAGGTCCTGAGCCACAGTCACCCAGCTAAGCCACACCCAGATTCCCGATCCACAGAAACTCTCAGAGAATCCATGGTGGTTGTTTTAAGCCACTAAATTCCCGAGTTATTTGTTATGCAGCCAACAATAACTAATACACAGCATATTTTTTTAAGATAAAATAACGTCATGATTCCTAATGATACTTTGTCAGGTTTATAGGTTCTAACATTTGTAGTTTCTTTTTCCTGTGCCCCAAATTCCTGTTCTCAAGGACACCGGCATAATTTTGCATTGGTTTTATTCCGTTAACCTTACAACAGTCTCAGAATAACAATACGAACACTGCCAAGGACACACGATTGTAGACACAGATTACAATTTATTTGCATTTACTTTTGTCTTTAGAATACATCCCACAAGGGATGTACAGTCAGACGACTGTGTTTTAAAATATTTTGGAATAGATCACAACTGGATACACTTTTAGATTCATTTATTTCATTTTTCTCTTATTTGGAATTTGCTTTTTCCATTTAATTTTGTTTTGTAATTATATAAAATACTTACATGGTATGAAATTCAAATAAACAACATAGGGTGTATGCAGAGAGGTCAGTTTCTTCCCCTATTTGTCCCCCCACCTCCCAGTTTCTTCCTTTGTGTAGGTGACCATTTTGAGCATTTTACCTATTTTTATTGTAAGCATATCTTCCCCTTTCTTAGGTAAATGGTAGTGGAGTAGAGCCCTGCATGTCCATCTTGCTTTCTTCACTTCACACCAAACCCTGGCGGTGATGCCACAGCTCTGTGCTGTTCACAGGAGCATGGAGAGGATATTCTGTAGGACTCTACTGTGCGGATAGATGTCTCCTATTCAGGAGCATTTGGGCAGTTTCCAGGGGTTTGCTATTACAGATAGTGCTGCTGCCGTGAAGCGCCTATGCATATGCTTTTTCCTGTTTTTGCCATTAAAAACAAATTATTTATTATGCTTTTTTTGGGAAGTCATCCTCCCAGCTGCAAGGGTTAGGATCTGTCTTGGGCAATTCTGCATTGTCTTGAGCTTGGCTTTGACCTTCCTTCCCTGACTCTCTGTTGTGGCTTCTCTTCCTCCTATCAGCCAGTGACTTACTCTTGTTCACTGGGAGTCTCAAGTTCGACACCGTGGAACCCCCAAATCTCTTTTATCAGTGACAAAGCCTGTGCCGCAGGCCCAGGTGTGGCCTCTCCCTGGTGAATGTCCATAGGTGTGGTTTTCAGATGGCGTCTTCTCTTTCATATCAGCCTTATAGGGTCACCTTCTGTGGGGGCTTCTTGAAGCACAGGCCCTGGCAGTAGCGGAGAGTCAGGCCTGGAGGCCACACCTTAGCTCGGCAGCAGCAGGTCTCACTTGAGATGCCAGTTACACGACTGTGATGCTCACCCACTCCTGCCTCTTCTCCCCAGTCCAGACCCAGGGGGCACTCCAGGGGCAGGCTCTCCTGCTGATCTGGTGGCTCGCCTCTCCCAGTCCTGTCCTGCCCCATTACAGCTGCAGCCCCTCCTCCCAGTTGAGGCCAGGTCCCATCTGCACTTCCGAACCGCACAGGATCTGATGTCGTTTGTCTCCTGTCCCTATCACTCGCCCCTCCACTGGCTTTTGACCACATCTGCCCCACCCTGCATCTCTCCACACCCCCCACTCTACCTGCCCCTTTTCCTTCACAACAGGAATCTGGGAGTGGCTGCCTCGTTGCCTGCACCTCCCCTGCACCTCTCAGCCCCTCTCTGGCTCCTGCCCTGCCTTTGCTGAAACAGCTCTTTGAGGTCACAGCTGACTTCCTTGACACTGTGCCCAATACACGAGGTCTCCTTGTAGTTGACCTCCTGCTAGCATGGGCGCAGGCGGGCAGGTCTCCCTTTCTAAGCCCCTTCTTTTCCTGGTATTTAGCAGAGCAGAGTCCTGGGGCTGCATCCTGCCCCCTTGCCCATGACCTTCCCTTGCAGACTCATCCGTGCCTGCAGCTTCACTTGGCACCTGCAGATGGTTCATTCCCAAACCTGTTTTCTAACCGGGACTCCTGAGTCCAGCCACCTACTGAGCATCCAGGCTCCTGCCAGTAAACTTGCCTGGAGTCCCCAACCCAAGCTCAGTCCTCTCCCAGGCACCCCTTCTCAGTGAGGGGCAGGTCTCTCCATCGAGCTGTGCAACCATTGTCTAGCCTCCTCATCCTCTTTCAGACTCCAGTCCAACTTCCCGTCCTGTTGACGGACCCCTAAATCCCCATCTGTTGCTGTTTCTCCATCTCCATCATCACCCTGGTCCACACCATCATTGCCACTCACGTGCCGGGATGGCAACAGTAGCCTCTCAGCTGCTCTCCCTTCTTCCTCTCTGCTGCCTGCCCCTCTGCCAGAGTTCATTTCTAAAGGAGTAGTTGGGCCACTTCCCTGATGGATACCCTGGAGTGACAGTCCTTATGGCCTGTCACCTGTGGCCCCAGGGTCCTCACATCTGGCCAGCGCTTCCCCCTACCTAGACTTGTCTCAGCTGCTGGCCCACCCCCTGGGCTTCCAGTCCAGACATCCTATAGCTCTACTAAGGTACCATTGTCTCTGCACCCTAGGGCCTTTCACCTGCTCCCGCCTCAGCCTGGAAAGCTTTCTCCTCCTTTTGCCTGTGGCTTGTTGATTCCTTCTCCTCCTCCAGACCTCAGCTTAAATGGCAGCCACCCCCAAATTCCTCACCAGAGCAGGCTCCCCCGTCCCTTCCTTCCCAGGGCCGTAGCCTCCCTTCCCAGCATTCACCACGGCCCATCCCGATGCATTTGTTCTGTGGCTGTGGGACTGCTGTCAGCCTCACTGTGTAGCCTGTGAGCTCCATGTTTCTGTCTTGACACCGGTCTTCACACAGTGGGTTCAGAAATGCTGAGCCCCTGAACTCATGACAATGAAGTTGGGTGCAGCCATGACCCACTTAGATGGTCCTTATTTGTAAAATGGGGACCCTGAGATCGGTTCATGGGGTGGTTGAGGACCGGCTGGAACTGTACCATTGTTGCACAGAGATCTTGGGGTGGTTGAGGACCGGGTGGAACTGTATCATTGTTGCACAGAGGTCCTGGGGTGGTTGAGGACTGGGTGGAACTGTACCTTTGTTTCACAGAGGTCCTGGGGTGATTGAGGACTGGGTGGAACTGTACCATTGTTGCACAGAGGTCCTGGGGTGATTGAGGACTGGGTGGAACTGTACCATTGTTGCACAGAGATCTTGGGGTGGTTGAGGACCGGGTGGAACTGTACCATTGTTGCACAGAGGTCCTGGGGTGGTTGAGGATCGGGTGGAACTGTACCATTGTTGCACAGAGGTTGGTGGTTGAGGACTGGGTGGAACTGTACCATTGTTGCACAGAGATCTTGGGGTGGTTGAGGACTGGGTGGAACCTGTCTCTTATACACATCTAGATGTGTATAAGAGACAGCTGGTGTGTTGGACGTGAGGGCTGCACTCCAAGACTCCCTGCCTTTGCAGAGAGCAGCGAGCCTTGTGGATGCACCCCTAACACTCCCACGTACACCTGTGATCCAGCTCCACTCAGCCATCCCCTCCCAGACCCCCAGGAGATGCGGGGACAAGTGTTGGAGCTAATGAGACCCCCTGGGGCCACACTGGTGCCTTAGAAGCCTCTGTCCACCACCCATGTTCAGGGTAATTTTCTCCAAAGGTGGCAGGAGTGGAGACCCTCAGGCTTGAAGCTGTGGAACTCCCATCCCCTTCCCTGTCCAGAGGGCCTAGGGTTTTCCTAAGTGGTGTTTCAAACAGAGGCTTCTTCTGGCAGGGGAGAACCTGGAGCACCTTATTCTTCTCCAGACTGTGCAGATACACTGTGCATACGCCTATGTGAGTGAGATATACAGTGTGAAAAGGAGAAATCACTCTCTGGGGAGACAAGATCTTTAAACCTGTATCTTTATTTTCTTGTCATTTTGTCTCCCTCTGGTGGTCTCAGCTTAGGGTCAGTGCAAGACTTGAGCAAAATCACAGCAATTTCTACCCAGACATGTGGGGCTAGCTGCTTTCATTTTCTAGTGAAGCTGTTGGATTTGGGTTCTGCGTTTCCTGCGGATGTCGAGAGCCGTGCCTGTGAATGTGGTATACGCCCTGCACCGTGCCGCCCCCATTGGACTCTTCTCTGGGTCTGGGTTCTCCTCCCATGATGCACGTGAGTGGGAGGCAGGAGACTCGGGCCACTGTGGGCTCGACTGTTTCCCACTGAACAGAAGAGCGAGGCAGGCGTGGAAGGCGCCCCCCGCAGAGGTGGGTGGTGGCTGGAGTTGCAGCAAGGCCCTTGACTGCTTCACTGGCCTCGTCCTGGAAGCAGGCATCCTGGGTGCCAGCGGTGACCCCCTGCCTGGGATGGGGTACCCTTCACCCTCAGGAGCCTGTGCCCAGATGGGCCCCAGAGCTGGTGACTTCAGGGGGAGATGAGGCCAGTCTTTCCTAAATCTACTCGAGGACATGGGTCAACACGGAAATGTGAACCTTGGAAGGGTCTGGTGCGCTGACCAGGGCCACCCTGGGGGCTGGCGAGGGAGAAGCCAGGGGGCAGTGCCTGGGAAGGTAGGAGTCAGATTCCAAAGGGAAGGCTGGCCTCCCAGCCTCCCCAGGGTCTGGGGCCAACAGGGTGCCAGGCAGCCCCCGCCACAGAGGACATACGGACACTTGCCCAAGGCCCTGGTCACCTGCTGGGGCTGTGAGGCTGGGGTACCTGGGGCGCCTGGAAGAACCAGCGCTTTCCTGCAGAACAAAGTGACGCCATCTTGTGGTCAGTGAGAGCCACTGCATTGGGCGCCGCTGGGAGGCTGGGGCTTCACTGGGGGGTGCCTGTTGAGCCATGCTCACTGGGGATGGCAAGGTGGTGTGAGGTAGTAGAAACGGGCCTACCGCAGGCGCCGGGAGCCTTCCCAGCCCCACAGCCGGATGCCATAAAAGGGAGCACAGGGGATGTCTGGCGAGCCTGTGGCAGCCAAGGCTGTCATACATGCTGTCGAAGCCCCCCAGCCAGGCAGACGTGCATCCTTCACTCTGAAGAAGCCTCAGGGTAGGGTGGGGGTGCTGCATTGGGATAGCTGGATCCTGTTCCCTCTGTGGGGCTGCCTCTGATTCCCCTGGTGACAGGCCCCAGTGAACCTCTGAAGGACAGGTGGGCAGGGGTTCCTCCCCTGGTGTCACCCCTGAATCCTGCAGTCCCCCACATTGGTGCCTGCAACCCTGCCCAGCTGGAAGGAGATTTATCAGCTCCAGAGCAAGGGGTGACTGGAGGATATTTAAAAGCCGTGGGAGGACGCCATTGACAGGACTCAGGTGCACAGGGGAGGGATAGAGCGGTCCTGTGAGGAGACACAGCTGGGAACACAGGTGATCCTCTGACCCCAGGGGCACGCAGACCCACTACTGCCCAGGAAAGCAGGGCCAAGTGGGCTGAGCACCGAGGCAAAGCTCCCCACCTGGTCTGTCTGAGCAGGCGAGGGAGGGGCAGCCGGGAGTTTGAGGCAGTGGAGGAGTCTGGACTAGCTCTTGCATGGAAGAAGAGGCTGAGCTTCCCAGAGAGACAGATGAGAGTTGTGAGGGTGTTTGGGGGCATTTGGGGTCAGGAATTTGCAATACATTTACCATAGCACTCATTTGCCCTCTTGGGCAGCTTTTTCCAGCCTCAGGTCCAGAGAAAACAGGTTGGAGATTTGCTGAACTCCTGGGGGCAGATACACAGGACTGGGGGCAGATACACAGGACTGGGGTCAGGGAGCTGCGGATACTGGGCAGATGTTGTTGAGGTGGTGGATGGCGGCACCCAAACTGGGCCAGTCGATGATTTTAACAACGGAATGGGTTAGAGGTGAGACCAGGGATCAGCTGGCTGAGGGAGGGAAGAGGTTAGGAGGCTGCTGGCAGCGAGGGCTGGGGGAAGCGCAGGATGGCTGGGCCCATAATGCTGGAGGGACTCAGGGTGGGGCCAGCTGGAGCAGGAGGGGAGCCAGGAAGCCAGGGTCAAAATCCCTGACGAAAAGGGCTCTGGCCAGGAGGTGGGCAGTCAGGAGGGATAAGGCAGGTGACGTGGCCAAAATGGGTCTGAGAGGACAACCCAGCCATGGTCTAGGATAGCTCAGAGGTCGGCTGACTGCAGCCCCAGTGGCAAATCCTCCTGTCCCCCTGATTTTGCATATAAAATTCTCTTGGCACACAGCCACACCTCCTCTGTTATATATTGTCTCCGGCTGCCTTTGCACCTCAGGTACAATGGTGAGTGGTTGCAACGGAGACCACAAAGCCTAAAACACATACCGTCTCGCCCTTTACAGGAGAGGTTTGTCCACCCCTAGCTGGAGCCCTACTGTCTGGCATAGGAGCCACTCAAGATTGGTTTGTGGGCAACGTGGACAGGACTTGGGGGTTGGCTGGATATGGCTGTAACATGTGGCTCTTTATATTTCAATTAATTAAAATTACATACAAGAAAACGGTCCGGTCCGTCAGCTGCAGGAGCCACAGTGCCAATGCTCAAAGCCTCATGTGGGTAGTGGCTCCTGGGTTTGGGCACTGCAGAGATAGAACCTTCCATTGTGGCTGGCGGGAAGGTTTGTTGGGCCACGATGGTCTAGGGGCAGCAGATGGAACAAGCATGATGTTGCCAAGCCTGGGCCTGCGGTGTGATGGGTGTGAGGAGCTACACGGGCGTCCTGAGAGGCTACAGACAGGCAGGAGCCTCGTGGGACAGATGCACAGGGACCGGCCAAGGAGAAGCCCAGGGCACAGTCAGGTCACCAGCATGAGTTCCGGGGCTGTGGGCAAAGCATGGAAAGTGCTGTCGTGTTTGGGATGTGACACCTTCTGGATTTGCAGCCTGTGATTGTCACCTTGAGTGACAGTCATCTGGAATCCTGGCGTTGTCCTCCTGACACCGTTTGTGCAGAGTTTTCTGGCCCACGCGTTGATTTTGTGCGGTTACTTGCCGCACGGGCCAGGGAGGGAAGAGACCGGCCGCCCGTGGCTGGCTGCAGATCGCGATGGTTGGGCCCTTCTGTTTTGCATCCTGGCTGCCGTGTTCCTTGTGCTGTGGCCAGGCATGCAAGCCCTTTGTTCAGGGGACTTCTCCTCTAGGAAGACTCTGACTCTGTGCCCTCCTTCAGTTCCAGGACCCTGTGAACCAGAAGACCTCATCGATGGGATCATCTTTGCTGCCAATTACCTGGGGTCCACCCAGCTGCTGTCAGAACGGAACCCTTCCAAAAACATCAGAATGATGCAAGCGCAGGAGGCCGTCAGCCGGGTCAAGGTAGAGGTGCTTCCAGGACCCCTCAGGGATGCCCACACACTTTGGGGGGCACTGGCGGGAGGGAATGTGGCGGGGCTTAGGCCCTCTTCCAGCTCTGACTGCACAGCCCTCGGCACAGGGAGCAGGAGTGGCCCAGGTGCCGACGAGGCTGAGGGAGGCTCGCGTCTTGGCCAGGAAGAAGCTGGCTGGGCAGAGGCAACCAGCTCCTTAACAGGAGGCCCACGGAATCCCAGAAATACGACCTTTGAAGATCATCGTTCCAAAGCATTCTAGTCCTAAAACAGTCCCAAATCCCAGTTCCACAGTACGTGTATTTTTAGTGCCATTCGGAGTGCTTCCAGAAAGGGGGGAAAATATATCACGTTTTATTTAAATTCAGAACCTCAAGAAAAACTTTGACCTGCTTGTAGCTCTGAGTGCTCTTTGGATTGTCTGGTTTTTAACATTGGGTGATCCCGGGCAAGGGGAAGATGAGACCACATCAGCAAAACTAAATGGGGTCGGGGGAAGGGGGCGCAGCCATCTGAGGTCTCAGCTCTCTGAGCAAGACAAGATCTGCAGATGCCCACCAGCCCAGGGGTGAGACATGGGGACAGCCTCCTCCCCAGCCCTCACCATATACAACCTTCTCTAACAGAAGCAGAGGAGCACCATGAGGCCATCTGGGGTGGGCAGGAGGAAGCCAGGTAACCCAGGGCAGTGCTGAGCCCTGCTGGCCAGTGCCCCTCAGCAGAGGCCCGGCCCTCCCACCCCAGACACTTGCCTTGCTCCGCTGCCTGGAGCTCAGCTTGCCTTCCTGCCGGCAGATGGCATCTTTCCTGTCCTCCGTAGATGGGGTGGTTGGCAGTCATTTTTAGCACTCCAAGGACACCTGTGTGGGCTTCTCTTGGTCAATGTGTGTGCTTGAAGTGGGCAGTGGCTGTCCACCCGTCCCTGCTGGGCTTCGCCAGGCACCAGGCCTGAGTATGGGGGCGTCAACCACCAGAGTGGCATAACCTCACACACCTTCCTTCTCTCCGTGCCAACCTGTTTTTATTTTCTCTTCCATGCTCTCAGAGGATGCAGAAGGCTGCTAAGATCAAGAAAAAAGCGGTGTGTAGGGCCTTGAGGCCCTGGGACAGTGTTTGCTTGTGTTCCCATGGCTTGTCCTGGGCGGTGGGGGCCGGGGGGGTTGCCCTGGGGATCCAAATGATGTTGCAAAACAACTTTTCCTCGTCCCTTGGTGGGTGAATCTTAGATGTTTGTAAATGAAACCACAGACACTTCAGTTTTTTAACCACCCATTTTGGAAGGATTTATTAGTTCCTCTTTCTTAGCATCTCCGATGTTCCTGTTTTACGTGGACATTTTAAATTGATATGACATTCAGTTGATATGGCAGCGTGGTGGGGCTGGGGCCTGGGCCTCCTGTGCAGTATCACTGAATTGTTCTGATAGCTAAAGATTCCTTGCGCTTAATTTACTAAGTCAGGAGGGTGAGTAGTACACTTTGCCCGTGTGGGGCTTTCTGTATTGGAAATGAGTTTTTGGGCTGGGTGCAGTGGCTCACACCTGTAATCCCAGCACTTTGGGAGACAGAGGCAGGAGGATCATTTGAGCCTAGGAGTTTGAGACTGGCCTGGGCAACACAGTGAGACCCCTGTCTCCACAATTTTTTTTTTTTTTAATTAGCCAGGCATGGTGGCACATGCCTGAAGTCCCAGCTGCCTGGGAGGCTGAAGTAGGAGGATCACTTGAGCCTGGGAGGTCGAGGCTGCAGTGATCTGTGTTTGCACCACTGCACTCCAGCCTGGGCGACAGAGTGAGACCCTATCTTTTAAAGAAAAAAAAAGAAAGAAAAACACGAAAATAAGTGTTGAAACACTGGCAGACTTTTAAAAATGGGTTGACATTGAGTCATTTGTTTGTCACCTGGTCATTTAGTAAATGCTAGAGCGTTTCCAATCCGCCTCATACAGAAAATACCAAAATAGTTGGTGTCACAAGGCTTGTTGCCCACTGTTTTCTTCTGTTTAAACAGCAGGAGATTTAGTTCCCCCTCCCTGCTTTGAAGTAATGCCATTGTCTGGCGCTGTGACCAGAAGACCCCACATGGGGACTCCCTCTTCTGCAGTGAGGCTTTGGTCCACCTAGGACGTCTACTTTGGTCCACCTAGGATGTCTACTTCTTGCCCAGTGGCGTCTCCTTTGATTCTGCTCAGGAGCAAGGGAACGATGGCGCTCATGCTCCTCTTCCCAGGCTGATTTCCTCTGAGCAAGGCAGAACGTGCCAAACATTGCAGACTTGCAGTTGGGGTGTGCTTTTCCCAAAAAAGAGGGGCCCTCGCTTGCAGCCTCCTGGTCCAGCTGGAGCAGGGAGTCCGTACGGACTGCAGCCGGCTTCTGGGACTTGCAGGTCCAGCAGTCCTACAGAGTCACTGCCGCCTCTGGAGGGGTTGGTACAGGCAGACCCAGCTCAGAAAGCCCTCTGCGGCCAGCCAGGTGGCCGCCTGACTACATTGAATTACGGTTTGTTCTTCCTTTTTGGAAAGTGGGATGCTCAGTGTCATTGTTGAAGGCCCCTTTCCTGGCCCGGCCACAGCCGTGCGGATGACTGCAGGTCATGCCCCCCATCCACAGATGTGCCGAGGCCCACCCTGTGGCCTGTTCTCTGGTGTCTGTAGGATCCGTACTGTTGACACCCTCCCTTCTTCCGCCAAGGAGGATGACGGGTGTCCTCTCCCTGCCCTGTTACTGATGGGTTTTCCGCTCGAGCCTGGGTGGCTTCAGGCTGCCCCTCTTCTCCCATCCAGGGATCCCAGCCTCAGGTTTCCTCCACAATTGTCACTAATGCCAAGGTCCACCTGCAAATTTTCTCACTTACTTCTGGCTTGACCTACTTTTTAGCAAGAGGATTTTGAGCCACAATCCATGAATATAACCTTTAAATGCATGCTGATGCTGAATGTAACCAAATTTTTAAAAACAGAAAAAGTTCCTCCACGGCTGCAGATTGTCAGCTGCACTTCTTTCAACTCCTTTCTCTTTCTAATGAGTTAAAAGCAAAGAAAGCCCAAAAGACCCTTTCCCTTGAAAAGTGAGCTAAAATACACTTTTATTATTACAATACCGGGCCTCTCTTACGACTCAGAATTCTTGAGGAATTGTCAGCAGGGAGATTTCTTATTTCAGATTTTCTGGTGAATAATTAAATCATAAGTTTTGCCGTTTTGAAATGGAAGATAGACCACCCTGGGCTCCCCAGTGACCATGGAGAATTATTCACCTCGGTGGGCCAACTAATAGAACTTGAAATTCATTGCCACTGTGCAGTGGTAATTAGGATTCTTACAAATGTAAAAATCAGTGAAAGGCTCTCCTAGTTTGGGGCAGACCCTGAAGAGTTCACTCAGCTCAGAAGAGCCCATGAAACCTGTCTCACAGCCATATGGCAGGCATGCTACAGTGGCTACAGGTGATGAATGAGGCCATTTGTGGGGCACGTCTCTTGGCTTCTCTGTGTCGTTGTGAGGACAGCACTCAGGCCAGCCCCAGGGCTCAGTCCCCCAAGGCTGCTGTGGGGTGGACATGATGGTGACTGTTTAAATCAGAAGGAAAGGCTGACATTTTCATTCAGCTCCTCTGAAAATGTCTTCCCCATTTCTTAAGGATACTTAGAATCCCAAATCCAGGAAATGTAGCCTGAGTCTATAAATTCCACAGGGGTTGGCCAGAGGGGCTGTGCTTGCCACTGACAGGAGGGGCTGTGGCGACAGACCCAGGCATCCCACCCCATCTCGGTCAAGCTCCGGCGGCCGACCCTCCTCCCTCCTGGTTGCCTCTTACAGACTGCCTCAAGAACTCACACTTAGCTAGATGACCCGGCCGGTGGCGTGCAGGCAGATTCCTGATGGCCAGTAGCATTTCCTTCTACGTAGACTCGGGATAAAATTGCTGAGCCTTCCTTCCAGTTATTACTTTTTACATTGACAGATAAAATTGTATTTACTATGTACAACATAATATTTTGGAGTATATACACATTGTGAAATGACTACATCTAGCTAATTCACATGTGCATTACATCACATAGTTATAATTTTTGTAATGAGAACACTACATTCATTATCTTAGCAATTTTTAAGAAAATGAAATATTCTTAACAGTAGTCACCACGATGCACAATAGATCTCTGGAACTCATTTCTCCTGTCTAGCAGGAGCTCTGTGTCCGTGGACCAATACTTCCCCCTTCACTCCTTTTGCCCAGCCCCTGGTAACCACCATGCCGCTCTCTGCTTCTACTGTGAGATCGACATTTGTAGATTCCACCTGAGTGAGATCGTGCAGTATGTATCTTTCTGTGCCTGGCTGATTTCACTACACAGCGTGTCCTCTGGGGTCATCCATGTGTTGGAAATGACACGGCTTCTTCTTTGCGAAGGCTGAGTAGGCCTCCAGCGTGTCTGCCCGCCACATTTCTTTATCCATTCCTCGTGAATAGACATTGGGTTGATCCCATGTCTTGGCTGCTGTGGATGGTGCTGCCGTGAGCATGGGAGTGCAGGTGTCTCCCAGACATGCTGATTGCACTTCCTTTGGAAATATGCCCAGCAGTGGGATTGCTGGATCACAGGGTGGTTGTAGCTTGAAGTTTTTGAGGAACTGCCATACTATTCTCCACAGCAGCTGCACTAATTCACACCCTCCCACAGTGTACCAGGGTTCCCTTTCCTCCACCCCACGCCAAGGCTGCTTTTTATCTTTTTGATAAAAGCCATTCCGACGGATATCAAATGATATATTGTTGTGGTTTTAATTTGGATTTATCTGGTGATTAGGGATGTTGAGCATTTCGTCATAATGCTATTTGCATGTCCTCTATTCCGAGTTGGTTTTTAGATTTTAACAGTATCCACTGTCTTTTCTTAGAATTCTGAGGGGGATGCCCAGACACTGACGGAAGTGGACCTCTTCATTTCCACCCAGAGGATCAAGGTTTTAAATGCAGACACGCAGGTAAGCATTAAAGGCAGTTGTTCAAAATCAGGTAAACTCCTAAGTTCAACTCCTTCTTGTCCCATGATATAGGCCCTGGTTCTCAGCAGCTTCTCTCCTGTGCCCTCTGCTCCCATCAACCCAAAGCCCATAGCTCAGGCTGCAGGAGGAGCAAGGAGGGCACAGCAGGTAGCAGTTGTGCTGGCGTCACCCCAGGGCTCTGCAGGCGGGAGGTGGGTGGGAAGACCTGCTGGGTCTTCCCCTGCTCCGCAGTCCCGGGGAGCCTGACCTTTGGAGACAGAGGAGGCAGCAGCCCCCACCGTGTGGCTCACACTGCAGCCCGCCACTCCCAACCCCAGCGCCGTGCCCCAACCACCCTCCAGGCCCTCGCACACCCAGATGCGGGCATGGTGGTGCCCTTCCTTGTCACATGTGTGTCCCGTGTCCAGGCTTGCGCCCTGTCCCACTGATCTTTGTGTCCTGCACCCCCCTATCCTGGAACCAGCCCCCTCCTGGAGCCTGGCACTGGGTGAAAACTCAGGGAGACAGGTGCCAGGGCTCAGGCACTGGGCGTGCAGCACTTCACAGCCTTGGACTTCATTTTCGGATCTTTTGTGGGCAGACCATCTGGACTAGATCCCCCTCCCACCCTCCAAGCCCCACGCCTCATCACCCACCTGTGCTGGGGGGCCCCAAGACCACTCCAGGCTGGATGGTTTCGGAGGACTGACAGGACTCCACACACTCACAGCTGAGATTGATTTCAGCAGACAGCTCCAGAGCGGAATCGGCAAAGTGGGTGCGGGCTTCCAGAGCCCTCCCCGCAGTCACACAGGACACACTGAACCCCCTGGCAAGGGGCTGTGACAAGAGAGTGAAGTGGTGTCTACCAGGGAAGCTCCCAGACACTCAGCCCAAGGTGTTTACTGGGAGCTGGTCACATAGGCACCCTCTGCCTGGCAGCTACCAAAATTCCAGACTCCCAGGGGGAAAAGAGGTGTCCAGCCTAGACCACGTTGTTTGCACAAAGGGTTTAGGCAAGAGGAACCATGTTTGTCAGTGCGGGTGCTGGGACCCCTCCTGAGATCCACGTTCCCAGATGCCAGAGAGGGCCAGCCTTGCAGGCGGGCCTTTCTGGGGACAGCAGCTAGGCCTGCCCTGATAACTCTTCTTGCCAGTGTGCCTGGAGGGTGGTGCCACACCCTTGCCAGTGTGCATGGAGGGTGGTGCCACACCCTTGCCAGTGTGCCTGGAGGGTGGTGCCACACCCTTGCCAGTGTGCATGGAGGGCGGTGCCACACCCAGAGTGGGAGGATGGGCCAGGGATTGAAGCTGGGCTGCATGCTCTAGAGCTGTATAGCCTTAAACAAGTTCCTGAACATCTCTGAGCCTCCTCATACCCACAGCCCCAGCTGAAAGAGTAACTTCTGATGGATCCTGTAAAGGAGAGATGAGAAACCCCCTAGCTTGGCCCAGTTTAGGGCTCCCTCCACTGGCCTCTTCTGCCTTCCCTTCCTTTCCCCTCTGAATCTTTGGATTCTGAACAGGGCATGCACATTAAATCTGTTGAGGCAGAGGAGCTGGAGAGGAGGGAACAGGTAAGAGGGACTGGGAAGGCCAAAGTAGCCAGTCAGGGCAGGAGAGCAGATGCGGCCATGTTGGTCGGCAGCCTCTGTCTGTGAGGAGGAGGAGGAGGAGGAGGGAAGGTGACTCTTGTGGTTATGAAACACCCTCATGGCTTTGGCCAGAAAAAACGTCAGCTGTAGAGACAAAGGTGAAGCAGCATCCGCTGCAAAGTGGATTCTGTGAGGAAGAAATGAGGTCCAGAGATTGCAGAAACACTCAAGTTTCTTTTGTGAACAGAGGACAAAAGCATAAAAGAACAGTGGATTAATTTTTCTGAGCTTTGTGTGCAGTCTTGTTAGGTAGGGGTTGTGGGCAAGATGCTGGCTGGAGATTCCTGTCCAAGGACAAAAGCCATCAAGAGTCATGGGCCTGCCAGAGGCCGAGGGAATTCAAGTCAGGTGGGCTACTTTGGTGTCTCCTGACCCAGGCCCAGGCTGTTTGGGCTCCCTGGGAAGAGCTCATTGAGTGACAAACAGTGGCCTTGATGCTTTCCTCTTCTGCACGGCAGGAAGGCCAGGCCAGGCCAGGCCACTCCTGGGCCCATATGGGGGAGCACCTTGTTCAGGAGGGACCCTCCTCCAGAGCCATGAGTGGCTTCTCATCTGGGAGCAAATGGGTTTCACTATATGGCAAGCCCCTGCTCCAGCAGAGACAGCCCGAGAGCTCACCTGACATCACGCCTCCCTGGGTTCCACACAGTCCATTTGGGAAACTGGGACTGAGATGCGGGCAGAGTGACTGACTGTGAACCAGTACCCTAAAACGCTCTGTTAACTAGGGCCATGGTTCTCAACCAGCGTGATTTTTGTTCCCCAGGGGACATTTAGCAATGGCTGGAAATCAATTATGTTCTCATACTTGGGAAGGGGGAGGTGCTACTGGCATCTCCTGGGTAGAGGCTTGGAATGCTTCTAACACCTTGCAGTGCACGTGACAGCCTTCCACAATAAAGAATGGTCCGGCCCCAAATGTCAGGAGAATCAGGGTTGCAAAACCCGAATAATTGGAGTGCTTTTTTTTTTTTTTTTTTTGAGATGGAATTTTGCTCTTGTTGCCCAGACTGGAGTGCAGTGGCGCGATCTCGGCTCGATGCATCCTCTGCCTTCCGGGTTCAAGCGATTCTCCTGCCTCAGCCTCCCGAGTATCTGGGATTACAGGCACCTGCCACCACGCCCAACTATTTTTTTTTTTTTTTTTTTTTTTAAGTAGAGACAGAGTTTCACCATGTTGGCCAGGCTGGTCTTGACCTCCTGACCTCAGGTGATCCACCTGCCTTGGCCTCCCAAAGTGCTAGGATTACAGGCTTGAGCCACTGCACCTGGCCCTGTTGTGCTTTTTAATGGCTTGTCCCAGTAGTGTTTCCTGACGTGGCGCTGTCTCCCTCCCGACAGGAAACCATGATGGACCACGCCTTGCGTACCATCTCCTACATCGCCGACATTGGGAACATTGTGGTGCTGATGGCCAGACGCCGCATGCCCCGGTCAGCCTCTCAGGACTGCATCGAGACCACACCCGGGGCCCAGGAAGGCAAGAAGCAGTATAAGATGATCTGCCATGTGTTCGAATCAGAGGATGTAAGTAAACTCTTGCCAGGACACTCCCCTCCCAAGGTTCACAGCCCAGGGCGGCTCCAGAATCCAGGCACTGTGGACACCACCCTCAGGTGGAAACCCTCTGTGCCGTTATTGACGTTTCCAGTGGATGAGTGATCTTTTGCATACTCTTTGGGTTTGCAAAGATAGTGAACACAGTCTTATTCTACTTCTTGAAACAGGTTCTTCAGGAGCTGTTATAAATTGAGCCATGGTTAAATATATGAGGGAGCTGTTTGAAGAAATCCCTTTACAAAACATTTTCTCTACTCAAAATGAAGTTAATCTTTGCGTAACTTTTGTTATTAAAATGCAAATTTTCGCACGGCCCTGGCATGCTGTATAAAGAAGGCACATCTGCACGAGGCTTAGTTCTGCCTTTGCGTGTGGTATGTCTTCCGAGCAAGTACAAAGTGATTCTGAAGTGTAAGATACCAAAGACTCAGGAAAAGATCACAAGGCCTTTGGCTCCCTTCTTGGGCTGGAGAAGAGCATTGTTTTTAGCCTGGAGGGGGACAGAGGGACTGAGGAAGGAGCAGCAGGGCCAAGAGGGGAACTCAGAGAGGAACTGTCCTTCCTGGAGGCTAATCTTACTCACAGACCAGCAGCGGGGCTGCTGGTGAGCCAATTTTGTGGCTGTTGCCAGAGTGAAGTTTTAAGAAATGATCTATGGCTGGGCACTGTAGCTCATCATGCCTGTAATCCCAACACTTTTGGGAGGCCGAGGTGGGTGGATCACCTGAGGTCAGGAGTTCAAAAACCAACCTGGCCAACATTGTGAAACCCCGTCTCTACTAAATATACAAAAAATTAGCCAAGCATGGTGGCGCGTGCCTGTAATCCCACTTGGGAGGCTGAGGCCAGAGAATTGCTTGAACCCGGGAGGCGGAGGCTGCCGTGAGCTAAGATCGCACCATTGCACTCCAACCTGGGCGACAAGAGTGAAACTCTGTCTCAAAAAAAAAAAAAAAAATCATCTATCCTTCATGGGCAGTTGGCCAGGGCATTCTTTTTCACATAAGGACTTGAGGGTGTCTCAGGACCTGGGCAATAGGGAAGGGTCCCCATATTGTCATGATCCTGACATACGGCATGGGAACTGAAGACAGGGTTCAAACCTGTGGCTGGCGCAGTCATCTGCTTCCTAAGAAGCTGGGTCCACTTGAAATGCTTCAGCGCAATGGCAGATTTACAGGGGGGAGAGGGCATTTCAACAGCGCACTCACACATTCCTTCCACTGCTACATGGAGACCCCCCGAAACCTGGATGGGCATTTCTGTGTGACTGAGGGCTGAGGATGTCTGAGAGACCTGGCACGGGCGTGGGCCACAGGTGCTGGTGGAATGAGGCCAGGGGCAGGCCCGGTGGCGAAGGGTGGCAGTCAGTTGGTGAGAGTTTCCGAGGGACACTGAGAGCCCCCCAGGTGCAGCCTATGCGGAGGGTTAAAGCCAGGGGATGCCGTATTGGGTAGATGAGGCCCAGGGTGGTCCTGCCCGCACAGCAGCCTCCCCGTCCCCACCTCTCCAGCGCCTGCAGGCTCTGCCCACTGCCTACCTGCAGGAGGCCGCTTGAGCCCTTGGGTGGGGCCTGGGCTGGACTCCTGGCCTCACAGCAGTGAACTCCCACAGGCTTGGCTGCGAGCTGGGGCTGGCAGGGCGACCCCTTCTCTGAAGCGCCAGCCGCAGAGCGAGCCCCCTGAACCCCACACCTCCCAGGAGGCAGCCGGGACCCGGAATGGAGGCGGCGGCTGGCTGCACACCAGCGGGCCTGATGACGCCTGGAGGAGGCGCAGCCCCGCGGAGCCGGCTCCTGGGCTTGGAGCTTCCGCGGGGGCGGAGGATGTCGTCCAAGGGGAGGAAGAATGGGGGTGGCCCGAGGGAGACCAAGTGGAGTCCAAGGGCCGTGGGTGGTGGAGCTGGGCTTCCGGAGCTCCCGTGCTCTCAGGCCGCCCTTCCCAGCCAGGTGGCAGCATCAGGCGGAGACAGAAGCAGAGGCTGGGGGCCGCCCTGCGCCCCAGAACCCTGAGATCCCGGGTGGGTGGGGCAGGACCCCCCGGCCGCCCTCCACTTCTCCCGGAGGCCCGACCCTCTCCTGCGCGGGCGCTGCCCCCGACCTCCCGCCGAGCCCCATCAGCTCGCCAACTCCGCAGGCCAGCCCGGCGGCGCCATCTGGTGGTCCCCGGGCGTCGCGCCCCCAGCCGGGTCTGGCAGCGGCAGAGACCCTGGGCGTGGGAACCGGCAAGTCCTAGAAACCGCTTAGGGCCCGTCAGGGAGGGCAGTTCCACGCCTGCTGGAGGGAAGGTCGCCTGCTGCGCGCTTCTAATCCGGCCCAGCTTGCCTTTCCCAATGCATACATTCATCTGCTGCTCTTACATCCTGCCACGTGGAGAGTGGGAAGGGAATTGAGGCCAAAGCCCTTGTTTTCACCTGTTTTGGGATCCTGTTGAGTAGGAATTTGCTGGGGGCGCCCGTGCAGAACCCCCTTGAGGGCAGCTGGGGAGGCAGGTGAGGAGCAGGACAGAGCATGAGGAGGGGCTCACACAGCCCAGAGCCTGGCGGGCGGCCCGCTGTGGGCTGAGACGTCGTCGAGGTCACCAAGAGCCCCACCACGCTCCCACGGCTGCACAGCTGCCAGCCTGCTTGGTGACCTCCGGGAACTCAGTACAGCTCTCACCTCCCACTGTCAACTGTCTGTGCCCCAGCAGGCGACCGGCCAGGCCCTGAGTGCTGTTTCGATGTCCAGGCCTCTGCCATGTCAGAGTGGGTGATCTCCATTGAAGCAGCTCAGTGGAAGTAGAAAGAAGCCACGTGCTCCGTAGGGGCTGTGTGGAGTCCCAGGTCTCATGTCTTGCAAGCCCGGCCTGGCACAGCCACATGTCCCTAGTGGGCACTGGGTTCTGTTGCTACCAATAAATACATGCAGGGTAGACAACTAGCAGCATGATGCTCCCAGAAAACACACTGAAAGTCCATTTTCGTCATGAGTGGAAAGGAAATACAGATGGGGCCGGGTGCAGTGGCTCACACCTGATGCCAGCACTTTGAGAGGCCAAGGCAGGAGGATCATTTGTGTCCAGGAGTTTGAGACCAGCCTGGGCAATATGGCAAGACCCCCATCTCTACAAGAAACAGTTTTTAATTAGCTGGATGTGGTTGTGCTCACCTGCATTCCCACTCCAGTCTGGGCAACAGAGCCAGACCTCATCTCAAAAGAAAAAAAAGCAAAAATATGACAGGTAATCAATAATTCATTGTTGTCCTAGACTTTGTTTGAAACAGCTTTGACCTGGAGCATCTGGGCCATGCCACAGCTTAGGCAGGGACAGTCAGGAGCAGACCCTTCAGGGTTCAGGGCAACACTGGGGTTCATTCACGGTGGGGTGCTGGTGGGAGACAGCCTTCACCAGATGAGGGAGGGCCCCCAGTTTCTTTCTTGTTCTTCTAAGCTGGAACAAGGGCCCCCTTGAAGGCTTACGGGTGCATCCTGCACCCAGCCCTGCCGCAGCCCCTGTTGAGGAGGCCGCGGGGAGCCTGTGCCGCATGCCTGTCTCCAGCAGGCCTGCCCTCTGCGCAGGCCCAGCTCATCGCCCAGTCCATCGGCCAGGCCTTCAGCGTGGCCTACCAGGAGTTCCTGCGAGCCAATGGCATCAACCCCGAAGACCTGAGCCAGAAGGAGTACAGCGATATCATCAACACCCAGGAGATGTACAACGACGACCTCATCCACTTCTCCAACTCGGAGAACTGCAAGGAGGTAAGCCACGCCCACCGGCCTCAGGGAGGCCACGTTTGCCAGCTTCTGCTCCCTGAGCTCCTGCAGAGCGAGCCTTCCCGGGGTCCTCACGCACACCCTTGCCTTCCATCAGACTCGAGTGCGGCCCGGAATGTGCCCCTCGCTCCTGCCTTCCAGCTGAGCGCTTGCGTGTGAAATGAGGTGTTTGTAACAAAGAAGCTGATTACGGTCGGCTTTAATGACCTCGAAAATGTGCCTTTTAATGCTGCTGTTATCAACCGGCGCTCAGCACCCGGGAGATATTTCTGAAAAGCACGTGGCATCTCTAAAGGGAGCTTGGGTGCTCTGGCAGGGGAGGCTAGAAACCACCAGTAGCAGAGGCCTTAGCTGGTCCCAGTGGCTTCCCCCAGGGGACTTTGGAAAGTTCTCATGGGCAGAGAGGAGCAAATACCCTGGGGATGGCCCGTACCTTGACTGTTTATTAAAGGGCTGAATTGTTCTGTCTGCGGTGGATGAGTGGATGGCCTCTGCTGCTTGTTGAATGGGTGAATGCGTGATCCTGGTTTCTTGCTGAAGACATTCCAGGCAGTTTCCGAGACAGTGACCTTTGAGAGGGAGTAAAAGTAGAAGGACTTTTCCAACAAGAGTGAAGGCCGGGGGCAGGCTATGGGTGCTGGAGTCTGAGAGCCTTCCTCTGGCCTCTGTGGGTGTGGTGGGGTGGAAGGAGCAGGAACCAGGACACTGGAGCCCTGCTTGGGGTGGGAAGGTCAGTGTTGGGCATGGGTAGGGATGCAGTCAATGCCGGGCATGGGTGGGGATGGGGGTCTGTACTTCCAGGTTCCCAGGATTGCTGGGTGGACCCCAGGGAGGCATGGGAGCCAGAGTGGGGTGGGCAGGGCCTCTAGCCCAAGACCTCTCCTGTATGAGATGAGCCAGCCTTGGATCCCGTGGCAGGGCGGAATGTGCTGGGACAGGGTCAGCCTCATCCTCCTGTGGGTCCTTGGCAGAGGCCCCAGTCCCTGCCACCAGCCCCTCTCACACTGCTGATCCCTTTGCAGCTGCAGCTGGAGAAGCACAAGGGCGAGATCCTGGGTGTGGTGGTGGTGGAGTCAGGCTGGGGCTCCATCCTGCCCACGGTGATCCTGGCCAACATGATGAATGGCGGCCCGGCCGCCCGCTCAGGGAAGCTGAGCATCGGGGACCAGATCATGTCCATCAATGGCACCAGCCTGGTGGGGCTGCCGCTCGCCACCTGCCAAGGCATCATCAAGGTGGGCACCCTGGGACCCTCCGCCCAGGGGTCGCCTCAGCCCTGCCCCACTTGATCCCCACTTTGCTGCAATCCACACTTCACCCACGGTGAAACTGAGGGCCAGGGAGACTCACCCGGTGATTGGTTGATGATGGCATCGAAATTTGAACTCAAGACCATTCCCCATGTCTGAATCAGAGGTGGCCCCGGGCTGCCCTGGGGTGGGAGGGGAGGGGTTGTCTGAGCCCTGTATCAAGCCATGTGGCCCTGGGCAAGGGCCCAAGGACCAGTGAGTATACAGTGACCAGCTTATCCTGTTTTGCCTGGGGCTTTGCCAGGTTAGCACTGAAAGTCCCGCTTCCGGGAAACCCCTTCAGTGCTCTTGGGCTGGGGAGGTGGGGCACCCTGCATGGGTTGAGTTCTGGGACACAGGTTCCCTTAAGTAAGGAGGCCACCCTGACCGTCAGACTCGTGAGCTTGCAGCTTTGGGAGGTGCTGCCTGTCGCTGTCAGGGGCCAGGCAGAAGGGTCACTGGCAGGTGGGGTGGGGGCCTTCACACTGACCACTTGCGGAGGAGCGGGCTCTGCCTGCTGCTGGCGACTCCTGTGACCCAGCTGTAGCCTGGCCCCCAGCCCTCTGTGACATGTTCCTCCCCACCCTGCTGTGGTCTTAGTGCTGGAGACAACACCGTCCTCCTCTTTGTTCAGCGTGAGAGATGAAGGGCATTCCCCAGGCCAGAGCATCTCATAGACTGGCTCTCGGAGCTTGCCCGGCAGAGCTTCTGCCCAATGGGCAGCCACACAGAGAGACGTGGGAGAGGCCTCTGCCAGCGAGGTCTCAGCAGCCGAGGTCCCCACTCCCAGGGCTGCAGCTCCCAGGTGGAGGCTTGGGTTCCTCCCCGTGCCTCTTCACCCCCACCGGACCCCAGCGGCCTGGTGCACCCGCTTCCTCACTCAGAGATTTGCTGCGTAATCACTCCCTGCCTTGCAGGAGGTCATCCTTGGAGGGCATTGGGTTTTGAGGAAAGTGTCCCCACATTCTTCCATAGGAAACTCTCCTGAATTTGGCATGATGATGGCCCCCTCGACACCCTGAGGGTGAACTGGTGCCAGGCGCATTGGTTCTGCCCAGTGGCACTCAGAGCCTGGGCTCACTCCCGCAGCGGCTCATCTTCCCCAGGGCAGAGGTGCCCTGAGCATGGTGGGAAAGAGGGCGCAGTGCCGCCCTGGAAACCTGGCAGCTCTGGGAAGGGCCAGGGCGAGGCTCATCCTCGCTGCACAGAGGGGCTACCGAGGCTGAGAGGGGACTGCCAGCCTCACCCAGTGTGCGTCCTCACTGCCCCCAGCCTCCGCCCTGCCAGCCTCACCCAGTGTGCGTCCTCACTGCCCCCAGCCTCCGCCCTGCCAGCCTCACCCAGTGTGCGTTCTCACTGCCCCCAGCCTCCGCCCTGCCAGCCTAACCCAGTGTGCGTCCTCACTGCCCCCGGCCTCCGCCCTGCCAGCCTCACCCAGTGTGTGTTCTCACTGCCCCCAGCCTCCGCCCTGCCAGCCTCACCCAGTGTGCATTCTCACTGCCCCCGGCCTCCGCGTTCTCACTGCCCCCAGCCTCCGCCCTGCCAGCCTCACCCAGTGTGCATTCTCACTGCCCCCGGCCTCCCCCCTGCCAGCCTCCCCCATCCTGGGTCAGGCTTGATGTCTAAGGCCCAGCCTTTGACTCCTATCCCGGTGCTCTGCAGGGCCTGAAGAACCAGACACAGGTGAAGCTCAACATCGTCAGCTGTCCCCCGGTCACCACGGTCCTCATCAAGCGGCCAGACCTCAAGTACCAGCTGGGCTTCAGCGTGCAGAATGGCATTGTGAGTCCCCGCTCCTGCCCTGGGCTGCCACCACCGCTGCAGGGCCCAGGGAGGGAGAGCAGCTCCCATCTGATGGGGCAGGCTATGCCTGGCAGCCTGGCAGGACCTGGCCCATGGGTGCAGCTGCCCACAGCCAGGCCACCTGGGACAGGACCTTTCCACAGCTCTCTGGGAGGTCTTGGGTAGAAGGGGAGGGCCAGGGCATGGCCGTGGATTGGGCCCCTGCAGCCTTTCCCAGGTGCCCTTGTCCCCACAGTGGCTGTCGCCTGCTTTGGAGGGAGGGCAGCAGGCTTCGCCAGCACTGTGGCTTGGACACAAGCAGTCGTGGCATCACTTACTGTGCTCAACAAACAGATGCTCGCTCGTTCATCCATTCGTGTACTCATCATTCACTTGTTCACGCAGCCGTTCAGCAGACATCTGTGAAGTGCCTGCTCTGTGTTAGGCTTTGCACCAGGCAATGGGAAGCCTGGAGTGCTGCCTGGAGGAGGTGATGCTGGGCTTGAGTGTGGTTCTGGCCAAAAGCCTGTGCCAGTTCCCCGGGCCAAAGTTCTTTAGCCCAGAGTTTCCACCCTCTCATTGACCTGCGTTTGGCCGGAATTCTCGTTCCTTTGTTTTCCCTTCTGCAAAAGACCCAGAGGGGAGAGATGTGGCCACTAAATGGAATAAAGAAGAAAAGGGCTGGCAATACCCAAATTGTTTAAACCAGCCCTGCGTGTGAGGGAGCGTAGCAGGAGGGGCATCGCGGGCTGGGGTGGAGTGGTGTGGAGGCGACGGGCAGGACGTGTGTCCACCCACAGCCACAGAGGAAAGACAGTGGGAGAACATTCTAGAAGGACTACCAAATCTTCTCCATTGTTTTCTGGTGAAGCAGCATGGAGGGGTATACCCACCGTCAGGGTGGAGTCACAGGGCTTGGGCTCAGGGCCCATCTCTGACCCTGCTGTGTTAGAGCAAATTTGCTCCTATAAGAAAGATTCCACAAATCTTCATATACTGAGAGCTGACTGCTTATTCGTGCTGCAGTCTGATTTGCAGTGGGGGCAGTGGGGGTGAGCTTCACTCCACAGAGCCACTCAGGGGCCCAGGCTCTGCCCTCAGCTGGGCTTCGGCAGCCCCCACTGGGAGCTCTGTGTCTGGCTGGCACTGCAGGAAGAGAGGCAGCTCGGAAGATCTTGAAGGTTTTCAGGACCAGGGCAGAAGTGGCCCTTGTCATTTCTGCCCACAGCCCACTGGCCAGATAGCTCAGCCACAGACCCATGGGAAGCGGGGGCCAGCCGGCGCCCAGAACGAAGAGGGACAGGGCATCGCCAGTGTCAGCCATACCTTCGCGGCTGTGTGACCCTCGGCAAGTCACTTAACACTCACTGGATTCCCCTCAAAAGGTGCTTGTGAAGATCAGCAGAGAAAATCCATAACGTACCCCAAACTACCCAAGGTGGGCCCGCTGGTCCTAGTCTCTGCTAAGGAGGAAGGCCTGTGGCCCCTGGACCTGGCACAGGTGCCGGGACAAGTTGTCTGCACCCCACTTGGGGCTTCTGTCCAGGACAGTGCGCCTGCCGCAGGAGCTGGCCAGGTGGTGGTCTGGCCTGAGCCGGCTCTGCCTGAGTGCTCTGCACACATGTGGCCTGGGCACAGGCAGTTGCCCCAGCTAATTTGGAGGCTCTGCAGAAAGTCAGCTGGGGCCCTGCCTGCAGCTGCCGTGAGCACTTTGTGGACGGGCATGGCTGGGCCCCAGGGAGGAGGGCTGGGACAGCCTTCTGGGCTCCCGCACCCCAACCGTCACCAGGCCCTGACTGTGTCCCTCCCACCCCAGCATTGGGGACAGTGGAGGAAGCTGGGGACTGACAGCCCTGCAGCCCTCACGAGGAGCTGTGCTGTGCAGAGCCTGGGGCGCTGTGTGGTGTCCCCGGGCTGCCCCTGCCTGGCCAAGCCTGTTGACTACACAGTCTTTGCCTCCTGAGTGGCACTGGGGAGCTGCTTGTCCTGTTCCAGCACCCCTTGCCCAGCCTAGGAGGCAGGTGGGCCTGGGTTGGTGGCCAGTGCCGCTCCCTGACAGCCCCGTCGCTGGGAGCCCTGCAGGAGAGGGTGGCCTGGGGGCTGCCCACTCTTAGGGCCTGTGACTATAGCCCTGCCCAGAATGAGTTTGATGCCCCCTCAGTCTGCTGGTGTCCCCCAAACTATAACCGCATGAGGAGCACAGGAACTGGAGCAGCTGGGGCACACAGAAGTTTAGTGACTTGCCCCAGGTCACACAGCCACGTGGAGCACTGGTGGGGAGAGGGGAAGAAGAGACAAGGAAGGGAGGACTCCGGTTTGTGTTTTGTGGGGGCTAGATTAACGTGCATGGGAAAGGAGGGGACAGTTGGAGCAGCCCAGCCAAGCCCAGGTGCAGGGTTCTGTGCCTTCCTTCCCAGAGAGCCAGAGTGCAATGGGCGAGTGTGAAGCCCGGGCGGAGGGCAGTGCATGGAGACCAGGGCTGTCTCCAGCTGCCTTCTGGGGCAGGTGCGGGGAGTCTGGAGAGCTCCCGAAGATGGGGCTGGGTGGGTCCAAGTGGCCAGGAAGCTGAGGATGGTGGTGTGGATGGGCGTTTCTCAAAAGATTAGAGGGTGCAGGGCTGAGGGCAGCAGCAGACTTGCGGGGCCTGGAATGAGGAGGGGGTCATGCAATTCTGAAGACAAAATCTCCGGGGTGGCAATATGAAAGAGAGGATGCCACCCACTGCTTGGTGTCTCTGCCCTGGATCCGGGGTCTGAGTTCCGGAGTGATGGAGGGGGCCAAGCGTCTGTGAAACTTGGGGGGTGGTCTGGGGTCACGACTGGGGACGAGGAGGATCTGAAGGTCCCAGCCCTGCTCGTGGATGCGCTGCTGTTCCACCCTCTGGCCTCCGCCTCCCTGTCTGTGAAATGGGTCCCACTTCCTTGAAGCCCCAGTGCTCAGGATGCAGGGGAGAGGCTGGCAGCCGAGGGGAGGGGCAAATGCTGGCTCTCAGGGGCTTTCTCCAAGATACAGGACAGCTCACCCTGAGAGTGCCAGGGAGGGCTGGATGAAGCGAATGAACTGGCATGGTTCTGTCCTGGTTATGACCCATCTCCCCAGTGATCCAGAAAATGGCATGCAGGCGGCCCTACAGATCAGTCACCATCTCTGCGTGGCTCGGCTGCCTGGCGGTAAACACCAGGCCCCTCAGACCCTCAAGTGCGGACCCCACCTTTTGCACCTGCCTCATGAGTGCCCGTGGCCATGGTGGGGGTTGAGGGTAGGGGCTGGCTGTCCCTGTTTGGCCCTCTGTGCACCTAGACACAGAGGCTGTCACAGTGGCTGCCACCTGTCCCCCTGCAGGCCAGGACTCACCCACCCCAGGGACTTGTCCAGGCGTCTGCCTGGCTGAGGTGCACCAGGGGCTCCAGGGAGCAATGAGCCTGGGATAACATTCAGGAGACCCGAGGGTGCTGGCTGCTCTGGTCTAAGCCACTTGTCCTTCACAGCGTGCTCAGGATGGGACCCGCAGCCCCGAGGGCCCTGGTCCCCACTTTCAGGACTCTGGTACCCTGGGTTCCTGCTGCCCCCGACCCTGTAGCAGTGTGGCTTTTCCCTCGGTGTCACCTCTCTGGGCCCCCCTATCCCCACCATGCCCAGTGAAGCTCTCACCAGTGTCCTCCTGTCCTTGCCAGGCCCCCCGCCTGAAGTCCCGGCTCCAGCTGTTCTGGGACAGCCACAGGGCACCTTGTATCCCAGGAGCCAGTGGGCAGGGACAGGTGGTCCTCTCAGCCTCCACGTGCGCAGCCACCCGGGGAGCACGTGCAGGCGCTGGAGGATGCCTGGCTAGGAAATGGGGTCTATCAGCGCCTGCCCCGACCTGCAGCGGTCCTCCCCAGTGACTTCAGAAACATTCCCTGTGGCAGGTGGCAGTGCTTAGCATGCAGGGCGAGCAGTCAGATGAGATCTGGGCCTGCTGCAGAAATCTGGGTGCTGATGTGGGGGGAGGGGGAGGCCCCTCCCAGTTGTCTGTGTCTGCACGTGTGTGCGCATGCAGGTGTGTTTGGGAGAGGTGAGTCTGCTTCTCCCATCCCAGGCCACTCGCCTCCTGCCACGGCTCAGCACAGCCTCCTTTCTCCAGGATAAGAGGGCCCCGGGGCGAAGGAGCTGTGGTGTGGAATCTGCTTCTCCCTACCCCTTTCTCTTCTAGTCTTCATTCTCCTTGGACATCCATTTTTCTGGTTTTTGTTTCCATTTAAAAAATAACTGTGGTAAAGTACATCCATAACATAAAATCGAGCATTGTACCCATTTTGAAGTGCGGAGTTCTGTGGCAGTCCATCTGCGTATCAGGCAGCCGTGGCCACTGTGCTCTCCTGCACGACTTCGTCCTACCCAGTGGGAACTTTGTCCCCACTAAGCACCTCCACCCATTCCTCCTTCCCAACCCCTGGCAGCCCCCCACGTCTACTTTGCCTCTGTGATTCTGACTACCCCAGGTGCCTCATATCAGTGGCATCGCGCGGTGTTTGTCCGTGTGCCTGGCCTGTTTCACGCAGCGCAGTGTCCCTGCGGTCTGTCCGTGCTGTAGTGCGCGTCGGACTCTCCTTCCTCTCCAGGGCTGAGTACTGTTTCCCTGCAGGCCTAGAGCACGTTCTGTTTCTCTGCTAGTCCTTGTTGTCACCCTCGGCTGTTGTGAACGCTGCTGCCGTGAACACGGGTGTGCAGGGCGCCTGTTTTCCAGTCTGTCCAGTCTCATGGTCACAGGTGCTCCCAGGCCCTCCAGTCCCTCTGACGTCACTTTTAAGCTGGAAATGGAAACTCCCGCCACTGCACTCCAGCCTGGGTGACAGAATGAGACCCTGTCTCCAAAAAACACAGAACCAGTGTGTTTGGCACAAAATGCCCTTATGTCACCCTGGGGGGGCGGATATAGGAATAAAAGTGACTCTTCCCTGCCTATGTAGAGCGTTTGGGCATCTGGCAAACAGAGCCTTCCCTTGACAGAACAGATGCCCCACCTTTCTGGTGGCCAGGGGACAGGCTGCCTCTCCTTTCCCGCCCACCCACCAGCTAAGTGCCTGTCTTCCAGGATGGTAACCAGGCTCAGCTGCAGGAGGCCAGGTGGCAGTGGCCTTGGGCTATGTCACCAGTCTCCAGCCTGACCACAAAGGGAGGGGCCCTGGGGGAGGTGCGGCTGTGGACTGGTTCCACCGTGGGAGTTAGAAAACGTGTTGGTTCCCCACACACCATGGCATTGACTCTCTTGTTTTAAGGAAACACAGTCCAGATCATAAGCGGTGCCGTCTGAGTCAACGAATTGCACGTGCACATATTCATCACGTGGCGCTTTTCCCTCTGAGTCAGTGAATTGCATGTGCAAATATTCATCACATGGCGCTTTTCCCTCTGAGTCAGTGAATTGCACGTGCACGTATTCATCACGTGGCGCTTTTCCCTCCGCGTGTCCTGTCTTTGGAGACATGGTGGAGCGCCTGTCAGGTGTGGCAGGAACACGTGTGCTGACCTGACCATGTCTGCTTAGATTTGCAGCCTCATGAGAGGGGGCATTGCCGAGCGAGGGGGCGTCCGCGTTGGCCACCGCATCATCGAGATCAACGGGCAGAGCGTGGTGGCCACAGCCCATGAGAAGATAGTCCAAGCTCTGTCCAACTCGGTCGGAGAGGTAAGGAGGGACTTCGGGTGTGCCTCTGCGTGCCAGTTCCCGTGTGTTCCCGCCTGCCCTCCATGAGCCTCACCCACTCCAGGGGACACAGGGCGTCTGAAGGCCAGCCAGGCTGTCTCCCACCGGGGCAGCTGTGACAAGGGTGAATGGAGTGGCAGGTGATGCGGGGCCATCCCGGTCTGGCTCTAACTGAGCAGCCGGGAGGGCACAGGCTTCTGGGGGTGCTCCTTGGACACTACTTTTGGGACTGGACCTGTATGTCCAGTTCAGAAGCTCTGCAGGGCACACGGCTCTGGCCACCCTGGCAGGCTTGCCTCTCTGCCCTTGTTGGCCGTCCCCTCCCACAGCCAGGCTGCTTGCCCGGTCCCGCTTCACTGGCTGAAGCCCCCAGTCCAGTTCTTTCTGGCATTGCTTCCACGGCAGTGCGAGGATGGTGTGCGGGAGGCGCCGGTCTTCCTCCAGAGCTCACAGGGCAGCAGGATCATTAGGAGGAGGGATGGTGCTGGTGGGGTGGCACGTACACTGGGGGAGGCCTGGCCAGCGCGCTGCAGGGCTGTGTGTGTGTGTGTGTGTGTAGTGTGAGTGGGTGTGGGTGTGTGCATGTGCATGTGTGAGCATGGGTGTGTGTGGAATGTGATGTATGAGTGTGGGTGTGAGTTTAAGTGTGGGCAGGTGTGGGAAATGGATGTGTACATGCACATGTGGATGTAGGGGTGCATGAGTGAGTGGGTGTGTGTGGCTGTGTGAATGTACCTGACAGTGTGAGTGTGGAGGAGTGTCTGGGGGGGTGAGTGTATGTGTATGGATGTACATGTGTGTGTGAGACAGCATGGGGTGTGTAGGAGTACAAGTGTGGGTGTGAGTAGGGGTGTGTGGCTGTGGGTCTGTGAGTGGATGTGAGGTATGGGGGTGTG